>NC_057744.1:11408663-11553089 GCF_004010195.1 Chiloscyllium plagiosum | reverse complement strand
TCCACACTGTAATGTAATCTAATCTAATCACTCAATCAGTACTCCACTAGAATGTCCAGTCTCTGCAATTGAGATTTGAACCCACAATCTTCTGATGAGTATTCTCAACTGATCCACAACTGGGTCCCGATATAATCACATTCCTTTGCTGGAAACAGTTGCAATATGTTTGATATTTATGAGAATTTTAAAGGATTCAGTGTAAACACCATTCAGAGTTGATGAGTTCTGTTTGGTTATAAACTCTGAAGGACCTTCCGGGATAGTTTTACTTGCCTTTTCACTTGGCCTTGCTTTACACAGTGACCTCAATCCTCTGCTACATTTAACAAATTGCTGAATTGCCTTCAGAACTCCGAAGGTTTGTCCATTCAAAATATTAAGCAACTGTGTAGAGTAATTATTTTGAGAATAAATTGGATAGTCTTAACTATGCTCCTCCAATTAAATGAGCTGGTAATTCTCAGTTTAATCTATGAACCACTTTTTTGACAGGGTTTTGTTTCCTGTGGTTACAAATTTGGCGCAATGTTTTGGGCATTTCTGTATTCGTGTACCTCTTTGATTTTCGGCAAGAGGTTTGCCTCATGTTTGGAAATGGTGGTTACAAATCTCTCTCCTCTCCTCTTCTCTCCCTCTCTCTCCCTTTCACTCCTCCACAATTCCACCCTGATTTGTTTCTTATGGTTTCATGTGCCTGTCAGATCAACTTGGCTGTGACAAGCTTGGCTTTTTATTCTGAAGCTGCAACAACAGTTAACAGATAATGCTGATGTAATTTATCCTAATGGATTTTTTTTACTGGGCACAGATTTCTTTGTAATCCATGGCAACTTATTTCTCAGAGCTTGTCTTGTGGGTTTCTGGAACTCATATCAGATGTCAAGGACATCACTGAAGGCATGTTCCACGGGCAAGGAAGCTGGTGAACTGAATCCCATCTTCCCCCACACAGCTGAAATGTTGTGATTATAAACATGACGTTCCTTGGTATAGAACTGTAATCGCATATGGGGTGGGGGTGTGGCAATGAGGAGGATTTGGTATTTACTGTAATCTTAAACTTCATTTACAACTGATAACATTTTCAGATACATTAAAGCTATCAGTTATTGTATTTTATGACAGACAGGCAGGCACTGATTTGTTGAAGGGGTCATGTTAGAAATTAGGACAGAGCTGAAAATATTCAACCAATAGTTCATAAATTGCTTCGGCTTCCAGCTCTGAGCTCGAGTTTTGGGATCATGTCCCACCCTAGAAGCTGATGCTTCTGTGCAATCCTTGTAAAATTGTCAGCAAATGCTGTTTTTCAGATGAACGTTTTAAACCAATACCTCTTGTGGGTGAATGAAAAAGATCCCTTGAAGAGGAGTGAGGGTGTTGTGCCTTTATTGATCCATCGATCATCATGCACTGGAATTCCCTGGCCTCTCACCACTGGTTAGTGTGTGTGGGATCTCCCATTGTGCATGCTTTAGTGTGTAGCAGCAACTGCTGTTTCAGGATCATCCATTTGTCATAATGCACTTTGGGGGTGGACAGAGGATGTAAAAGGAACCATGCAAGTGTAAAAACCTGAAAATGTGGAACCACTGAGCACATCAGACAGGGGCAGCACAGTGGCTCAGTGGTTAGCACTGCTGCCTCAGTTCCTGCCGACTCTGTCTGTCTGTGTGGAGTTTGCACATTCTCTGCATGGGTTTCCTCCAGGTGCTCCGGTTTCCTCCCACCTGTGCAGGTCACTTGAATTGGCCATTGTAAACTGTCCATAGTGTTCAGGGGAATGGGTTTTGGTGGGTTACTCTTCAGGGGGTCAGTGTGGACTTGTTGGGCCAAAGAGCCTGTTTCCACACTGAAGGGAATCTAACCTAATCAGACAGCACCTGTAGTGAGAACAGAGGCATAACATCTCTGGGTACGAATCCTCTATCAATGGCAAGGAGCTGATGCTAAGGTTTAGTCAACCTTACAAATCCGTCAAAGACCAATGTGAACAGGATGGAAATTGATTGCAAGACACTTATTCATAATTTTCCAGTAAAGCTGAAAGCACTGAAGAAAATTAATTTTTCCCCAAAAAAACTCACCATCAGTTGATTGGTTTTATGTCAATTCACTTCACTGTTGGTTTTCTAATATCTTAAGATGTGGTGTTAGACTGAGGTGGGCAAAGTTTTTTTTAAAAATCTCAACACCAGGTTATACACCAACAGGTTTATTTGGAAGTCTTCCCTTTGGGAGCACTGCTGCTTTGTCAGGTAGCTGCCTGATGAAGGAGCAGCACTCTAAAAATTTGTACTTCCAAATAAACCTGTTGGTGTATAACCTGGTGTTGTATAATATCTTCCAAAGTGTTCCAATTTATGCAGGTACCTGATTTATGCAGGTACAAAAGTCTTCATGTGAATTGTTAGATCAGTAACTATTTGTCACATTGCATTTTTTTAAAAAGAGAATTTTGACAGCTGATGTATAATTCTATGCAATGATGAATATCAAAAAAACCAAAAATAATGGTGTTTTGCAGTTTCTTAAATAATGAATTGGAGCAACTCACTGATGGGCTGCTGTTGGGACTTTAACGAAGGACCTGGCCGCTGACTTCACTGGCCTGCATTAATATACTGGGAAAGGTCACCTTGCTACCATCGAAATAAACAAGACATAAAGTGACTGAGACATTAATCGCCAAATAAATTTCTCCTCTAAATTGGGCTAATAAATTGCTTTAATCAAGCATTTATCATTGTTCATTTTACATAGCCTAATTTTTGACATGCAAGTGGCAGGTTTTTGACAGCAGAGATGAGAGCACCAGGTGGTTATAGACCACCAGCTATTTTTGGTGCAGTGGTCCAGTCAGCGTATGCAAATCTGCCAATGCCAATTTGATTTGTGTGATTGAAACTGTTCAGGGACCCAGGACTAACTTGAGATTTTAACTATATCACTGCAGTTCTCTGAACAATGGTGAAACTCGATGTTGCACTGCTTTGCATTACACATTCCTGTTGACGTTGCCAATGGAAATGGGTTGTTAGTATCTGTCATTTAGCTCAACTTCTGAGCCTTGTGACTGCTGTAGAACAGGAATCTGACCACTGGGAAGGCCATTCAGATTGCTTAGTCCTTCTGAGCAGAAGTGGGGTGGGGTGATGGTGAACCATTGCAGCTCCAATGTGACAGACCAGACTTCAGTTAAGTATGGAGCAAATTCTGGGAGGGTTGAAGTCTCTACCAATATGTTGTGTGCATTAATCCAGGAAATCTGAGGGAGCTTGTCAGCAGAGCTATGCAACAGGCACCAAGATAATAAAGTGAGCTGAGAATTATTTCCTTATTGTGCCCTCCTGCTCTTGCAGTGCATGGACAACATTATACTCTGCTGCTCTTGCTGGGTCAAAAGACACGTCAGGTCTCTTGCCACATGAGAAATGGTCACCTTGACTCAGGAGGGTTACAGGTCCCAGACACAATGGAATTTGTATACAGGAGCAATGGGTGGGCAGAAAAGGGATAATGGGGAGAGAGAGAGAGAGAGATCGAGATCATTTGTTTCATAAACGGACTCTCCGGAGTCATAGACAAGGTCATTAATTTGTGATCTGCACAGGAATATGGTTCCTGAAAGGCTGGTGATGTAGAAGGAAAAAGTGAGGTCTGCAGATGCTGGAGATCAAAGTTGAAACTTTATTGCTGGAACAGCACAGCAGGTCAGGCAGCATCCAGGGAACAGGAGATTCGACGTTTCGGGCACAGGCCATTCCTGAAGAAGGGCCTGTGCCCGAAACGTCGAATCTCCTGTTCCCTGGATGCTGCCTGACCTGCTGTGCTGTTCCAGCAATAGAGTTTCAACAGTGATGTAGAAGGAACTCTGCTGTTTGAAGGAAGTAACAGGGTAGATATGGAAAGACTGTGATCTCTTCTGGGACAGTCTAGGATCAGAGGGCATTGTCTCAGAATAAATGGTGGTACAATTAAGGCAGAAGTGCAGAGGAATATCTTCTCTCGCGGTGGTGGATCTATGAAGTGTATTGCCAGAGAGGGCTGTTGAGATCGGCTTATTAAGACTTGGATTTCTTTTTAATCCATAAGGGAATTGAGGATTATGGGAAAAAAGCAGGAGTTGAAGATTGTCAGGTCAGATCTGATCACCCATCTTCTGCTCCTCTGTCTTAGGGTCTTGACTTCTTTAATTACAGGAAAACAATGGATAATTGAATGAAATAGGAGCATGAGGTTTCCCATATATTGGTAAATTCCAGAAACCATTTCGTAAATATGGAATCACAATGGGGAAAAAAGAAGTTTCACTCCTGGGTTGAAATAATCCTTGTTATTACTGGACAGTGTACTGTACGTCCTAAAGCAACCAAACCAATGTGGCACTGCAAAGCATGCCATGAGTCTGGTGTATATCAGTTGCCAGCTTAAGGATCTAGATGCTTTTGTAAATCAACGTAATACCATTTTTTTGGGGGAGGCAAATTAGTTGTAATCTTGCAGGGGAGCGGAGAGTCATCTATGAAGTGCGGGAAAGACTTAAACTGTACACAATGGGGAAACAAAACATAACCTGCTACCCATAATTCAGCAACGTATTAGTAGCTAGCTATTGTTTTGCATTTGTAGCCTGTTGCAGTTTAGTTTTAAATCTGCCACTACAGTGTAAGCAGCTTGTTAATTGTGCAGTCAGCACCTCGGTTGGTGCGAAGGGGGATTTAAAGTCCTTCTCGAAGCAGAGATTGTAAGAAATGTTTGAAAGATCATAGAATCATGAAACATAGCAGCTTGCAATACCAAAGGGAGGCCATTCGGCCTGTTGTCTCTTGTTAGCTCTCCTATCTTGTCCTGCATATTTGCAGCCTTTAAAGCTCCACGTGCTCAGGTACCTGTCCAGCTCACGTTTTAATGTTAAAGTAATTGGCTTCCAGCGCCTTTTTTTGTTCCTGGTAGAACATTGCAGATCTTGACAAACAAATGAAATAATTTCTCTTCGTATCCGCTCTGGATTTCGACGCGGTTCCCTACTTTGAAAGCCGAGTACAGCAGGCCTGATATGAGGTGTGAATTAAGCCAGTGAATTGAAAGGTCTTCCCCAAACCTCTCCCCGACTGGCAGGAGGCTGCAGGGAAGATCTGTAGTTTCCTTGTGGAGTCAGGAAGAGAGCACCACCTCCTGGCTCCACAAGGAATGGCAACAAACTTCATTGTTTTCATCGTCTTCTGCCCTCTCTTCACTCTCACTTTACCCAACTGGAACAGGGGTCAGTTAGGTCACTTGGCCGGATGACTGGTTTGCAATGCAGAGTGAAGCCAACAGCGAGTGTTCAATTCCCATACCAGCTGAGGTTACCCTGAAGTACTCTTCTTCTCAACCTCTCTCCCCATCACCTGAGGCATGGTGAAACTTGTCATCTCTCTTGCTCTCTCTCTGTGGCCCTATGCTCTGGTAGAACTATAGTGAATTTTACCTGACTACAGAATAAAAGCAGGTACTTCACCGTTGAGCAGGTAAAGTTAAAATAGCTCCCAGTGTATGTAACTGATTCATTTGATGATTACATTTAAAAGGAAGACACTGCCATGATATTGAAAAACAAATAAATAAAAATTAATTACACAGATTTAGTATTATTTATGAAAGACACAATTTGACTGATTATTTCAATCACTTAGTGGTTATCTTACACCATACAAATCTAAATCTCTTGAATGAAATCTGTATCCATGTTGTAAGTCAGGCTGATGGACACCTGAATTGCTGAGTTCACCCTCCAACTCATTTGTTCCTCTCTGTCTTCCACCATAGCATATTCCATTACTCTTTCCCAACAACACAAAAATGTAATCTTCAGCTTTCCATCCCCTATGGTGTTTCATACTTAATACCATTAACTCCAAATGCTGTCTCCAGACGCGTGCGCGAGCTCTCACACATTTGAAAGTGCAAAATCAATAATGGTGCAGTAGGCTTTTAACCTCTGCAGTTCAAGAGCGCAGTCTGAAAGTTTCTCTGCAGCCACATTGTAGTTTAGTTAAGTCTTGCTGACAGTGGTTAACTGCCATGTCAGACTGTCTTCCTTCACCTGGGGTGAACATTCAAGCTATTAGTAGGACAGCAGAATAAAATCTGTTTTGAATATTGCATGATGTTGTTATATTTTTTTTATAAAAAGGACACTTTAAAAGAAGCAGCAATCCACTTCAAAGGACTTGGCAGCAGGTAAGAAGCAGCAAGAGAGGAAAAAAAATTAGTTTGAGACTGAAAAACAAAATCTGGCGTCTCTTCCAAAAAGCAAGAGACGCTTGGTGTTCTGCCACTCGGCTGCACGATAGTAATGGCCCCTGGCAAGTTGGCAGTTGACATTCTGGTGTTAGACGTTAACTGTTCCATGTTAATATCCAGAACCATAATAAAGGACACTTCAATCCTTTCTGGTAGTTAAAATGGAGTGAAATGTTAATATGCAATAAATATCTATCGTCGTAGTTATGGTTCCCCACACTTCTAAAAGCAACCTTCACAGCAGAGGTACAACAATGTTCAGTCGTAAGATATGGAGCTGCAGTTTATTACTGTGCGCATGAGTTCAGTGAAGGCAGCGTTTTAGAAAAACACCGAACATCAGTAGCTGCTTGGAAATTACACCAATGCTTATGGCTTTCATTTTTGCACAGCAGGCTGTGAATGTGGTACAGTCATAAATGTTCCATAGTCTGCGACTGATGGCAGCTGTATGCTGCTCATTGCCTGTTGTGGAGCACTTGGGCAGTCAGCTGGACTCCCTTCTGTGCAGTGTTTGAAAGAGGCTAATTGGAGGCTACCAATTCAGTGGCAAATGAAGCTTTTTTTTTGAGGCTGTTGTCAGTCACCTCCTGAGGTGTAACCGTGGATCAGATGGCACAATCATAAGGAAGGCAGGCCACGCTGTAAAGAATCTCAGAAGCACAACTGACATTTATTGTTGCAAAAGATATTGGCAGGGCTGTTAGCCAGGGGAAGAAACAAAAATTGCTGCCTCTTATTTTTTTTAAATCACCTCCAGTAGTAACAACTTTTTATTTTCATTTTAGCATACTTCAATCAGAATGTAGTTCACTAGAGAATAAAAGAGCCAATTACTAGGCTTGCTTCAGTGAAAGAGGAATTTTATTACCTATTGACCCTGAGAAAAATAATAAAAATGCAACATCAAATATACGCACGAACACATAATAAGCTTAATAGGGGTCCTGTCTGGTACAGACAGAAATAAGGCCAGGCAGTTTAAAAGTTCCTGTAGTCTTTGAGGTGATAGATTTTTCAGCTGAGACTATTGTTGATTAATTGTATATTCCTGTTGATTAATTGTAGGCTCCTGTCTACCGGGAGAGCAGAATCTGCAGATGTCTTTAAGTTAGAGAATCAGAGAGCTATGCAACATGAAAACAGGTCCTTCGGTCCAACTTGTCCATGCCAACCAGATATCCTAACCTAATCTAGTCCCATTTGCCAGCATTTGGCCCATATCCCTCTAACCCTTCCTTTTCATAGTGAGTTCTTGATGAGCAGTTGCTTTTCCAAGTTGCTTTTTCACTGGACACTGACCTTTTGAAATGCTGAGTGAAACAGACAAGGAAATAGTTTCAGCTCTTCTCACAAATTTGATTTTATTTCCTCCTTTCCCCAGCTATGCAAAAATAGCTATTGAAATATAGTACAGTGCATCATCCAGAGTCTAGCTCCGTTGTTTCTCCATTAATTCACATGTGAATTTAAAAGCAAGTATAAATTTCTTGAAACTGTGTCTCAGTCGCCTGCATTTTGACAGCTTTTGGGTTTCAATGCAGATGCTTATTCCACGAGGGTCTCCTGAAGCTTGACTCAGCTGTGGTCAGGTGATTACTGCTGCTGTTTAAGTTCATGCTCTTCCCTTTTGAAACCATTTTTCTGACAACAATCAGTTGATGGAAGTTAACATTCCATAGACCACAGATGTGCAAGGAGAGAGAACTGGAGCCAAGCTAAGGGTTTGCCAGAGCTTGGGTGGCATCTTGGTTTTAATGAGGGAGAGTGATCTAAACAGAGAGCCTGAGAGAGAATGCTGGAGCATGGTCTGACTTTGCAGCCATGGAGAATTTGTGGAAATGGGAGATGCACAAGAACTGAAATAATTAGAATGTGGACTTCTGAATGTAAGCCATATGTGGCTAAAAAATGTTACAAAATTCGGGAAAGTAAAGATCCCATGAAGGGACTTAAAGACAATAGAGAATTTTGAATGAAAAGCTTAGGCAGTGAGTACAGGGATCATGGGTGAAAAATATTGGCTCTGGGTATGGGAGCAGAGTTTCAGATGGAACCAATTGCACAGACAGACACAGTTCCAGCAAGCACTCGCACGAGAGATTGAGGGTGAAGGGTACAGATGGATGGTAATTAGAGACCAAACAACTTAGGTAGGAATTTGTGACTATGTTGTTCAGAGAAATTGATGCTTTGGGAGAAGCTGATGTGTTGCTGAGGGATGACTATTTGCAATGAAATTTGAAAAGGGTTCAAGAAAGGAAGTTCAGGGAGGACAGCAGGAATGTGTTTAAAAGGAGCAGTCACCACCAGGTCTTTGTGGGTATCCTGGACTTCCACAGGGCATGGGGGAGATAGAAAGGAAATTAAAGCAAAAGGAGTTTACTGAATTGAGGGAGATCTGATGGTCCAGTTTTGCTAAGTCCGGAAGGAATGGGGAAGCGGCATTGACTGCTAAACGTCCAGCTCAGTTTAAAAAGAAACCCCTTGAGCTGTTTGTTCTTGGAGGTTGGAATGGAGGAGGTCTGTTGAGCTTTTCCAGCAATTTGTTTCCTATTTTTGAAATAGAGTTCTGTGTCCTAGCAGCTCAAGTCATAAGCTTCAATTTTGCAGCTATTAAAATCAGGATTATTGGAGAGGGCTAGAATAGGAGAATTACACATGTCTGGAGAGGGATTATAGAGCTGGAGGAGATTAGAGATGGAATCACTGAGCACAGAGAGAGATCCGACTTAAAACTAAACCACCCTGCAAGTATAACAGGTCGCTCAAATGAGTAAACACAAAATACATTTCCTCTTTCTTTCAAGATTTATTGACTAGTTCACCTCAATTGCAAAGATAATTTCACAGCCACACACATTGTTCCCAGAAACTTGTGGAGTGTTTCATTTTACGCTGTACCTCCATGGAACACAGGAATGTTCCTCCAAAAATCATCATGTTGGTAACTTGTGGCCTCGTGTTCAGTTGAGAACAAGATGATTTCATTGCTCTGTGTTGTGCACGATTATGATTCTGAAAGGGTTAATATTGGAAACTGCATTCAAACTGCACCCAGTCTGTGGAGTCCTACAGCTTTGCATGGGGTGATGACGAAAACTGTTCTGAATCTCAGAACAGATGTACCATCTATATCATCCAATAGTCCTAAGTACATGCATCATTAGTTGGTTGCATATTGTTGGTAATTGCCATCATGCAATAAAATGCATCTTGTTGAAATCTGCTATTTATTAGATTACTTACAGTGTGGAAACAGGCCCTTCGGCCCAACAAGTCCACACCGACCCGCCGAAGCGCAACCCACCCATACCCCTACATTTACCCCTTTAACCTAACACTACGGGCAATTTAGCATGGCCAATTCACCTGACCCGCACATCTTTGTGACTGTGGGAGGAAACTGGAGCACCCGGAGGAAACCCACGCAGACACGGGGAGAATGTGCAAACTCCACACAGTCAGTCGCCTGAGTCGGGAATTGAACCCGGGTCTCTGGCGCTGTGAGGCAGCAGTGCTAACCACTGTGCCACCGTGCTGCCCCAATTCTCTATTGGCCTGACCTTAGGCCCAAACAAGGCAAGAGGAGTAGTGGCAGCATCCCTCTACCCAGAGATACCACACTTCCCTTTCAGAAAAACCCATTTTTCCCTTGTAGAGTGCTGTCAAGAGCTCTCCCTGCCTACATGTGAAGAGTTAAATATGTTTGCAAAATTCTTCCACGTATAGTTCGACTTTAATCTCTAACACCTGGCTATTAACCCAATGAACTGCTCTGACACGTTGGATGTCGCCTTTAAATTTCTTTTGCATTAGGTAGTGATAAACAGTCATTAAAAATTGTTTTTGCTGGTTTAATCTAGTTCAACTAATCCTCACGTCCAGTGATCAGTACAAGCATTTCTCATTGTCCTTCTGGCTGAAGACTTGATTTGAGGATTTTTTTTTAGTAAGCCAGTCAGTTTTGCTCTATACGTAACATATGCTATCAAAAAGATGTTCAAGCGATTGGATATTCAATCAGTTTTGCTGTATACCCCCCTGTGTGTATTTGTATCTAGCAGCTGGTAGTATGTACAATCTTCCAGGTAATGGAAATGTAGAAAGATGATTCATGGTTGAATTACTCTTTAGTTCAAGAGACTGTGTGTTGCAAAGTTAACAAGCAGATGCAAACAGCTCCTTGGGTTATAAAATCTGAAACCTCAAAAGGGCAGAAAATATATCCAGGAGTAAAGATCTCTGGGGAAGATAGCCACTTACAAATGACACAGAAAGAGATTCCACAGCAGCTAAAGACACAGACGCACATTGCATGGCGCTGAGTTATAGAGACTAAGGTCAATCGCTGTTCCATTACAAAAGTTGGTATTTTTCCAAAATCAGAAATGGAAGCATTTCAACAAGCCTCCTGGCACTTTCACCTCACCAGCTTCAAATCAAATACAGATGAACCTCAATTATCCGGCATTCGAATATTCGAATTTCAGATGATTTGAACAAGATTGCACGGTCCCCATGCTTGGCTACACTGTTAACCGGTGTTCGATTATCCAAACGAAATACTTTCCCGCCTGTGTCCTTCGGATGATCGAGGTTCCTCTGTAACTAACAATTTTTGTTGCTGATAGTTCATAGAATTCCGTGAGCACAGGCTACTCAGCTTTTTGAGTCCACACTGACACTCTAAAGAGCATCCCACCCTGACCCACCCCACCCTATCCCTGTAACCCTGCACTTCCCATGGATAACCCACCCAGCCTGCACATCCCTGCACACTATGGGGCAATTTAGCATGGCCAATCCACCTAATCCCCATGTCTTTGGACTGTGCGAGAAAACTGGAGCACGCAGAGATGGAGAGAATGGGCAAACAGTTGCCCAAGGCTGGAATTGAACCCAGTTCCCTGCTGCTGTGAGGCAGCTGTCCTAACCACTGAGCTGCCATGTTGCCCCTCAGTTGGGCAGTCTATCACTGCAAGGTGAATCATCTCAGCAGCTTGCAATTAGTCCTACTCTCTCGGTCTTGTAAGTATAGGGATGGCAAAGGCTGATGCACCAATTCTTTTTACTTGAACCAAGTGGGTCACAGTGGAAAATGTTCCCAAACTCAAGGGGTACATAGATAATTGCACCTACAATAGTACCCACATCCAGAGAATAAAGGTATTTAACCAAAAGATTTCAATTGTATTTGGTGGGAAGCAAAATCAGACCGAACAGCCTGCCCCATTTCAAATAAAATCTGCCCTTTCTCTTCTCTCGTCCTTTGTGTACGAGGAACTCCACATCATGATGAAGAGTGGGGAGTAGCAGTGAGTGTAAAACTGAAGCTGCCTCCATGATTCACTGCAGCATCATTGTGTTCTGGAACCTCCAAATATATCTCGTAAGCTGCAAAAGCTCAGCACATCTGGCAGCATCTGCAAAAAGAAATCAAAGTTAACGTTTCAGGTCCAGTGACCCTTTAGTTAGAAGTCTCCAGACCCGAAACGTTAACTTTGATTGATTTCTCTTCGCAGATGCTGCCAGATGTGCTGAGCTTTTCTAGCAGCTTCTGTTTATGTTTCTGATTTACAGCATCTGCAGTTCTTTCGGTTTTTATACCAAATCTTCCCTTTTAACCGTAACTACCACATTGAGTTGCATGTGTTTGTAGGGCCACCCTGAAGAGTATGCTGGAGACTGGTTTGTGTTTAAAATCTATGCACCCGGACCCGCACAAACCAGTATGGTTTGTAACCATAACCACGGGGTGCTTAATTGGATGAGCCTCTTAACTAGAGGTTTAGTTTCCATTGTTGCGACTCTAATTTTAGTCTATTTAATTGAAATGTGGCTTGAATAAGCTGCTTATTTGCTTAAGATGTTGTCTCCAATCTTGCATAATAGTCTGCTGCTGTTCTCCGGATTTGACTTCTGCCCAATAAGCTGCACTTGTGTGCGACATAATCATCAACACACTGGAGAAGGCATTCACCTTTGAAGACTTCAGATCCATCAGCTTCTAATTGAAAATAGCCCAAATCATTTGGTTCATAATGGTCCTAATAGCCAGTTAATTAAGGTAATGCAAGGCAGGGGCGTGAATTTGGTAGATTCTTTGATTCAACTTTACTCCCTTATTAGTGTTTCTGCGAGGATAAGAGACTGAAATGTTCAGGATGAGCAATCCAGCAGCGCTAAAGCTTGCACCAGACTCTGAATGGGCTAAGAGAATGGGTTTTACTGCTGTTGGAGACATATTAGTATACAGCATGAGGAGAGTTTTAACAGTGTGTACTGTGGCGAAGGATATGGAAGATGTAGAACAAGGGGAAATAAATGGCAATATCTTGAAAATGTCCACATTTCAGAGGTGGTGGTGCTGGACATCTTAAAATGTATAAAGGTGAATAAATCCCCAGGACCTGATCAGATGTACTCTAGAACTCTGCGGGATGCTAAGAAAGTGATTGCTGAGCCCCTTTGCTGAGATATTTGTATCATCGATAGCCACAGGTGAGGTGCCGGAAAACTGGAGGTTAGTTAATGTGGTGCAACTATTTTAAAAAAGATGGTAAGGACAAGCCAGGGAACAATAGACCAGTGAGCCTGATGTCAGTGGGGGGGCAAGTTGTTGGAGGGATTCATGTATTTGAAAAGGCAAGGTGTGATTAGGGATAGTCAACATGGCTTTGTGTGGGGGAAATGGTGTCTCACAAACTCGATTTGAATTTTTGAAGAGGATTGATGAGAGCAGAACAGTGGGCAGATCTGTATTGACTTCAGTTAGGGGTTCGACAAGGTTACTCATGTAGACTGGTTGGCAATGTTAGATCATCTCAAATACAGGGAGAACTAGCCATTTGGATAAAGAACTAGCTCGAAGGTAGAAGACGGAGGGTGGTGGTGGAGGTTTGCTTTTCAGACTGGAGGCCTGTGACCAGTGGAGTGCCACAAGGGTCAGTGCTGGGTCCACTACATTTGATAGTTTATATAATAATTTGAATGTGAACATAGGAGGTATAGTTAATAAGTTTGCAGATGACACCAAAATTGAAGGTGTAGTGGACAGCGAAGGAGGTTACCTCAGATTTCAACAGGATCTGGACCAGATGGGCCAATAGGCCTAGGAGTTGCAGATGGAGTTTAATTCAGATAAATGTGAGTTGCTGCATTTTGGAAAGGCAAAGCTTAGCAGGCCTTATGCACTTAATGGGAAGGTCCTAGGGAGTGTTACTGAACAAAGAGACGTTGGAGTGCAGGTTCACAGTTCCTTGAAAGTGGAGTCTTGCATATATAGGATAGTGAAGAAGGTGTTTTGTATCAGTTCCTTTATTGATCAGAGCATTGAATATAGGAGTTGGGAGGTCATGTTGCAGCTGTACAGGATATTGGTTAGGCCACTTTTGGAATACCGTATGCATTTCTGGTTTCCTTCCTATGGGAAGGATGTTGTGAAACTTGAAAGAGTTCAGAAAAGATTGACAAGGATGTTGCCAGGATTGGAGGATTTGAGCTACAGGGAGAGGTTGTATAGGCTGGGGCTGTTGTCCCTGGAGCGTCGGAGGCTGAGAGTGACCTTTATAGAAATTTGTAAAATCATAAGGAGCATGGACATGGTCTTTTCCCCAGGGTAGGGGAGTCCAAAACTAGAGGGCATAGTTTTAAGATGAGAGGGGAAAGATTTTAAAAGGGACCTGAGGGGCAGCTTTTTAATGCAGAGGTTGGTGCATTTATAGATTGACCTGCCAGAGGGAGCGATGGAGACTTCTGGATGGGTAAATGCATAGGAAGAGTTTGGAGGGATATGGGCCAAGTGCTGGCAAATGGGACGAGATTAATTTAGGATATCTGGTTGGCATGGACAAGTTAGACCATGCTGTACATCTCAATGACTCTGACTCTAAGTGATGTGATCTCATAGTGTTTTCAGATCTAGCCTGCCTGAGAACTCTTGCTGCAATATGAAAGAATGTGCTCATTCTTACTCTTTTGGCAGGCTGGGTGGAATATTGTTCAAGTCTGGATTCAACCTTCAGTTTCTCGTGCACTGCTCTTTAAGCACTAGCTTGAAGATAAAGGTCACCTATGAAATCATTGGATTAATCTTATTTAACTTAATTTTCCTTGGTCTAATTAATTTGCAAAGATTAATGTTTTAGCCTTTTTTCTGTTGACAGTCCCAGCATCTACTGGGTTGCACATGAATGGAGACAAAAAATAAAATCACCTTCCTTCCCCACAGCTTCTCTGGTCGAGTTGTCAGATGTGTATGTGGAAGAGATAATTTGGAGGCATTTATGGTGAAAGATAGTTGTAAGTGCTTTGTATAAGGTAGTGTGTTGTCTGGAATTTCCTGGAGTGTTGGAGGCTGAGGGGTGATCTTATAGATTTTTATAAAATCATGAGGGGCATGGATAGTATAAATGGAAAAGATCCTTTCCTTGGATTGAGGGAGTCCAGAACTGGACGACATGTGTTTAGGGTGAGAAGGGAAAGATTTAAAAGGGACCTACGGGACAACCTTTTCACGCAGTGGGTGGTGCATATATGGAATGAGCTGCCAGAGGAAGTGGTGGAGGCTGGTTCGATTACAGCATTTAAAAGGCATTTGGATAGGTACATGAATAGGAAGGGTTTAGAGGGATGTGGGCCAAGTGTTGGCAAATCAGACTAGATTAGGTTAGGATATCTAGTCGGCATGGACGAGTTGGACCAAAGGGTCTGTTTCCGTGCTGTACCTCTGACTCCCATTGGAAGCAAACAAGTAATTAATTGGTAAGCACAGAAATAAAATTTCACTCATGCACATTTACAAAGATTGGGACCCACACCATTAACGTCCAACGCAGATGTAGCCCTGCTGGGCTCTCTCCCTGTTTTTTATCCTTTCAAAAACAATAATTAGGGTATAGTGTTGAGTTAAGCAGTGTCTCTGTTTCTGTCAAGTTCACACTGTACCTCCATTTCCTTTATTCTTTACTTTGGAATCTTAAGTAAGAAGCCATTTTACTGTAATATGAGTTTGCCCCAGTCCTTTAGAACAGTGCTTTCCAACCATTTTCCCCACTGTCACCCCATTCTGAGGCCTGAAAGCTATCACAGGGTCTCACTGAGAAACTAGAATGAGGATTATTAGCCTGGCTTCTGACTCAGTCAGAACATTAGAGCTTGTGAACCCACCCAGTCCTGACTCCCACTTTGGGGAGCCTGGTCTCAGAATCTGGAAACGAGGAAACACGTTGGCAGCGGGTTTTTAGGTTTAGATTTAGATTACTTAGTGTCGAAACAGGCCCTTCGGCCCAACAAGTCCACTTCAACCCTCCGAAGAGTAACCCAGCCTCCAGTCTCATTTTCCTACATTTATCCCCAACTAATGCACCTAACGCTATGGGCAATTTAGCATGGCCAATTCACCTGACCTGCACGTCTTTGCATTGTGGGAGGAAACCAGAGCACCAGGAGGAAACCCACGCAGACACTGGGAGAATGTGCAAACTCCACACAGTCACCCAAGGCGGGAATCGAACCCAGGTCGTTAGCACTGTGAGGCTACAGTGTAAACTACTGAGCCACCAATAATAATTGATATATATTTCTATAGAATTCCTACAGTGTGGGAGTTGGCCATTCAGCCCATCGAGTCTGCACCAACTCTTTTGAAGCACATCCCATCTAGACCTCTGCCCCATCCCTGTAATCCTGCATTTCCCATGACTCATCCACCTGTTCTGCACATCCCTGGACACTGGGTAATATAGTATGGCCAATCCACCTAACCTGCACATCTTTGGATCATGGGAGAAAACTAGAGTATCCAGAGGAAATATACAGGGGGAATGTGCAAACTCCACATACAGTTGCCCAAGGTTGAAATCAAATCCAGGTCCCTGGCACTGAGGCAGGCAGTGCCAACCACTGAGCCACCGTGCTGCCTCCTTTTGCTGCCTTGTTCATTCATAGCTACGTTTGGTGAACCAGGAAAGCCACCACCTGACAACAGGGCAAGTGTATCTGGGTAATAGATTAGAGATAACAGCATCCATCACTGACGTTCGTGATGCATTTAACCCTGAAGTTGGTTAATTGATTTGGAAGGCAAATTATGAGCAAAATCTATTAACTGTGGCTGGAGGCAATAGTTGATATCATGATATACAAAAGAGTGACGCATTTCTTTTATCTGATAGCAACCTAACAACCCAATTCAAATGCTTTTCTGTTCCACATAACAACTTGCCTTTTATATTAAAGAAAAGTTTTCTGCAGAAGTAACTGGATTATGGACTGCTATCCTATAAAATAAAATTCCATATTCTGTTGAAGTGAATGCCATAGTTAAGTCTGTGTAGATTAGATTTAAACAGGGTGTCTCATTAAAATTTTAAAAAACTTAAAAACTGACTAAATTTGTGGAAATTAATTTTTAAAAAAACATCATTTTGCTGAAATTGATAGAGAAAGGTTGATGATAAATTGTCAAATATTCAGCCTGAGAGCTATGCTTGTGTTGAGGCCTGCTTTTGTAAGTAGATTCATCATCTGAGCCAAGTGCCCTTTTATTTTAAGAACAGATGTGAGCTATTCTTCTAATCAAAAATATTCCTACATCCCTTTGTAAGTGAAAGTGTGACTGTTCCATATAAAATTGCTGAGGTAATAGGTTTTAACAGTATGGTGAATATGCTGATACTGTGAAAAGCAAATGCTTCCAATCATAATGACATAACTCAGTATTTTGCTTTTTTAATTCAGGGGATGTAGGCATCACTGGCTAGGCCAGCATTTATTGCCCATCCCTAATTGTTCAGTGAGCAGTTGAGTCAACCTCAGTGTTGTGTCTTGAGTCGCGTGCAGATCAGACCAGATAAGGATAAGCGTTTTCCTTTGCCAAAAGGAATTAGTGAACCAGATGGGTTTTTTTTTTCTGATAATCGGCAACAGTTGTCTGGTTGTCATTAGACTCTTAATTCTAGATTTTTATTGGGTTCAAATTGGACCATGTGCCGTAGCAGAATTCAGACCTCAGAACATTACCTGGATCTCTGCATTACTTGTGAAAATACGCTAGATAATCACCTCCCTGCATGATAGCACTTGTAATATTTTGTACATTATATGATGACAACAGTTTCAAGATATTTTATTAATCACAAAGTGCTTTGGAACAGTCCAAGATCCGGAAAGGTGCTATATAATTGCAGTTCTTTCCTTGCTTTCTCTGATCATGCTCGCAACTGCAGGGATATTTGCAAAGGTCCATTCAACCTGCAATAAAATGTCCAGTAGTCTTGAATTAAAATTTATATTTAACTCCATGTTGGAATGTTGCTTGGGTTGGCAAACCAGTCTGAAAGATTGCACCATCTTGAGTTTTAAAAGATTTATAATTTGATCTTGGTTCTTATGGTACAGTATCACCTGGTGCACTCTCTCCTGGTTGAGTACGAGGCATAAGTACATTGAATTATAGTTTGTTGTATTGATAATGGGACTGTTGGCATTAATTATCATAACAACAGCAAAATCAGTGTTATGATCACTGCAGAGATCCACAAGTTTAAAGATATTTGCATTTCCAGTATGAGCCAGCAAACTTTCAGGTTTTAAGGCTCTGATGATAACTAGCTAACGAGAACATTGCCTACAAAATGGAGGTAGCCAATTCGCAATTACAGAAAATAACAACAGCCAAATCTTTCCCATTACAGTTGTACATTATACTGTCCCTTAACTCGAACCAAGACAAATCGAATCTCCCATCCCAATGGCCTGTTTCCTTTCTCCTTTCCTAGTCCAGTAACTTCTAATGTCAAAATTGGCTTTCGCTGTGAGGATTACACAGGAGTTTCCTTCTCTCTAATCTGAGTGAGAAGAAACTTCAAGCCACCTTTAAGTCTTCAAAACTGAATCTCACCAATCTGTGGAGGTGGTGGATGGCAGTGTGACAGTAATGTCACTGGGCTAGCATTCCAGAGACCCAAGTTAGCGCTATGGGGGACAAGAGTTCAAATCCTAGAGCAGATGTTAGTATTCTGATGAAGTGAGAATAATCTAATGACTCCCTCTCCTTTTGACTTATTTGATACAACCAGGTTTTTGAAAAAGATTATTCATGCCAATTCAAAACTAATTCACTGTTTATTTGTGCGTGTCTTTTACTGTCAGCACACACAAGTTTACTTTTTGGGGCAGCACAGTGGCTAAGTAGTTAGCACTGCTGCTTGACAGTGCCAGGGACCCGGGTTCAATTTCAGCCTCGGGCGACCGTCTGTGTGGCATTTGCACATTCTCCCGTGTCTGTGTGGGTTTCCTTCCACGATCCAAAGATGTGCAGGTGAGGTGAATTGGCCATGCTAAATTGCCCATTGTTTTCAGAGACCTGTGTTGGTTAGGTGCATTAGTCAGGGCTAAATATAGGATAAGGTTGGGGAATGGGTCTGGGTGGGTTCCTCTTTGGAGGTTTGGTGTGGACTTGTTGGGCTGAAGGGCCTATTTCCACACTGTAGGGATTTTAATTCTCCTCCAGTTTTTCATACAGAAAGCAAATAGTACTATGCCTAGTACAATGGTGAAGATTTCACAAATTTTGAAACTGTATTTTTAAAATAAATATAAAAAATTGGCTGACAACATAGCATGGGACTTTTGCGATATTGGCTCCACTCAGACTTGAAATGCAAGCAAATAGCTAATTAAAATAAGGACAGCCACAGGCACTTGTGAAGCTGCACAGCTGCTGGGTAGCTTGTACACCCTAGTCCATGAGGTGATAAATGGTTCCCGCTTTCAGAATCCACTGGCATGCACAGACTTTGGAGGTTGGTGCAGCATGGAAATTAATTACAGGAAATATTGTTCACAAGTCATTTTGTTAAAGAGGAGTCTTCAGCAACCAAGTTGTCTTTTCATTTCAGTGACGACCATAGAGAAATCAAGGTTCAATGTCTTTTCTTGAAATACTTTCAGAATGGTTATGTAAATTGAACAGTTGCAAAGGCCCTGGTTGGCTCAAACTCCAATACTGTAAGATGCATGACACTGTAACACACCACCATCTTTTGAGTTGGACTTGAGGTAAAGCAGCTACAGGGAATCCTGAATTTACAAGCGTCTGGCTTACAAACTCGATTCCACATGTAGTTTGAATTTTTAGATGAACTGATATGTGAACATTTCCTGTTCTTGCAAACTCATGCATTGTGCTCTGAATTGCAAACTTGTGGTTAGACTCCAGAATGGGACCCATTTGCACCTGGTGACTGCCTGTACACCAGTTATCTATGGTTTCACTTAAAACAAACAACAAAAGCTATTCTGATCAGATAATTTGACACTTACAATCTGAAATATCATCTGAAAAGTCATGAACCTAGTATGAGGCAATTAAGTAGCCTGACTAGAACAGCTGTACAGAAATGTAGAAAAACAACGTTGCCCCAAACAGGTGTCTCGTGGCTGACTGGGAATTCTCTGCTTTTTGCAAACCTCCATCCAACTGGGGGAAAAAAGTTATTAGAACAATCAATTTGTATGTTATGAAGGAAACTGAATTCATCCTTTATATAAAAAGCCGTGTTTTTAATGGACCTGTAACCTAAACTTTGTGCATATGAAATGTAACTTTTAAACCCCAATGGAAAATGTGTCATAATCATCTTTACCTTTGAATTCACAAAAGCTTGCTGCTGCTTACTCTGATTCTCTCAACCTGGTTCACAGAGAAAGCTGTGTCTGTCTGTCGCATGGACTGAAATGAGTGCCAAGCACTGCTGATGCTGGGAATCCACAATAAAAGCAAAATTTGCTGGTGGAACTCTAGCAGGTCTGGTGGCATTTAAAACAGGGTTAATGTTTCATCTTACTGTTTTTTTTTCTCCATAGATCTGCTGAGATTCTCCAGCAAATTTTCTCTTTATTATAAATAAAGACTAGCTTGTGCCTGAAAATATCAGGGATACCTTTAAAAATATCTAACACTAGTAGTGTTCAAGTGCCTGCCCATACACTGTTAAATGCAGCAGTCCTGAAGTTGCTTTCAGAGATACCATTGTGCTATTAAAGTCCTTGCTGTGGAAGTCAATTAAATATCACAGATCTGAAGTGAACTTTGACTTTTTCTCAAGCTTTTAGTCTTGCTTTATAAACCCTTGAAAAGGTTACACAATTTTGAATGAGGTAGAAGTTGGTTTTTAATGGCATTAATAATGGCTAGAGAATGTCAGACTGCTCCTTGTCTAATTAAATAATCACTTTTTTATTTGTTCAATCCTCCCTTTTAATATGTATGTCCCAATATATGTATGATTTGAAAAGTGAAGGACAACAGGGTATTTCACTTAGTTAATACTTAGCTTTTGCTTCGCTTTACTTAACATTTTCCTAGCTATCAATAGTTCTGAAGAAGAGTCACTAGACTTTAAACATTCACTCTGATTTCTCTCAGCAAATGCTGCCAGACCTGCTAGCTTTTTCAGCAATTGCTGTTTTTATGTTGGGGTATTTCACTTGCCCCTGGTTTGCAGTCTCCTATAATTCTTAAATGTGATCAGCTGCTTGATGATGTGATACATGTTGAGTGTTGGAGATCTGCTACAGTGGAAAGAGGAGAAGTTAACGTCAGGAACGGGGAATTCCGAAATCGATGACCAGCACCACCATTTTGCTCCTGCTTACAAACTTCAGGCCCGTGCATTAATCATAAGATAATTCTCAACATAATAATTAAACTGGAGGAGTTAACAGGATTCCACAAGTTCAGCAAGTTAGTAAAGGTTCGATATGTCTTGAGATGACACATTTTGGAATAAATGTGCAATGGCCTAATTATTTTTACCAATATGTAAAAGCTGTTGGTGCTAATGAATCCAACTCCATGTAATGGACTCTAGCACCATGAAATCACAATTATGCTATTATCTATAGTGTTAAATGTCTCTTTCCTTGTTATTTGTTCATATATTTATTATTAGTTTACATCCAACAATGGGGATGTTTAGCAACCAGCGGAGGATGAAGAAAAATAATTGAGGGTAAGTTTGAGAGAAACCATCTAAAAAGCTTTTAAAAGGTAGTGAGAGCTTCTACAAATACTGTACATAAAAAGGAATGTAGCAAAAGTAAGTGTCCCCTTAAAGGGTGAGGTGAGGGAATTAATAATGAGAAAGTAAAACGTAACAAACTTTGAACAAGTGGTTAGTACCTCTATCATCGGAAGTCATAAAGTATCCCAAGAATGGGCCGGGTGCCCCAAGAATGGGGCAGGTGGGACTAGATTGGGTTGGGATAGCTGGTCGGCATGGACAGGTTGGACCAAAGAGTCTGTTTCCATGCTGTACATCTCTATGACTCTAATAGAAGAAAGTAAAGAGCCAAAAAGTGAAGAGGAATTTGAAGCAATCTCAAACACTGTGTGGGTGTGTGGTTGAGGGGGTGGGGTGGAACGGGCAAACTAATGGGATAAGTGGAAGATCAGTGCCCTCTAATCTTAATGAAAATGGCTGCAGGGCTGCTGAATGCAATAACTGTCGATGTTATGACACCCCACAATGGCTAGCACATCCTAAGATGGGACTTAAAACTTCTGGCCGTGGTATGGACATCACATGACCCTCAAATGGGTTAGTTGTATTCTACTAAAATGATTTTGGGCTGACCCAGGAGATTAGAAAGCATCAAATGTAAAACCAGTTCCCAAGTTATGAGGGAGACGATACGCAGGAGTCTATAGAGCAGTTACTTTAACAGCAGTAATCCCTACAGCGTGGAAGCAGGCTATTCTGCCTATAGAGTCTGCACAGACACTCTGAAGATCTACGCCTTACCCGATTCCCATAATGCCAAATTTCTCATGGCTAATCCACCTAACCTGCACAGCTTTGGACTTTTGGAGGAAGTCAAAACATCCAGAGGAAACCCACGCAGACACTGGGAGAATGTGCAACTGCCTGTGTAGAGTTTACACAAGGATGGAATTGAACCTGGGTCCCTGGTGCTGAGAGGTAGCAGTGCTAACCACAATGCCACCGTGCCACGCAGTCTTTGGGAAATGTGACATTATTCATCAATAAAGAGGCAACTGGATGTGTAGAATAGCATAATACAATTAGCTAAGTGAATATGGCCTTGTGAAAGGGAAATCAAGTTTGACAAATTTATTAGTGTCCTTTTGAAGATGAAAGAAACAAGGTGGATAAGAGGGAACCGCTAAATGTTGTGCTTGAATTTGCAAAACTCATTTGATGAGATCACACAAGGTTATTCAAGGTTAAGGGTGATGTGTTATCTCGAATTAAGGATTATCTGCCTAACAGAAAAGAGTAGGGTTGAAAGGGTACTTTCAGGATGACAAATAATTAGTGCAGTGTCAGAGTGATTAGTGTTGGAGCCTGAGCAATTTGCAACCTAATTTAAAACCTGGAGATTTGTAATATAGGCAAATAACCTGTTGATCTAAAGAGAGGTGAGAGAGTCAATTCTGGCGAGGATCCAGAGAGTATGGAATGGAATGGGATGAGAGAGGTTGAGAATGGGCAAAGAATTATAAACTGAAATGAAAATGTGAATTTGTCCATTTTGGAAGGAAGAGTAGAAGAATTATCTTTTTTGACAGAAGAGAATTGTAGAACATTGAGAGGATGTATGTGTTCTTGTACAACTTTAGCCTACAGATGCAGCAGATAATTAAGGGAAATGGAATGTGGGCCTTTATGGCAAAGCAGTTTTGTTTGGCTAATAGCATCTAGTCAAAATTGAGTTTGACAGATTTCCAATTAATGGTGTTAAGGACTAAACCAAGCGCCCTCAAAATATATTAAAATGATAGTCTAGACCCTAACATTTTCATTTCTTAAAGATAAATGTAAGGTGTTGTGGTCCAGATGCAACTTGATTGGTCAAACTCCTTGACCTTAAGCAAAGCACACTAGTTTTACACTACAGTTAAAATTCAGATAAAATAAAAATAAATGATTTGGTTTAACTGTAACTGTTGATGACTAACTAAATATGTATATTAACTACTATTTATTCACTGTTCCAACATAGAAACATCCCATGAACACAGCCTTGACAAAGGCAAATTCAGTAAATTAGATTGTCTCTCATGCAATTCTAGCTACAGAGAAAGGATCCCAGCTTTTAGCTGTAACAGAGAGAGAAATAAGAACTTCCACATGCAGCTTCAACACCCCAGTAACTGCTGAAAGCTAAAACTAAAAAGAAAAGATACTGTGGCAGCTTGATCCCACCCAGTCAAGCTGCTTCTATTGTTCCAATTTTTAAAACTAAAACCCCAAGTCCTCAAGCTGTTTTATTTGCTTTGAGCAAACCGCTTGGCGCCTCTGTCTTCACCTTTCTTCATAAAAATCACCAGGACAAAATACATCTTTTAAAGCCAGAGTATCGTCTCAATGGGTGTTCAGGGTTATGGGGATCAGGCAGAAAAGTGGGAATTAAAGATACACTTGGAGCAGCCTTGATCTTATTGAAAGACACAGATGGTGTGACAGGAGCAGAGGTAAGCCATTTGGCTATTTCTGACATCCTTTATTGTTCCTAGCTTTTCACCTTTTAATATGATATTCAATGCTTGAAAACTTTTGTGACAAAGAGCAAGTTTAAAAAAAAGGTAACTTGCAAGAGATGGTTTTATACACTCTCTACACTGTCTTTTATACAGATGGCACTCTGAATTTTGCAAACATGCAAATAACACATCTGATTTCACTGGTGTGCCAGAGATCTTATTGCTAACAATATTATAAGCTGAGTGAAAATGTCACTGGTTTGCTTATTAAGCATCCCAATAATTTTGGGGATTAATAGATACCTCTGCTCTGTTTCCCCAGAATGTCCTATTACAATTAATGCGAAATTCTGGTCTTGTCAAAGCTGTCAATTCTGACCATTGGGTGATCCACATTTACCAACACATTGTCATACCTGTGTGTCCACACACTCATTGGCTTGGCTGTTATTTTATTGAGATGCTGAACAGAAAATGTTCCAACAATCTAACTTTCTGGAGTGAGTGTTCTCTCCTTCTATTGTCCCCTCTCAATTCCTCCAAATGTTCTTGTCTCTTGTCACTGAACAGGGAAAGTCATGGAAGATTAGTTCCTTGTAAACGGTCATTTCTTTCTTTCTCCTTGCAGGCGTATAGGTAGCTCCAAAGTATTGCTCTGCAAGGTGTTAAGATTAGTCATACTGCTGCAGAGTTGTCAGATCAGAATATCACCTGCTGACAACCATGTGCAAATAGAGAAGTGCACTGTTTCCCACTGTTGGAAGGTGTGACCTATCAACATCCATTTTGTTGAAAACTAACTGGATTCAATTCAGTTCAACATCTTGTTATACAGAACCTGTGGGTAATTTTGAGGTTTCCATTACACTATTATGTTGGTCCCATTTCCAGTAACTACAGATGTACAGGAATATTTGTGGCTTTGTTGTGGCATGTATCACACATTTTCTCAGAGATTTATAATATATTTAGGAGACTGTCATCTTTAGGCCTTAGTCTGAGATCATTGTTAATGCGACAAAAGTAGTGATCTCCTGTTTTGCAGAAAGAAATTTGGTTTATTTTTGTTTTTTGGAATTTGGTGAACTGATTATTCCTCTCTCCACCCTCTTTCCTCACTTTCCTTTAACCTTCCTTCCCTCCCAACCTCCCTGAACAGAAAAGCTACTAGATTTTGTAGACTGTAGCCAAATTGTTAAAAGAAATTTCTCAATTAACGTAACATCAGAGTGAGGCTGCTGTTGCCAGATGCAACAGAATTGAGGCTTTATTTTAATGGGACATGTTTCAAACCTTCTGCGCTTCAGTCTGCACTGGCTACTTTCAGGCAACAGTGGGAGGTCGTGTGGTAGAAAAATGAAACCGAACTTGGGGAAAGTACAGAAAGTCATTCAGCATCTGGGAGATATTAGCTGATGGTGAAAGTTGCAGGTCCTTGTGAGAAATGTGCTGATGAGTGGTCTCACTGGAGCCATTCTCCTTTCAGATGGCTGGCTTTCTTTTTGGATTTAATTCTGTTTCGTTTGCAGCATTTGCACTATTTCTTCTTCTGTTCACTTTGTGGGGTTGGTTTTGTGAGCAAATCATTTAAATTCAAGTTCATAAAATGTGCAGAATTCCGATCCAGCTGCAGTGACTAATTACTTCTGCATGAACACAATGAGTTCCTCTAATCGGGTTAAGCACTTCATTAACCATCATAAAGATGCTGCTGATCTTTGTTAATTATCTACATTCACTTTAATGTCTTTTGGGTGCATATTTGCAAGTAAAATATTAATGAAGGAATGACCGAGGTTGCAAGTTTCTTGGCTTGCCATCTTTGCTCAAGTTTCTGTGCTAACTTTTTTGTGTCACCACTATGTCTGTGATAGTCATGATGAGTTCAAGAAACAGGCAAAATCCCTCATGGGTGAGGTATTGCACTAACCTTAGACCATCTTCAGCCTTCGACTCTGTAGTGACAAAGCAGCTCAGTTTGTGTAGGGCTTTGTTTCAAAAGCAAAATACAACAGATGCTGGAAGTCTGAAATAAGACCGAAAAGTATGGAAAATATCAGCAGGTATGCGGAGGCAGAAATCCGATTAGAACAGAGTCAGGGTTATAACAACATAGAATAAGGTCATCTGGTCTATTCAAGTTAATGTTCTGACAGGTCAACATTGATCCTGTTTTGCTGTCTACAGAAACGCTGCCAGACTTGCACAGTTCTTCTAGTATTTTCTATTTTACTGTTTTTCTGCAGAATTGTAATCCCCCAGTCTTTAATATGTGCAATATTCCAGTTTCCTTTGACTTCACATACAACTAAGGATTTCATACTCTACTGGGACAAACTAGGAAAGAAGCCAATTAGCCTGTCTGAGCTATAGAGTCATACAGCACAGAAACAGGCCCTTCCATCCAACCAGTCCACGCCAACCATGATCCCAAATAAAGTAATCCCACCTGCTTGGCCTATATCCCTCCAAACATTTCTTATTTGTGAACTTATCCAAATATTTTTTAAATGTTGTGACGTACCACTTCTTCTGGAAGTTTATTCCGCACATGAATCAATCTGTGTAAATAAAAATAAAAGTTGCCCCAATATCTTTTTTTAAAATCAATCTCCTCTGACCTTTAAAATATGCCCCTAGTTTTGAAATCCCCCGCCGAGGGAAAAGACACCTGCCATTTACCTAATCTATATCCTTCGTGAAACCTCTAGAAGTCTCAACCTCCTACTCCTGTTAAAAATGTGATTTTGGCCTTTATTTATAACTCAAACCTTCCACATCTGGCAATGTCCTAGTAAATCTTTTCAGAAACCCCTCCAGCTTACAATTATCCTCCCTTTTAACAGATAGGGAACAACTACAACTGACTGCAGTATTCCAGTAGAAGCCTCATCAATGTCCTGTACAAACGCAACATGATGTCCTAACTCCAATACTCATAGGTCTGAATAATGAAGGCAAGTGTGTGAAACACGACCTTAACCATGTGTGATAAGCCTATTAACCGGTCTTCCATAACCTTAAGTCTCTGAAGGATTGCAAAGTCGATGCAGAGAATAGCTCTCTGTGAATTAGTTAATTCCAAGATAGTTTCCAATCTATCTTGGAGGAAAGACACAAGGAAATTGCAGATGGATATAGCTAGGTTGAATGATTAGGCAAAAAATCCGGCAGATGGAGTAGAATGTTGGAAAATGTGAAGTTCACTTTGACAGGAAGAATAAAAAAGACTAATACTTGAACACAGAGAAACTGCGTTGGGTGTTTGATACATGTCTCAAAGGTTATTATACAGATTTAGCACATGAACAAGAATGCTAATGGGATTCTATCCTTTATAGTGAGAGCATAAAAGCAAGTATGCCATGTTTCCGTTATGCAAGGCATCAGTGAGAACAATTCTTAAACACTTTTTGCAGTTTTGGTCTCTTTATTCAAGGAAAGATATAAATTCATTACCGGCAGTTCAGAGGTGATTCACTAGGTTGACGCTTGAACAAGTTGCCTTATGAGGAAAGTATGGACACTGGAGTTCAGAGGAGTGAGGGATGGCTGGATTGAAGAGTTTAAGAATCTAAATGGTCTTCACAAGGTGGATGCAGACAGGAGCTTCCTCCGTTATTTCAGACCAGAACCAGGTAACACATTTTCAAACTTGGGATTGCCCTTTCAGAACAGAGATGAGGAGCAATCCTTTCAAACGGTTATGCAATTTTGGAACACTCTGCCTCAGAGAGTGGTGGAGACAGAGTCATTAAATATCTTTAAGGCACAGGTAGACTCTTGTAAGCAGAGAATTGAAGGAAGCCAGGGCAGATGGGAATGTGGAATTCCCAGATTACCTGTGTTTGTTTACGTATGTTTGTTGGACTGTCACTTTGAGTGATGCAATGACATCATTAGCCATTTTGGAGAGAAGTTTACCTTACTGCTTTGTAGAATAAACATCTCCTTAATAAAAGCTCTTCACATTGATATTCCCATTTTCAGTTCTTGATTTGGCACAATAAATTGTGCAACAGCTTGATAATGGTTGCAAGATTTAAGACAAACCTGCCATAGTAATTTAGCAAGCCCAAAAATGATCGTGATAGTTTACATTTTTAGGGGCTGGCCCCTCAGTTATAGCGTTTACTTTTGAAGGTGACTTGTGTAGTTCCTTTAGAATCAATGATGTGGCTTAAATATTTGGTGGAAAATTTATAACATTTACACTTTCTCTTTACTCACTCCAAGTACTTGCAGGATAGCATCTAAAGTATGAAAATGCTCTTTTCTGTTTCTCCCTATGACTAAATTATCATTTGGAATCCTTTTCAATCCACTTTAAAATTTGATCCATGGCACATTGGAATAACATAGCTGTATATGTGATTCAAAATGGAAGGCTTTTTGTTTGAATAGTTACAATCATCAAGTACTTCTGTGACTTAGGAACAACATTTCTCTGAAGAGAGGTTCGAAAGAGGTCAATTCTATTGAAACGCTGACCTCTGGCTAAGTCAGCAAATGGGACATCGATCTAAAGGTAAAACATACTGCTCAGTGCACAGTACCAGATTATTAGTGATGTTAAAGTCGCTGCAAATGCATACCAATCCATTTTCTCATCACTGGTACCAAACGTATGATCCAGCCACACACTCATTTGTGGGTTAAAGAACTTCCATTTTGACCAACCTGTCTGGATAGATTCTTGTTAGGCAAGGGAATAGTGGGTAGATGGGAATGTGGAATTTGAAACACAAACTGATCAGACATGATCTTGTTGAATGGCTTTAAGGGCAGAATGGTCTACTTCCACACCAATATCGTATGTTCAGTCTGAGTTCCACTTGGATGGTGAATGAGAGGTGTTCACCAACATCAAAGTATCCAGTGTTTGTGCTTGGAGCTTTCATTTATTGGAGTGAAAGCCACTGAGTGTGTTCAAAGTTCAATGAGTACAATTTTTAGTATTGTGTACTTGATGTAGGTTCACTTAGTCTTTTAGCCATCCCAATTTCATCTACATCACTTCAGTTTATTCTACCAAATTTGGGATGACAAACTAGTCCAGTTAATCCAGTAGAGATGTTGCTTAGGCAGGACTGATTTGTACAATGATTTTGAGATCAATGTCCCACTCCTTTAAATTTTACAACTTAATTTCTCAGTTTTTTTTCTAGTGAGGTTCAGTGACTTATTTGCAAAAGGTCAAAAATTGACAGTTTAGCTTTAAGCCATGCACCTAAATTTGGTAGACACTTGTCTCAAACTGCAAGGTTGATCTACATTTGAACTTGTTTGAATTCTATAGATTTATTTCACTGATGGTATCCTAGGAGTGTTCCTCAGAACTTTGCAAATTGATAACTAGGTTTAGTTCAAAACCTGCATTTTGTTCATGTTCCATTTTTACACTGTCCCTATCATTGTGAGCTGCATAAATCTTGGAACAACTGATGAAACCAAAGATTGGTCAAAAATATTGAAGTTTTATGCTTCCTTTGTCCAGTATCTTCCACTAATCATGTGGAATGTCATTCCTGGCCGCTCAAGATCAAAAAGTAAAAGTAGTTACTGGACCTTTCACAATATCTGACTGGTGGTTCCCAGTATGTATTCTCAGCTTACCAATGGCTTGTTATCAGCTGATGTTGCTGAATGCACCTATCTTATTGGCGAATACCTCAATGAGCTGTCCAAATAAACCGTGGACTGAAAAATTAGTCTTGGAGGTTTTAAACGTCAGGGAAATTCTTCTCAATTGTGACAATCTCTGGTCAATACCAGCATTAAATGATTTCAGCTTTTTGGTCTGAGAAGTGGAGGTATTCCTCAACAAGTTTTGCCAATTTGCATATCTAAATTCAGGACTCAATGTGTTAAACATCCATCTTAAAATTAAGTTCAACTGTAGATTGATCATTATCATGAAAGATAATAAATAAGCAAGCTGTTAACAGATAGCATTGCATCTGCATATTTGACTGTTGTCACTTTCTGTTACATGGTACATTATTCACAGCAGTTTTAATAATTCTGCAGTAAGGTGCTAATTATCAAAGCAGTACAATACGCGTAAATGACTAGAAATGATCAAAGCAGTCATGTGATTCTGAACTTCAGGTGAAGACATCAGCTTGAATAGTAAAATCCAAAGGTTTATCAATCATCCGAATATGAAGTTTACGTGCCTGTTATGAAATTAGTCTAGGCCGGCTGTTAGTATCTTGGTACTTGATGTGTAATAATTTTATTTTGAGGTTTGCATGGCTTATTGTTGGGCAATGTTCATGAGCAGGGACACTGTGCATCAGTAACTTCTGTTCATGGTGACAGATTGATGGCTATCATCTTATTACTTGGGAGGAATCCTTTAGCAGGGAATGCTCGGGATTTAATATGGTGCAGATTAGTAATTCTGATGTTATGCGGTTTACAGCTCTGTTCTTGGTACACATGTAGATTCACATACATGAGGACACAGTGAAGAGCAGTTTGCAACCTGTGACTTTCCATGTGTCAATTTCAAAGGACTGTTGAAGTTTGAGACCATTATTGTATGAGCACAGCTCATAGTCTATGGTTTGCTAATGTCCAGGTGATTATCCTTGGAGATTAAAAAATGTATTTACCTATTTTCTAATTATTTTTGGCGCATGTGAAACGTATGGATAATTCACTTCCTTCCTCTTTGAAACTTTACATTGGAAGGGGCAGAGCTGGGAAGAGGGTAATAAATTAATTTGTGCTGGCAGTCTTATGGTCGTCTTCTGGACTTAGCCAAGGTCATAAGGACCAGCAGACTCTTTTTTTGATAATGAGTGTAGGATAACGATATAGGGTCAGGTACTGATCTTGTTTTTACCTGGTATTTCTCTATAGTGGCATGTATTGTCTTGCAGAAAACATTGACCAATATTTTTATTTCTTCTCTTGTTATATCATTTTCTCCTCTTCTTAGTCCAGGAATCTACACCCCTTAATAGCTTTGACTTTTTTTTTTAATCTACCTAGAGCAGCGCAGATATGGGTTCAAACCTGAAACTATAATGAAGAACATTGTGGATACTGTTTGAAAGATAACTCTTTTTATAAGTACAGTGAATCATTGGGTTGGGTTGGAGCGATGTGGTTCAGTGTGCTTTGAAGACTAGTTACTATAAAGCATGAGAAGAGCTTATTTTAAAAGCAGCATTACAGATCTTTAAATGTATTTGTGGATATTCACATAATGCACTGCCCTGCTATGATTGTGAAATCTGTTTGGACTAAGTGTCCTTCATGCCCTTTTAGGTCCAAGCACACTGTCGTGCTGACATACAAATTGATGTATTTCTATTCACGTTTATATTCTGGAGACTTGAGAAAAGCAGTTCGGGCTTGAAGGTCCTTTTGGTCTGTCTTTCCTCTGCTTGGAATATTACTCGTTCTCTGGAACAGAGTCTCATGTCGTAGTGGAGTGTTTGAGAGCAGAATGAAAATAGGAGAATGTCTGGAGCTCCCTGTAACACAAGTTAATTGATCTTAGTGGAGTCTGATTGTACTTTAAACCAAGTGCTATGTCCAGAGAGTATGCTTAGCTGATCAAATATTGCCTTACTGGACTGTAATGCATATTGTTATGATCCCCGTAAAGGCTGACTTTTAAAAGTCATGATTTGGAGATTCCGGTGTTGGACTGGGGTGTACAAAGTGATACCACCTGATGAAGGAGCGTCGCTCCGAAAGCTAGTGTGCTTCCAATTAAACCTGTTGGACTATAACCTGGTGTTGTGATTTTTGAGTTTTAAAAGGAAATTCAAACTGCTAGTGAATGACTACAAGGATGTTTTAAGATTTTTACTGTTTTAGAAAAAACGAACTAAAAGCAACATTGACTAAACACAATTTTAGTTGGCAACTTGTACTTTGAATGTGAGAAAAATTAACTTACCATTGAAAATCTCCCCCCATTTTTACACTTTGTGCCTTACGTAGATACTCCATTCTCTCCCAAAACAATTCTTAGCTTCTAAGAAACAAGAACTGAAATTGCTGGGAAAACTCAGCAGGTTTTTCTGAAGAAGGGTCACTGGACCTGAAACATTAGCTCAGATTTGTCTTCACAGATGCTGCCAGATCTGCTGAGTTTTTTTCAAAAACTTGTGTTTCTGTTTCTGATGACCAGCATCTGCGGTTCTTTTGGCTTTTTGATTTGGCTTCTAAGAGCTTGCTTTCTTTTTTCTCTTTGCAATCAGGTAACTTCTAATTCCTACATGGGCTTCTACATCGAAGGTGACCTGGAAAATGCTCCTGTTTGCCAAGATTATGCAAATCTTTCAGTCTTGCTTAAATTATCATAACCTCAGCCTCTTTAAACTGAGTGTGAACTACCACTCACATTCTGATTATAGTGAGCCATAAAGAGAATCTGTGACTCTGTTTTGGATGCTTGCAGATTGAAACTGTCTGCCTGTGGGATTAACAGAAATTTTAAAGATACACCCTTTGAGCTAATCCTACAAATCACTTCCTCTAGACCATCCCATTACCATGTGAATCACATGGGCCTTGTATCCAAGTAGAATTTCTAATTAGCTATCTTAACACTTCTAAATTTGAAGCTAAATTGTCAGTTTAAAGGACAATAGTTCACAAACCTTGATCCCTAACATCCAAGCAGCAGAATTCAAAACTGGGGGACATGATAGACCTCATTTCTCCATCTTGTACTAAATTAAATGTAGAGTCCTGAAGCATCAAGGTTATAAGATCCTACATTTATTAGAGTAAGGGAAAATTAAAGTTTATAAGTGTGTTCTAACTTGCACCTTGCTGAAAGTAGGTTTTGAAATCCTTGCAATTCTATTAATTCAATTACAGTTGATAAATCAACTCGTCTGTGCTGTATCCCTGTACTCAACACCTGGGTTTGTGATCTTGTTTCATAATGGAAGATGATGATATGCAATGGTACTTTGGTAGTTTTTGAGTTAACAAGGAGAAGCATTCTGTGAGCAGCCTGCACATTGCCGTTTCAGATGCCCAGGTGTAACTCTGCTGTCACCGATAACAGATCAGCCAAATCTGAGGTTCCTTCAAAAACGGGAGAGGCCGTAGAGGTGGAGGAGAGATGTGCTTGGTCTTTGTTCAGCAACTTTCGGCAGTAGTTCTATTCCTTTGTTGATGATGGGAGTGGGGCGGGGAGGGGTCGCAGCAGTTAGCTGTTGATCTGCGATGTACTGGCAGCTAAGGTGACCTGAGCACCTCATTGTAACAGACTGAGCAGATTTTGTATTAAAATTCTGTTTCTCAGTGTTGATGAGATCGGTGATCTGATTGTTTTTCTTCTGATTTCCCCATTTATCCATTTTGTGTGTGGTGTTTGACTTTTTGTCAATGTACATTATGTTACATGCTGACATTCTGTTTGCTTTCATTCAAGAGCAGAGTTTGTTGTAATTGTGCCTGTGCACATAAAGCATTAATTAATGAACACATGCATAAATTACATGGCATCATTTGTAGTGTATCTGAACAGAGTATACAGGAACAATTAAATTCACTGTCAAATACGGAATTTCCAGTTAATGCTGCAACTTATTATATAATAATTTTTAAAAAATCAGCCTTTACAGAAATTATTACATTTACATAGACTTGAAATGTAAATGCATTTTATCTCATCTTAATTTCTTGTATTGTTGACAATGATCCAGAATTTACTTATTTAAAAAGTTGCAGTCATTTCCACTAATAAAACAATGTACCTTTTGTAATGAAGATTTTTCCCTTTTATTTTCTAGGTAAGTGGAACTCTCCCAGTGATGAAATGCTCCAAGACCAGACACTGTTCCTGCCAGTAATTGATCACTCCTGATGGTAAACCGCTGAGGATTTAATGAAATGTAGCTTGCATGTTCCACTGTTTCTTCATGAGCAGGTCTGAACAATGTGTAAAAAGACATATATCTCTGCATAGTGGTGCGAATGCACTGTAACATCTGAAAGATATACTTAAGCTGCATTGTGTTGTACTGCATTTTCTATGGAGGATCACAGAATGCTGGTTAGTAGTGAGAGCCTGGATGGGATTCCTATCCCACCCTAATCTGTCAGGAATTTCAATATTTAAAATGGAATGAAAATCATCAACTCTCCATTTTAGCATTAATTCATGGGATGTAGGCATTGCTGGCTGGGTCAGCATTTATTTCCTGTCCCTAGTTGACCATGAGAAGGTGGCAGTGAGCTGGTGTTTGAGGGATTTCCACAATTTTTTGACCCAGCAACATTGAAGGAATGGCATATATTTCCAAATTAAAATGGTGAATAGTTTGGAGGAGAATTTGCAGATGGTGGGGTTCCCAAGTATCTGCTGCCCTTGTCCTGTTTAAGATAGTAGTTATCGTGGATTTGGAAGGTGCTACATAAGGAACCTTGGTGAATTTCTGTAGTGCATCTTGTAGTTGGGACACACTGCTGCTACTGAAAGTCAGTGATGGAAAGGGCAAATGTTTGAGGATTTGATGCCAACTAAGTGGGCTTCTTGCATGCTATTGGAACTGTACTCAACCAGGCAAGTGGAGAATATTCTATCATACTTCAGACATGTGCCTTAGAAACAGTGGACAGACCTTGGGGAATCCGAAGTTGAGTTACTCAGTGTGAAATTCCTAGCTTTTAAGCTACTCTTGTACTTATGGCTAGTTCAGTTTCTGGTCAGTGGTAACCCCCAAGTGGCCGATTCAATGATGGTACCCATTTGAATGTCAAGGGGCAATGATTAAACTTTGTCTTGTTAGAAATAGGCATTGGTGTGAATGTTACTTGCTACTTGTCAAACCAAACATGGCAGTTGTCTGGGTTTTGCTGTGTTTGAAAATGAATTGCTTCAATGTCTGAGAAGTCTCAGGTAGTGCTTAATGTTGAGCAATCATCTCTAAACATGCCCACTTCTCACTCTTTTAAATGGCCAGAAGATCATTGATGATGCGAACATATAATGCATTTGGCATCTAACTCCAGTTAGGACTACAAACAACCAAACTATCATTTCTTTATTCTATTTATAACTATACTCATCATTTTAAGAGTTTATGCACTCAATTCCAAGAAATGTGTGTTTTTAAATAAGATGTTGTACCTTCGATAAATAAAATGAGGGATTTTTATAAAAAGGTATTGCAAAGAATTTTAGTTTTCTAATTATTCAATGGTGTAGGAAAAGTTTTGTTTTTGTTCCAAACTACGAATCACAAAAGGGTCAGGTTCTATACAGTTTTCAGCTTATCCTTTCACTTATAACGCATGATCTCCATAAGATGAGGCTTAAGAACCAATTCAAAAGAATCAATGAAAAGTCAATAGACTTGAAATATTAACTCTGCTTTGTCCCCACAGATGCTGCCAGACCTCCTGGGTTTGTTCAGGAGTTTTGGCTTTTGCCTCAGATCTCCAGCATTGAGTTATTTGCTTTATTTTACATCTTTCAGTGCTTTGGTCAGTTTATCTCCACCACAGCAAAAATAGAAGTGCTACAGAAAACTTTTTAATGCCCTTAGAATAGAGAGTCGCACAGAAATTTCTGCATGATACTTGGCTGGCCTTGCTGAAAGCAATCAATACCCAGACTATCTGCCTGGTGCATTCAAAGCTTTACCTCAATGTCTAATTTCCACTTATGTTCATAAAGCAGCCACAGATAAATCACTCAACTCTGCAACGCCCCTGGAAATCACTGCCTGCCATCTATAGCGTATTGGCAAATTTTGTAACACAAAATGCAAATTTTGCCTTATGTGCTCTCTTGATTATGCAGGGTTAATTCTGATTGGTTCCTGTACAGTAAACTACTTCTGTGTAACCATGGTGGGTGACACCTGTACAGCAGGGATGTACAGAGCACAAAAGCACCTGAAAATGCTTTCCTTCAAACACCAGGGCTTCAGGAGGGGTGCACCGTTATGGGTAGGGCTCAACAGGTTTGAGGCATATATTTAGACCTAGAATTTGACCTCAATTCTTTGGGTGGGGTAGGAGGTCAGTGTGCAATAGTGTGGTCGATGCATTTTGGAATACACTGAGCATCAAAATTCTGTTTCATTTCTCAGCATGAACAACATTAATCCTTTATGTCTATATTTTCATGTGAGGATATGGGTGAGTGATTGCCTTGGGTAGTGCATGGTTTTTCATAACTTTTTTTTCCCAGTCCAAGTTTCTGCCCTGTCCCTTCTAAAACTGTTGACTCCTTCCCAGAGTACAGTTTCATTTGTGTTTGTTCCTATTAGTACCTGAGATGTGTTATAGTGATGAGTGGTCACAGGTTGTTCACCCATAGTGGCAGCCCCTTGAGAGTCATCACCTCTCTGACTAATTTAAAGAAACATTGGGCACACAGCACCTGGGCAACATTGCCAGCTAGTGTCCAGTCTAGAAAACTTCCAGCAAGGCATCTCTGGCTAGTTCTCAACAATAACAACCTGCACTTATGTAGAGCATTCAGTACAGTAAAGTATCCTGAGGCACTTCTGTATTATAAAACAAAATTTGTCAAAGAACCAAGTTTTGTAGATTAAAGGTGGAGGGGGGGATGTGGATATATTTAGAGAGCAAATTCTCGATCCAAGGGCCTACAAAGCTGAAAACACAGTTGTCAATCGTGATGTTATTAAAATCGGAGGTGCGCAGAATTAGTGGAACTCATTGATCTGGACTCTGAGGAGGGGTAATGGCAGGTAGTATTTATTCTTCACCAATCCAAGATAATTAGAACTTTTGTAGCACTCCAGCCAATGCTACCTGGTGTTGGTGAATACTCCTTGCAACTTCTGCGACATCACTGACTTATTACTCAACAGTTCAGTTCTGCAGGAACTGATACATCGTAAAACGTGAGGAATAGGAGTAGATCATACAAAGCTTTGAGTTCTGCTATTTTATAAGATCATGGCTGGTTCTCAATCTCTACTCTTTGCCCACTTAATCCCTATAGCACTAAATTCCTTTAGTATGAAAATATTTTAACGTTTGAATATACTCAATGACCGCGTACCTGGCCTTTTGGGAAGAGAATTCTCAAGATTCGCATCCCTCCTGAATGAAAATATTTCTCCTCCACCCAGTCGAGGGTGACCATCCCCTTATCCTGAGACTGTTCCCTTGTTCTACTCACTGTACAGTATAAGGTAGCTTCACATTTAATGGAAAACATGCAGTTTGGAAGCAGTGGGTGATATTGGGTATTCCATATAATTGTACGTGCGCCTTGCCTTTAAGGACTTCATGAGCTGTACAAAGTTAAAAATCTCAACACCAGGTTATAGTCCAACAGGTTTATTTGGAAGCACTAGCTTTCAGAGCACTGCTCCTCAATCAGGTGGTTGTGGAGTAGAAGATCATAGAACACAGAATTTATAGCAAAAGTTTACGGTGTGATGTAACTGAAATTGGAAAATGATTTGGACAATCACCTGATGAAGGAGCATCGCTCCGAAAGCTAGTGTGCTTCCAATTCAACCTGTTGGACTATAACCTGGTGTTGTGTGATTTTGAAATTGGAAAAGTTCACTTGAGAATGTAACTTTAAGCAACTTGTGGGATTTCCATATGAAAGAACTGAAACCAACATGCCCATTCTAAAAAGATGATACTTAACAAACAATCCAGGTCTTTTTCAATATATAATTTCAGTTACATCACACTGTAAACTTTTGCTATAAAATTTTCTGTCTTGTGCTCTTATACTCCACAACCACCTGATGAAGGAGCAGCACTCTGAAAGCTAGTGCTTTCAAATAAAACAGTTGGACTATAACCTGGTGTTGTGATTTTTACTTTGTACGTTCCAGTCCAACACCGGCTCCTCCAAATGATTCATGAGCTGTGTTTATGTCATGTTGTGACTCTACTCAGCAGTTTGTTTCAGTCTGGCAAGGTGTGCAGTTGGAGTTATCAGTTTTATCCTTTACCATACTGTTTTAAATAAACTTAGCTACAGAATTAATAATCCCCTGATGAGTGATTGTTATGTCATTAATGATATAATCACGTGATCTGCAACAATGGATTGTTGTCACACAGGTGAAGAGTTTCATTCTTAATGGATTGTTATCCTGTCTGGGATTGGATGAAGTATGGTTGGAGAGATTCTGTTCCAATTTAGAGGATACTTCTGAATTTCCACAGTTCAAACTTTGCAGCATTTAATGATATTCTCCCAGACACTGAACCTGGCACCTCGTGGTATTTACCACCTCTACCAGTGTGCGGTCCTGGCTAAGGGTTTGAGGCATTTCACAGTCACTAATCCTCTTTTGACTCCGCTTTACCTCAGGCCCATCCCCTGATTAGTGGTAAGAAAATGCACCACTATTGAATACCTGCAGAAGAGGAACAGTTCTAAGATAACAAGAAATGTGCGTACTTAATGGTTATAAGTGTGAGTACAGATGGTAAGGCACAAGTACTGGGACACAAGGGAGTTGTATAGGTGCATCTGTTCCTCCGAAAGATTAGAATTCCTCTCCACCTACACACTGTAACATCGGTAGATTGAATGGAACTAATGTAACAAGATTATTAACCCCTTCAAAACCATCTCATACAATGCTTTTAGGACTTGATCTTTTTGAATACGTACATCCCCCATTTCTAAATCTCTGCTGTGCAATTCAGACAATTCAGCAGTGGTTTTTATTGTTCAGTTGCTGGTTATCCATTTATTAAACCAGAGGTCATTTTGTCTTCCACAACTGTTTGTTTGCATTTTGTCATTCAGTGCAAACTTTAGTCTGTTATCCCTCCTTTCTGACCAACTCTTATCACTGAGGGACGCCAACCCTTAAATACATGGTCCTGTGAGCATCAGTTTCTTCATATTTCTCCGAAGTACATCCTTTAAAGGACCCATAGTTCACAACATTGTCATGGATGAGCTCCAGTTGGCAGCAAACATTTTTAAGCGTGAGGTATTTTTTTAGAGTCCTATTTACCAAAGCAAGATTTTGTTTTGTTATCCAAAAGTTAAAATATCTAACTGGAATATAGGTAGGAAACAAACATTTTTTGCACTGTGGCAGTACTTAAATGGAGCTTTTCCATAAATCTTTCTGCTGTGGGATTGATCAGGAGAAGCACAACCCAATAGAATCTAACTGTTACCTTAAACCTGTTCCACAGATGCATCAAATTCTAAAAACATAACATATGGATAAACTATACACTTAATCTGTCACTTTGCATATTTTGTATGTCAAGGTGTTGGCAGTTCATTATACTGTTTAGAGAATCAGAAAGCTTTCCAAGGTTACCATTGTCTCATGTGTAATTCAGTCCATTATGCTGAAATGTGTCTTTAGAGCGATTCATTTGGGATGTGACCATTTCTTTAACCTTAAAATAATTAATTTCAAAATGCCTCCTCCGCAGTACAGCCGAATGTTGTTTATTAGTTTAAATGCACATGTCGTTCTTCTATAACGCGATGGTTGTGCTCTTGTCCAACCCCACATCAAAGAAACATCACGTTTTAGAAACAGCGCAATGTAATTGTGTTACAGCCAAATACCCATTTTATAAGTTTGCGCTTTTGAAACAGTGTCCCCAATTCATCAGTCGTGTTACAGCAAATCTGCAATAACAAAATTCTCCTTTAGCAGAACGACCTATGATCATATATACTGTAGACTAGGCAGAGGTTTCTTTTTTGTTGTATTTAGTTCAAATTACTGTGGTGGATTGTAAAAGCTTGAGGCATCCCGTAGTGAGCAGTGTTAGTTATTCTGTGCCATCCATTTAGACAATTTTCATGCCATAATGTGATGGAGGTGTGAACTGACAACAGCAAGGCAATGTGAACTGGACATCTGGGTTTGAGTGAACATTGGGACCAACAGCACTTCTGATTAACAGTGAGATTTGAGGATTGAAATATGGAAAAAGCGAGAGAAGATTAAAAAAAAACAGATGAAATTAGATTTTGTTAGGCAGGAAAGAGGCAGCAATAAATTTTGCTCTGTTAAAATTGTTTCCTTTCTGGGCTAGATTGGTTAATTTGAAATTGCATGAGCAGTTCTATTCACACTTTGCCTGTGCTGTAAAGTTTCTGCAAAAAATGCAATGGGCAATTAATATGCCAATCCAAATTTTTTTTTAAAACTGGTATGCTAAAGGCAGGTTGTCCTTTTATGCAAAGCAAATGAAACAGTGTAAATTAACCAGCATGTTCCAGAGATTCACCATGAATGCCCTTTCTTTATCCCTTGAATTTGCTGGCGAATTTGAGCATTAATAAGGTTGTGTATCATTAGTGTGTATTTTCATGCAAGATCTGACCCACCATAGGCATGCAGTTATTAGTGAGTTAAATACAGCCAATGGCACGTACAATTGTATCTTAATGCACATATATTGTTCTTCTACAGCATTAAATCACTAGAGAAATAGGATGTCATTGCTTGAATTTATTTTCTCCTTGCTCCAACAAATGTAGAGTTTGGGAAGCATAAATTTCTGGTTTTGAAGTTTCCTCACTTGGGGTTCTGTTTACGAGTTGAGTGAAGCAAATTAAATACTATTAATTGCACTTAACACTCTAATAAAATTCAAACAATTTCCCTTCTTGACACCTAAAAGTGTTGTTAAAGCTGCATTAGCTCATTAAGCAACGCAGGAAGCATTGTCCCATTTGTATTCAATCAGTACAAAATATACTATTGACAGTATCGATCTCTAATGCTCATTTAAATGATAACTCACATCAAGATTGGACACATGCACAAAGAAGTATAAACATACACTGACTTCTATCTTCATCAGATTGTCATCTGTAACCTATTAATCTGCCCTGATCATCAGACACCTTCTTTAAAACTAAGTTGCCAACTTTTACGACACTGTTGTCTGAGAACCCAAGCATGTGTAAGAAACGAAAATGGAAATTGCTGGAAAAGCTCAGCAGGTAGCATCTGTGGAGAGAGGTCACGGTTAATGTTTCAGGTCAAGTGACAGGGTAGGAATATGTACTGATGAAGCAGGAAGACTACCTAAGGCAGTAATCAGCAAAAAATAATCCAGCTTTAAAGTAATAAGAAAAGAGTGGGAACAGTCTGAACATTGCAGTGTTGGAGAAAGTAGTTTCCTTTCTACCTCTTCAGTTTATGGAAAAAAGAATGAAGGCTTTCCCTTCAGCGATTTTGATCTGGTATATTTTGATTGTTAGCAGACAAGCTCATAAGTGTCTCCAAAATAATGGGTAGTTTGTGCCCACTGACACTGAAAGTGCCATGAACAATGGAAAGTTACGAAGGAGTTTTGAAAACATGTCTTTTGATATTTCACAATGAATATTGAGGCTATTTGAAGCAGAGTCTAATCTTCCGTTGCATCAGATCTCAGCTTGGCTGAGAAAGAAATAAGACATGTGAGGTCGGATGGTTGGTTTCCAAGAACACTAACTACCTAAACCATTTGGAATGGAGCTGAACTGTCATGTGACACATTTCGGGGAAAACACTGGAATGGTTTAGACATGTGAAATTTGTGAAGCTGCCAATTACTGTAAAGTGACATAGTCTAGTAGCAGAAAGAAACAGGTGAAAATAGAGAATAAAGACCTGGTGGGACCTGACTGACTAAAAGAGAGAAATGAAACTAAAACTAAACCAAAGCTCTTGAGTATTTAATTTTAGAGTTTATTGTTTTGTTCTGAAAAGAGTTAACTGATTTTCTTCCACTCCCCTCCATGCATTCTTTCTTTTGAATGCCATTCATTTATCTCCATTTCTTGAAAGTTCTGTTTGCTGAAAATCATTATCTCTTTCCTCTCACAACACAACAAAATAGTTTATAATTATATCTATGTACAATCCTTTCCAGGGAATCCATGCTCACCTCTGTGATCCACTACTTTTGTTACAGTCAAACTACCAAATCACCTCTTCATACTTTATAGAAATGGCCTGGACTCTTACAAGCACTTCATTCGACAGTAATGATAACTGATTGTTCTGCAAGTGTGCTGCATATAAATCACCCCGTGAATTGGAATAATGTGGTGAGAGAGCTATTCTATCGACAGTGTACGTGAAATTTGGGGTTCAGACCAGTCATTTTTGCTGTTGTGTGTCTGTTGTGAATGCTGAACAAAGGGTGGCTCTGTGCCTCAGTGGTGAGCATTGCTGTCTCATAGCACTAGGAAAGCAGGTTCGATTCCACCCTCGGTCTGTGTGGAGTTTGCAATTGTCTGTGTGCATTCCCTCCAGGTGCTCCAGTTTCCATCCACACTCCAAAGATGTGCAGGTTAGGTGGATTAGCCATGCTAATTAACCATAGGAAATGCAGGATTACATGGATAGGGTTAGGAGGGTGGTTCTGGGTGGGATGCTCTTCAGAATGGCCTCGATGGGCTGAATGGCCTGCTTCCATACTGTAGTGATTCTGTGATCAAGTAGTTAACTCTTTTGGTCAAGTGGGATCTTCCTCGAAGCAAAAACCTTTTAAACCACAGCATTTGTTTTGGTTAGTGAGGAAGGAGCAGAGTTTAGAAGTGGGGCTGTGAAAGACGATGATGAAAATGGATTTAGTGTCATGATAAATGGTTCATCCAGGCTGCCACTTCAAACTGATGGGTGCATTGGGACTGGGATGAGTTTAAAGCTAGAATGCTGTGCAAGAGATGGTATTTTTTCTGATTTAACCTTTTAAAGGATAAGTGAGATAGTACAACATTTTTGACATATTGACCAACTGTAACAAAGACTTTCAAATGTAATCGTGCACATTTTAGTTTGTTTTACGTATTAGATAACTTCATTTTTTTTTTAGAATTTGCAATGCTAAATCTCAACTCGATTAATAGAGATATGGTGAAAGGCAATTATCCAATGTAAATGTCTAAAGCAATTGTTCTTTCCCTCTTCTTTTTCTTTCCATACCCAATGCATCTCAAATGCATCTGCTTCTCTATTGCTGTGAATTTCTCAATCCTCCTTTTTTAAGGAGATGGTCTCCTGTTGCTTGCCAAGGTTTCAAATGTCTCATTTTATCTGTTACTAGACAACGCTCCGCTCGCATTTCTAGGTTGCCAACCAAATTACATTCCAGTTGATGGGTGCAGACAAGAGTCTTACAACCGTTACACAGCATGGAATCCTCCAATCTGGAAAGATTTGGACTGGTATGCTTGGTGTTGTGGTTCTGTTCGCCGAACTGGGAATTTGTCTTGCAGATGTTTCGTCCCGTCTAGGTGACATCCTCAGTGCTTGGGAGCCCTCTGTGAAGCGCTTCTGTGATGTTTCCTCCGGCATTTATTGTGGTTTGTCTCTGCCGCTTCCAGTTGTCAGTTCCAGCTGTCCGTTGCAGTGGCCGGTATATTGGGTCCAGGTCAATGTGCTTATTGATTGAATCTGTGGATGAGTGATTCAATCAATAAGCACGTCAACCTGGACCCAATATACCGGCCACTGCAACGGACAGCTGGAACTGACAACTGGAAGCGGCAGAGACAAACCACAATAAATGCCGGAGGAAACATCACAGAAGCGCTTCACAGGAGGCTCCCAAGCACTGAGGATGTCACCTAGATGGGACAAAACATCTGCAACACAAATTCCCCGCTCGGCGAACAGAACCACAACAACGAGCACACGAGCAACAAATCTTCTCACAAACTTTGATATACTTGGTGTTGGAGTCATACTGTTTTTCATTCTTTTTTGGTTCCCAGTACATCAGTAGATGCAGTGACACAAGCAAGCTAAATTAGTGTTTCACATACTCTTGCTGCATCCTAATTCAGCATTTCCTATGATTTTTCTAGGGATTCTGCCAGATACCCAATAATGAAGAATGCATATTTATTTGTCAACATTTGCATGAAGTAATTTTCTAAATTGCTTAATTGGATATTGATTAGAATGTTCTATATAGATTAAGTTGACGACAAGACACACGCACACTAAACCCTTGTTTTCAGTTGCTTTCATTACATTGCATTACTATGTGCTGAAGACAAGACTGAGAGTAGAGAACAAGACATACTAAAAACCCATTGAGTTACTTCAGCTGCAACTTTCAGAGCCTCATTTTAATGCCCGATCAGTGAAAATGCCTAATGGATTTTACAATTTTGCAGATAAACAAAATCACTAGGTTCAAATGCCAGGAACCACTTAGGCCTTGAAAGAGCATATTGATCTGAAGTAATGCTGGGTAACTGTACCAGAATTTTAATTCTGACTTCGTGGAAGCTGTGCACATCTTGATTCATATAATTTATTTGGATCCTTTAAATAGCACATGTGTCAGTGTTCTGGAAACAGCTAATGCAAAATGTGATGTTAGCCTGTTTTGTCATTCAGATTTCCTGGGGCTGTTCAGTGAATGTAAAAACTGGTAAACAAAATGGATGCTGATGAAGATCTGTATGGTCTTGAGTTAATAATGCATAAACTTTGAGGGAATGCTACTGGAGATTTACTTACAAGACTGGTCCAGCTACATTTCCAACTTAAAATAGGGTAATTCCTTTTTCAGGAGAAGGTGCTTCCAGTTGCTGGAACTGCACCAAGAAAATGCAGCCCTCAATCCATGTCAGAGCTATTTACTCAAAAGAGGCTGCCAAAATAAACTAAAAATTTCAAATTTATCGAATTAAAGTGCTTTTTACAGTGTATTCCATCTTGAAAGTTGTGTAGTAGCAAAACCCAAGCCAGACATGCTTTGAGATTTCTTTTTGTCACAGAGCTCACGCTGTGAAGATATTTAGAGTCCTAGAGATGTACAGCCCAGAAACAGACCCTTCAGTTCACATGCTGACCATTTATATGAATGATGAAATGTAGTGGACTCAGCACTGATCCTTGTGGCACACCACTGATCAGAGGCCTCCTGTCTGAAAAATAACCCTTCACCGCCACCCTCTGTCTTCTACCTTCAAGCCAGTTCTGTATCCAAATGGCTAGTTTTCCCTGTATTCCATGAGAGCTAACCTTGCTAACTAGTATTCCATGAGAAACCTTGTCAAATGCCTTACTGAAGTCCAAATGGATCATGTCTACCGCTCTGCTCTCATCAATCCTATTTGTTACTTCAAAAGACTCAATCAAGTTTGTGAGACATGATTTCCCATACACCAAGCCACGCTGACTATCCCTAATCAGTCCTTGCCTTTCCAAATACATGTAAATCCTGTTCCTCAGGATTCCCTCCAACAACTTGCCCACCACTGATGTTAGGCTCACCAGTCTATAGTTCCCTGGCTTTTCCTAACCACGTTTCTTGAATAATGGCACTATGTTAGCCAGCCTCCACTCTTCCGGCACCTCACCTGTGATGGTCGATGATACAAATATCTCAGCAAGGGGTCCAGCAATCACTTCCCTAGCTTCCCACAGAGTTCTAGGACACACCTGATCAGGTCCTGGGGATTTATCCACTTTCATGCATTTCAAGAAGTCCAGCACCACCACCTCTGTAATATGGACATTTTTCAAGATGTCAGCATTTATTTCCCCATATTCTCTATCTTTCATGTCCTTCTCCATAGTAAATACTGATGCAAAATACTTGTTTAGTATCTCCCCAGTCGCCTGTGGTTCCACATGTAGGCTGCCTTGTTGATCTTTGAGGGGCACCATTCTCTCCCTAGTTATCCTTTTGTCCTTAATATACTTATAAAATCCCATTACTTTCACCTTAACCCTATTTGCCAAAGCTATCTCATGTCCCCTTTTTGCCCTCCTGAATTCCCTCTTAAGTATACTCCCACTGACTTTATACTCTTCTAAGGATTCCTTCGATCTCTCTTGTCTTTCTTAATCAAAACTTGAATTTCTCTAGTCACCCAGCATTCCCTACAATCACCAGCATTTCCTTTCACCCTAATAGAAATATACAGTCTGTGTTTCTTGTTATCTAATTTCTGAAGGCTTCCTATTTTCTAGCCATCCCTTCACCTGTGAACATCTACCCCCAATCAGCTTTTGAAAGTTCTTGCCTAATACCATCAAAATTAGCTTTCCTCTAACTTAGAACTTTAACTTTTAGATCTGGTCCATCCCTTTCCATCACCATTTTAAAAATAAGAATTATGGTCGCTGGCCCAAAGTGCTCCCCCACTGATACCTCAGTCACCTGCACTGCCTTATTTCCCAAGTCACTAGTTTCTCTAGTAGGTACATCCACACACTGAATCAGAACATTTTCTTGTATGCACTTAACAGATTCCTCTCTATCTAAACTTTTAATGCAACGGCAATCCCAGTCTTTTTGGAAAGTTAACATCCTCTACCATAACCACCCTATTATTCTTACAGATGACTGAAATCTCCTTACAAATTTGTTTCTCAATTTCCCGCTGACTTTTGGGTCTATAATACAATCCCAATAAGGTGATCATCCCTTTCTTATTCCTCAGTTCTACCCAAATAGCTTCACTCATTGTATTCCAAGGAATATTCTCCCAGAGTACAGCAGTAATGTTGTCCCTTAGAAAAAACGCCCCCCCCCAATCCTTCCTATGGCATTTATATCCTGGAACATTACGTTGCGAGTGCTGTCCATCCCTGACCCATGCATTTGTAATTGCAATGATATCCCAGTCCTATGTTCTTGCCCTGAGTTCATCTGCCTTCCCTCTTAGGCCTCTTGCATTGAAGTTAATGCAGTTGAATTTATAAGTCCTACCTTGTTCTCTTCTTTGTTCCTGCCTGCCCTGACTATTTGACTCAGTCCTTTTCCCAACTGTACCAGTCTCAGATTGATCGCTTTTCTCACTATTTCCCCATGTGTCTTCACTGCGCACCCTCTTTCCCTATGCACGCGCACACACACACCCACCCCTTTACTAGTTTAAATCCTCCTGAGCAGCTCTAGCAAATCTCCCTGCCAGTACTTTAGTTCCCTTCCGATTCAGGTGCAATCCATCATCCTTGTGCAAGTTACTCCCACCCCAGAAGAGATTCCAATGATCGAAAAATATGAACCCTGCTCCCCCTGCGCCAGCTCCTCAGCCATGCATTCATCTGCTGTATCCTCCTATTCCTACCTTCACCAGCTCATTTGTTTTGACATTGTCAACTTTTAAAGATTTATTTTTATGATTCCCCAGCGTCAATTAGTGAACTCTACAGACTGTGCATTGCGAGTTCACTGAACAATTTTCCTTCACAGTCTGAGTTATGTATGCTGAACTTTCAGACAGCAAATGGGCTTTGTCATTAGACTTTCCATCAAGAACTGGCAGAAACCATGGGGAAGTAAAAGGTCTCTAAATCCACAAACAACATATTCAAGTCCATTGAGTTGAGATGCAATTTGTTCTGTTTTTCCACTGAACAGGGTGCATAGCCACGAGAAGGACTTCGAACAACACTTTTAGTTGGCAGGAAATTGCACCCGAGAATGAAAAGTTGCATTCTGGGAGTAATGGTCCTAAAAAACATTCATCAGATGATAAAGGGCCACGGGGTTTAAAAGTTATGCATCATTTCTGTTCCAGGGTGATTACAATTTCCAGGTAACATACACTGGACTGAGAGATTGCCCTGCTTGTGCAGCTAGTTTCACAGGCTGGAGGAGAGGCAGTGTGCAATAGTTGATTGTATGCTGCTCTCCTTTGCAACGTCATGGCCTGCACTTTCACCTGCACTCCTTCCATCCTGCCTCAAATTGGCCTTCGTAAACTTGCTCAGCTGGTGACTTGAGTAAATATTACCAACAAAAACTGGAGGGAGGGCAGTAAGAAGGGAGACTGGGGTTTGCACACTACTGGAGGTTCCTGCCACACTAATTATTCGGTGTCCAAGTTTTTGAATTTATTCGCCCATGGGATGTGGCCTGTATTTGTTGCCCATCCCTACCTGCCTGTGAACTGAGTGGCTTGCTAAGCTGTTTCAAAGGGCAGTTATGAGGCATTGCTGAGGCATGTCAACCAAACTGGGTAAGGATGGCAGATTTCCTTTTCCCAAGGATATTAGTGAATGAGGTTGACTATTCTAAAAATCTGATAGTTGTCATGGTTACCATTACTGAGACAAGCTTTATATTACAGATTTATTAGCTGAATTGGAAATTCCTAAGTGATATGGTAGGGGCAGCACAGTGGTTCAGTGGTTAGCACTGCTACCTCACAGCAGCAGGGTCCCAGGTTCGATTCTTGTGTGACTGTGTGGAGTTTGCACATTCTCCCCGTCTCTGCATGGGTTTCCTCCGGGCGCTCCGGTTTCCTCCCACTGTCCAAAGGTGTGCAGGTCAGGTGAATTGGCCATGCTAAATTGCCCATAGTGTTAGGTGCATTGGTTGGAGGGAAATGGGTCTGGGTGGGTTACTGTTCGGAGGATCGGTGTGGACTGGTTAGGTCGACGGGCCTGTTTCCACGCTGTAGGGAATCTAATCATCTAATCTAAGAGTAATCCGTGTCTTCAGAACATTTAGCCTGGGCCACTGGTTTGTCAGGAGAAAGTGAGGGCTGCAGATGCTGGAGATCAGAGTCAAAAGGTGTGGTGCTGGAAAAGCACAGCACGGTAGGACAGTTTAGTAGGTGGTGCTGATTTGGAGGGTTGAATTTGGGATGAGGTGGAGGGGAGATGAGGAAACTGATGAAATCGGCGTTGATGCTGTGAGATTGGAGGGTCCCAAGACTGAAGATGAGGCGTTCTTCCTCCGGGCGTTGGGTGGTTAGGATTTGACGGTGGAGGAGGCCCAGAACTTGCGTATCCATGGCAGAGTGGAAGGGGGAGTTGAAGTGATCAGCTGCAGGGTGGGTGGGGTTGTTTGGTGCACGTGTCCCAGAGATGTTCCCTGAAACGCACCGCAAGTTGGCGTCCTATCTCCCCGATATAGAGGAGACCACATTAAGAGCAACAGACACAGTAGGTGAGGTGTTTGGATGTGCAGGAAAATCTGTCAGATGTGGAAGGATCCTTTGGGGCCTTGGACAGACGTGACAGGGGAGGTGTGGATACAGGTTTTACACCTCTTGGGGTGGCAAGGGAAGGAGACGTTACCTACCCTGCTACTGTTACAAAGTCAAAGGCATGTATGTTTACCTTAAAATAGCAACTGTTTTCTGAATTTTGAATGAAACTTTAAGTGCTGGCTCAGCTGCCCAAATGGAAAGGCTGGGAGATGAGCTGTTCCAAAATAGATACATGTAGCAAATGGCTATTAAAAGGATACCCTGAGTTTTGGTTGATATTTTGACAATCATTCAAATTTAACCAATCAGTTTAAATTATGCCCAGGATAGTAAAACGCAACTGAGTTTGAATTTATTGTTTTGACACTCAGAAATCAATCAAATTATACAAATTTAATGTATCACGCGTGGGTATAAAATACGCAGGCATTTTGAAAATTAGAGCGAGCAACTGCTGTCGAGCCGGAGAGCTAACTGCACGTCTAACATCTTGCTCTCGAAGAAATGAGAAAGCACTCTCTGTGAAAGATACCTTTTCCTGTAAAACATACTCACAGTAAAAAGAAAAGACAATCCAGGAGGATTAGCAGCCGGAAGATTGAAGACAGCGGAGAAGACGGAGACTCTGTGGTGTTCTGATTAAGTTAATGTAATGTTTAATGAGTATTATTGGAACAGCAATTTATTTATAGAGTTGGTGTCAGAAAGTAAGCAGTTAGGAAAAGGGGGGACTTGGATTTGTGAATAGTTTTTGTTTAATGTTCACTTAGATTTGGAAAAATAACTTATTTATCTTTAAATAGTGGAATTTAGGAGTTCTCTTCCCTCCTATTTCAACAGATTACAAGGCAAGCTTTTCTGAATGTTTGGTTTAATTAACGTGGGGTGGTTCAACCTCCGCATCATAACACTACCATCCTTGCCAACTGTGTCCTTCTGCCCACTCGTCACTTCAGTGCTACTTAATTCTTAGGTTTGCTATGGGAACTATGTAGCTGGTGACAAAACATTTGCTGGTATGTATTTACACACTGTTTATGTAAGTGGCCAGGGATTAAGCTGAATTTCTCTGTACTTTGTTTTTCTACTGCCAGTTCCTAAATAAACTGGAGGGAGTGGGGAGGTGGAAATCCTAATTGCGTTTTCAAAATTCTTGAAAAGCAATGCAAGTCTAAGTAGAATATCTGTCATGGTTGGCAATGATGTTTAATCATCTGTCATTACTTAGTACACTATTCAACACATTATAATGTATACTGGCAGACAGTCTTCACCTCGATTTCAAACCCATTTTTGAATATAAAATGGTCTCTCTGCATCATCAGTGAATAAAATTGAGTAGGAGTAATAAAAAAAATGACTGGCATTTATATAGTGGTTTTCAAAACCTTCAGATATCTCCAAATGCTTTACAACCAGTGAAGTACTTTTTGACATGCAGTCACTGTTGTAATGGTGTAATCAGTGACTGCATGGCAGGTACTGAAGTCTGACGGCTCTTTTGATCCAGTTTTTGAGACTTCTACAAAATGGTAACTGAAACAATAATGTAGTAGTGAATTTTGAGGTCTTGGGTTTGGCTTTATAAATATTTGAAAAGTTGCTTAAAAATTGTAAGGATTGTTTTTGCTGGAAATCAGATGAGTGGGGGGGGGAATCTCATAGATACTTAGAATTCTAACAGGACGAGACAGGGTAGATGCAGGGGGGATGTTCTTGGGTACGTTCAGAGCCAGTGCGCTCAGTCTGAGGATTCAGTGGACCATTTAGTACAAATGAGACATTTCTTCACCAAAAGAGTGCTGAGCCTGTGGAATTCATTACTGCAGGAAAGATGTGGCATTTGGGGCAAATGGGGTCAAAGGTTATGGGCAGAAGGCAGGATAAGGTTATTCAGTTGGACGAACAGCCATGATCGTGATGAATGGCGGAGCAGGTTCAAAGGGCCGAATGGCTGCCTCCGATGCCTTCCTGAAGAAGGGCTCACGCCCGAAACATCGATTCTCCTGTTCCTTGGATGCTGCCTGACCTGCTGCGCTTTTCCAGCAACACATTTTCAGCTCTGCCTCCTATGCCTATCTTATATTTCTATGTAAATGACCCATCAAATATAACTGGTGCAAAATAGAATTGTTTATGGTTTCACGATGTTGATATTGTCTTAGCTGCAGTGACCTTCCTTTCCTCGGAAGAGAGTTGAAATGCTGAATCTCTGAGCAGATGGAATGAACTAAAATTGCCTGATCTCCGCGCAGATCTCAGTGAATGGAGTAGAAACGTTCCACTCTGATCCAGGAGCACCACTGGGGGAAAAAAAACAATGGGATACATGGGAAGTAGATTTGACAAATATGGTAGTGGGTGTATCCAGTTAGAATGGCATTTATAATGTCACCCAAATTGAGCATTATACTCAGAGTGCAGTACCAAAAGTGCCATAGCCTTTTGATTGTAGGAAATGTAAACCAATGGAGTATTGAATGGTTTCTTAAATACAAGTTTACATACCTTCTACTTCAATTGCACTCTGGAGTCTCCTAAATCTCGGCAAAACAACTTGTTTGAGGCCTAACGATCTTTAAAAGCAAATGGTCAGGAGTCTGAAGTTCATTGAATCAGAGAACAATAAGCACAGACTATGCATGCTTCATCTCAGCTGTGAGTGCAGAGGTTCAGTAAACTTCAGACTGAAAGCTTGCATTCAGGACAATTGGCACTGCACCAAATCCGATTGGTTGAACTTGGCTTTCTGGTACCATGAAAAACAGCATGCCAATGTGAACACTGTATGACTGGCACAGTCCAGCTATCAGCTTGTGTGCAGACCCTTTGCCAATTGTTAATGTTTGTTAGTTTGATCTAGTTTGGCATTTGGCAAGTATTTAAAATGAATTCCCACGCAGCTGTGCAGTGCGACCACATTCTTCCTGCCAACCAAATTTTTAGTAACATCGTGTATGAGCAAATGAGTTGTCCAGTGCTAATGAGCCATAAATCCAGAGATCTGTGACATAACTCTTATTTGTGCTGTTTTGTGAAGCCATATACAGCTAGTTGCACAGAAGCAAATGTGACTGACTCCCATATTGGAAAAAAAACATCATATTAAAAGGCTACTGTGTGTCAGCTGGTTCCTTGATGCAATAATTTGATGGCTTCACTTGTTTTCTCCTTTGGTTATGATTTGTTCACCATCTGAGTTGAGGCAAATAAAACCTACTGCTGCACTTGGCCTGTTTTAAAATATAAATCTGCAAAACTGGACAGTACTTCCAGCCATAAAGCAGACCTTAATAATTAATAAGGGATGAAGACTGATGTTTGTTTTTTTCATCACAAAGCAGCTTTTTATTCTGGGTGAGTACATCATTTCACTGGTCTCTGATATAAGGTGTGTGATTTGATTGGTCAGCTTGGTGTGGTAATGAACCAGACTTAGTAAATTCTGAATTGGATCTTTCCACTGCCCTGATGTGCCTCACCAGCTTTACTGATTCCATGGTAATTGGCCTCAGTTACCTTGCTGGAAACTTTTGTAGGCAAGTGCTTATTGAAGAACAGGCAAGGTCTCTGCTCTGATACCTGCACAAGTCAATGACCTGGGATTAGATTCACATCCACATGATTCCTTCAGACAAAGTACCAAATGGCTGCAGTGTGGAAAGGTAAACCTGCAAGAGTTGGCACCTTCAGAAAAAGAACCCAATTGATTGTGTGGAGCAATAATTTGAGTTTGTAATGGGTGCGAACAATAATCTTGTAGTTAAAATAATGGATTTGTTGTGAATACTGCACAGCTGTAACTGAACTAGAGGTAACTGCACCTTGTATCTTTGTGCTCAGGTCAAGCCAGTTTTCGTATGCCCTGATAAACAGGTTAATGGTTCTTTTGCACAAAGTTATTGCAAAGCCCAGACACATGAGAAGCAATTAAAACATTTCTCTGATTTTATATCAGTTCAATCTACTCCCATTAAGTTTAAAAAAAAATGTGCTCACTGTTTTGCATCCTTTGGTAATTAGTAATTTGTGTGTTCTTGCCATGTCCCCATTGATATCTGTACTGGACCCATTCTGTTTTTCAGTATTGCGTATTGGTTTACAGGCTGTTGTCAATTGTCACGTTATAGCACAAAGTCTTCCATTACATTGCCATTCGTTCGGAATGGACTGACATGTTGATAATTAATCTGATTTGAATCTTTTCAGCATTATGTGGGCAGCATGTACCTGAGCAATTTTCCATTACACTCTCAGATGAATCCAATGTTGTAACTAACAGTACTGGAGTATCTTGGCTGGAGTTGCACCTAATTCTGAAGCACGTCTTCACGACAGTTGGGATATTGTCAGCAACCATATCCTTTGCTGTACCCGTTGCCCTCGGCCATATCTTGAGCAGTGAATGGAAGAAGCTGAAGGTGGGAACTCGAGAGGAAGTTAAGAGTTTGTGTATGCGTATGGCCTAAGTATCAAAATTGAAGTATTTTTGCTAATCTTAAAATAGTGTAGAGAAGAGTAGAGGAAATAATGCCGTATATTAGTGGTCAAATAAATAATGAGGGATTGCATTTAGTTGGATGAGTATAACCATCATTATAAACAGAAGACAGATTTGTTTCCAGAGGGAGGAGCAACTGGTGCTAGGTGAAGGACACCTCAGACCAGCTTGAAAGGATATTAGAGCGGGAGGTGAAGGATCCAGTTGTTGTGGTCCACGTCGGGACAAACAACATAGGCAAGGCTAGGATTGTTTCGGGATTATCAGGGGTTAGGGACTAAATTAAAGAACAGATTCCTCAAAAATGATACTTTCTAGATTACTGCCCAAACCACGTGCAAATTGGCATAGGGTGGCGAGAATAAGGGAGGGAAACACCTGGCTAAGAGTGGTGCGGGTAGGAGGGGTTCCTTTTCATGGGGCACTGGAATCAGTATTGGAACCCGGGTTGGGGGGGTATCTGAACCGTTGGGATGGTCTCTACCTGAACCAAGCTGGGGCCATTGTTCTAGCGAAAAGGTAAATGGGGTGGCCAACAGGACTTTAAACTAGAAAGTGGGTGTGGGGGGGTGGGAAGGGTAAAACTCTAAGAAGTCTAATGGACAATGAGAAACAAAGCAGCAGGTTAACGTCTCTGGGGTGGATTTAACTGCATGGAAAAATATGGAAAGAAAGGAGAACTGAGGAGCGATTTATTAAAGTCGCCAGCACACACAATAGGGCTTTTTCAGCCATAGAGTGGTGAATCTATGGAATTCATTGCGATAGAAGGCTGTGGAGGCCTGGTCAATGAGTATATTTAAGGCAGAGATAGGTTTTTGAGTATCAAGGGAATCAAGTGGGAGAATGGGGTCGAGAAACCTATCAGACATGATTGAATGGCGGAGCAGACTCGATAGGCTGAATGGCCTAATTTCAGTTCCTATTCTTTTGTCTAACAAGATTTAATTTGACAGAATTTGACTAAGAAACCTTGGAGCAAAGGTTGATTTTAGTAATTTAAATGTGTACAGAAGGCAGTATACGTTTAAGTGCTGCACATTTAGCCAGAGCAGTACAGGTCTCTGGTTATTCTACTGGGGCCCTCCAATGAGCTGGTGTTGTTTCATTCCAGTCACCATGCACAATATGCACTTATTGGCATTAGTGAGGGTGCTGAGCAGTGATAGGTATGAGTGAAATGAGCTACAAGGAAAGGGAAGTTCACCTGTTTCCTTTTCAGAACCTAGGAATATAAGATGGGGAACTTTACCAAATTGTACATCTAGATACAGGTCACACTTTGAATTAGGCTCTGAAATTTTTGGACCAATGGTACAGACGTTGAACTGAATAGGAACATTAAATCTGTTAATTCTATTTGAAGTGATCAGCTGGGCATGGCAGTAGGAGCAAAGATATGAGAGAGATTCAAAATAAGGATTGATAGTCAAGTGGGAATTGTGGTTCATTTTGATGGGTGCACTGTAGCAACTTGCCAAGGTTCCTTTGACAGCACCTTCCAAACCCACAATCTCTTCCCACCCAGGAGGACTGGGGCAGCAGTCTTTGTGAATGCACCTTCCTCCAAGCCCCACAACATTCTGATATGAAGCTGTATCACCAGACCTTCAGTAGTTGGGTCAAGGATCTTGGAACTCTCTTCCTTTACGGTTCTGTGGGTTCATCTACATTACATGGACAGTGATGGTCCACAAAGGCAGCTCACTGGTGCCTTCTCTACGGTGATTCAGATGGGTAATAAAGCTGATCCAAACTATCACTGTCCATGTCCCCTGAACAATTAAATAAAAATAAAGAAAATAGCTTCTCATCTTGTTGTTTTTCTTGAGTAGACTGAACCAGGTAATTAATGCCTGTATCTGTGTACAAATTGATCAAATCACTTGAGCTTAGAACATACCCATCTTTGAATAGAAGCAGATTAACCTGTTTATTAGAGATCAGACTCCATTTCTTATAGATGCGTGTTAACTTTGTCAATGTCCAGCTGGTGTAGATTGCATTTGTCATAACATGACCCAGGTATCTGTTTGCAGAGTGGTTACATTTTCAGTACAGTTTTGTCTACTTACACCTTTTAAGAATAAACTTCTGTAAGATTTTATTCAACTTATGTACTTCACACACCGTATGTAGTATTTGGATAGATTGGGGAGTGGTTTAAATTGCCTGTTCAGACATTCATCTTCCACAACCATCATTCTGTGGAGCGCAGTCATAAAACGAGACAGTCCTTCAGCCCAGATATCTTATTTATAATTCAGTGAGATCTATTTTTAATTAATGTATTCTGAGCATTTAGTGATTGCTATGATATGCATTTTAGAGTTGTTTATTTTCAAATCAGAAAGCTGGTGATAGAAGATCTAAAAAATGCGAGCAAGTTGTTTAACTTTCTGAAGGGGTGGGAGTGAGCTCCCTTTCCCCTCCTCAGGTGCTGATAGGTCTTCAGGCTATTTTCCAGCATTTTCTGTTAACTTTGTCTAGCCTTTTTTTTTAAAAGCAAGTCTGAGATTTATTGGTAATTTTGGATGATGACTCGTTTATGTACTTCACACACCGTATGTAGTATTTGGATAGATTGGGGAGTGGTTTAAATTGCCTGTTCAGACATTCATCTTCCACAACCATCATTCAGGCTATTTTCCAGCATTTTCTGTTAACTTTGTCTCGCCTTTTTTTTTAAAGCATGTCTGAGATTTATTGGTAATTTTGGATGATGACTCGTTATTTTCAGGCACAGTTTGGTGAAGAGTGAGACATTTAATAGTTGTGTGATAGTGCTGGCTGTTTATTGCTCCCCTGGCATTCTTGTCTGCTGTGATTACTTGATCTGCAATCCCCATGGTGTTTTAACAGTATGCTAAAATTTTGCAGATCTGTTCTAATCGATCAGTATTGCTGTCTGCTTGGAGTATTGATAGACAAGTTAAAGGCTTGTCATTCTGAAAAGTGCACAAGGGAAGTTCAGCTATTAGCCAGTGTTTCATGCAAGAGTGATTCTGGTATTCCTGCAAAAAGCAAGAGATGTTAGAAAGCATTTCTTGCAGACTTCTAATTCTGGTTTGTGTTATACTGGGTGTTTCAGATTTTCACATTACTTGGCATCAGCCAACTCATGGCAGAGTGGGGCATATTTCTCATCATCTTTGTGTGGATGTCATACTTTTGCAGATCAAGAAAAGGCCAGAAGAGCCCATCTTAAGTCAGCACTTTTTGAGGCAACTGCATGTTGCTGACATGATTTATGATTTGACTAACAGTTGCACAATGCATGCTTGCAAATGGCTCGGCAAATGCCCTGTTAAACTCCAATTAAAGCTCTTTCAAGTCAAAAATTGGGGAGCATAGTTAATTATTAGAGCTTGAAATACTTTTAGTTGCCAAAAAAGCAGACCGACTTTGCTTGATTACTAATTATGCTTATTGTTCAAATTTCTTTGAAGTGTAGAGAATTTTTTCATTCCTTTTCTATGCAAAATAATTGTTGACATACTCATTCCTGTTTGTTGCTGATTTTTCATTTGGTTTCTTTTTTCTTCAGTTCAGTTGAAGAGAGAACAAACTCCCCCAAACCAGGGCACCATTTAATGGAATCTTGCCAAGAGTCACTTTGTCCTCACCAGACATATCTCCATGAGCAAAATTGAAGTTTTGGTTAAGAAAAAGAAGGAAGTATATGTCGGGTATTGACAACAGAGATCAAGTGAATCCTTAGAGTATAAAGGCGAGTAGGAGAGTACTTAAGAGGGAAACCAGGAGGGCAAAAAGGGGACATGAGATTGCATAGGCAAATAGAGTTAAGGAGAATCCAAAGGGATTTCCTTAATACATTTTAGGACCAATGGGTAACTAGGGAGAGAATAGGCAGCCTATTTGTGGAACTGCAGGGGTTGGGGGAGATACTAAATGAGTATTTTGCATCAGTATTTACTGTGGAGAAAGACATGAAAGATAGAGAATGTGGGGAAATAAATGGTGTCATCTTGAAAAATGTCCATGTTACAGAGGAGAAAGTGCTGGATGTCTTAAAATGCATACCCTAGAACTCTGTGGGGAAACTAGTGAAGTGAGTGCTGGGCCCCTTGCTGAGATATTTGTAACATTGGTAGTCACAGGTGAGGTGCTGGAAGACTGGAGGTTGGCTAACATGGTGCTACTATTTAAGAAAGGTGGTAAGGAAAAGCCAGGGAACTATAGACCAGTGAACCTGACATTGGTGGTAGGCAAGTTGTTGGAGACAATCCTGAGGGACAGGATTTACATGAATTTGGAAAGGCAAGGACTGATCAGGGATAGTCAACATGCCTTTTTGTGTGGGAAATCATGACTCACTAATTTAATTGAGTTTCTTGAAGAAGTAAAGAAGAGGATTGAGGGCAGAGTGATGAACGAGATCTATATGGACTTCAGTAAGGAGTTTGCCAAGGTTCCTCATGGTATACTGGTTCGCAAGGTTAGATTGCATGGAATACAAGGAGAACTAGCCGTTTAGATACAGAACTGGCTCAAAGGTAGAAGACAGAGGGTGGTGGTGGAGGGTTGCTTTTCAGACTGGAGGCCTCTGACCATTGGAGTGCCACAAAAGTCGATGCTGAGTCCACTACTTTTCATCATTTATATAAATGATTTGGATGTGAACAAAGGAGATATAGTTAATACTTTTGCAGATGACATCAAAATTGGAGGTGTAGTGGACAGCAAAGAAAGTTACCTCAGAGTACAACAGGACCTTGATCAGATGGGCCAATGGGCTGAGGAATGGCAGATGGAGTTCAATTTAGATAAATGTGAGGTGCTACATTTTGGAAAGGCAAATCAGGGCAGGACTTGTACACTTAATGGTAATGACCTGGAGAGTATTGAGATTAGAGTGGTACTGGAAAAGTATAGCAGGTCAGGAAGCATCTGAGGAGCAGGGAAATGTCGTTTTGGGCAGAAGCCCTTTATCGGGAATGAGGTTGAGAGCCTCCAGGTTGGAGAGATAAATGGGAGGGCAAGGATGGGGAGTGTTGCTGAACAAAGAAACCTTAAATACAGGTTCATAGTTCCTTGAAAGTGGAGTCTCATAGAATAGTGAAGAAGGTGTTTAGTATGCTTTCTTTTATTGGTCAGAGCATTGCATATAGGAGTTGGGAGGTCATGTTGCGGCTGTACAGGACATCGATTCAGCCACATTTGGAATACTGTGTGCAATTCTGGTTTCTCTCCTATAGGAGGATGTTGTGAAACTTGGAAAGTATTCAGAAAAGATTTACAAGGATGTTGCCGGGAGAGGCTGAATAGGCTGGGGCTATTTTCCCTGGAGCATTGAAGGCTGAGGGGTGACCTTTTTATAGAGGTTTATAAAGTCATGAGGGGATACATAGGCAAGGTCTTTTCCCTGAGGTGGGGGAGTCCAGAACAAAAGGGCATAGGTTTAGGGTGAGAGAGGAAAAATATAAAAAGGAACCTAAGGGACAACACTTTCTCACAGAGGGTACCACGTATATTGAATGAGCTGCCAGAGGAATTGGTGGAGGCTAGTGCAATTACAACATTTAAAAGGCATCTGGATGGGTATATGAATAGGAAGGGTTTAGAGGGATGTGGGCCAAGTGCTGGCAAATGGGACTAGATTTGGTTAGGATATTTGGTCGGCATGGATGAGTTGGACCAAAGAGTCTGTTTCCAAGCTGTGTATCTCTGACTCTGACTACCAATAAATCACCCAAATTTCCCAATTAGTTAATTTATGTGCAAGCCTGTTAATGGCAATACAAACCATCAAAGGTGAGGGAAGGGGAGGGACCCAGAACCCAGCTCTTAAAATACAAAGTCGACTGATCATTACTCACTTACTATCAACTTTGAAGCTGTTCAAGTTTATTCTTTTCCTCTCCTCTCTCTACCTTCTCCCTCACCTTTGGCACACTTAATTGCCCTTGTTGGACTTTGTGTGTAATTTGATTAATTGGAAACAAGGGTGATTTAATGGTGGGGGAGAGGGGAATAATTGATTTTATTTTTCTCGCTGGCTTACAGTTAAAGTCTCTTACATCTGTAATACTGAGAGCCCATGGTGAAGTTCCTACTGTTCCCTTAGGTGTTATCTCATCAATTCACAGCTGAATTGAGCCATCAACAGAAACTGCTGGAGCAATATCGGTGAAGAGGAAAGTTCTAACATTTTTGAGTCCAGTGACGACTCTTCAGAACTCTGAGTCAAGCCTGAAGTCTCCCAACTGAAAGCAGCAAATGCTGGAGATCACAGTGGGTCAGGCAACATCCATGGAGCAAGCTAATCTTTCGAGTCCAGATGACTTTTCATCAGAACTGAGTCATCTAGACTCTACACTAGCTTGCTGTCTCTCCATAGATGCTGTCTGATCTGCTGTGAACTCCAGCATTTGTTGCTTTCAGTACACATTCCAGCATCTGCAGGTATTTGCTCCTTCCTGAAGTCTCCTAAGTCAGTATGACTCATGAAACTGTGTGACTGTACTTGTCCAGTGAACAATTTGTTTTGAGGTGCGCGTCGTCTTTTTGAAGTGCAGTAGTTGTTTCCTGCATCAAATAGAGAATAAGATTTGTTTTATTTTGGTATAGACATTTAATCTGACTGCCTAGGAAATAATTCCTTCAGAGAGCTTGGAGGCTGCAGGTCTTAGTGTGTCAGATGGAACTGCTTTAATTAAATTGTGGAGGCTAGAATTGGTAGTTGCTTGTTTCTTAAACTAGTCACCATGGCAATGTTCAAATCTTGACAAAATATAAAGCTGTGAAGGAAGGTTTCATAAATTCTTATGATGAATACTGCACCTTGCTAAGATATACAGCAACTAGCAAACTTCTCAGCACAAATCCGTTTCATTTCAAAGGTTTGTTGTGGCTGTAATTAAAAATAACCAAATAATCTAAATGGTCTCACTTCAACTTCCCTGGATAGTTTAATTTCTTTTGCTTCAAAACTCAACTAACCACATAGTGTAGCCTGTAAGCTTGTGCGTGGGCCCTGGGTATAGTGCAGCTAGTTTTAATTATGAACAGTGAGCCTTTGGATTTAAAGGCCAAGGAAGTGTGAAAATTCTGACACCACATCTGCCAAGGTGAATGTCATCCTTTTGGATTTTATCAAAGCATGAAGCCATCTTAATTGTACAATGCTGGTGTGATGCTGTACATTTGTACTGTCATTATGGCGCAATTGGAATGGGCATCTGAAAGTGAAGTAGCTATTGCAATCTTTGAATTGTAAAGGGTTGGAATTAGAAGTAATGAGGAAATGGTCCAGATATACCAATGGCCACAGATGTAGATTGGAATTGTGCATCAGAATGAAGCAGCATTCCTGCAGATAACTCCAAGGGAAAAGCCTGGGGAGTTAATTTTCTGAAGAGCAATTTCACTAGAATCTGGAAACGTTGGAAAAGGACCCTAGTTTGATGGATCCCTGGAAAGTGTAGAGGTTTTAATAAGTGAACTAATTGCTGAGCAACTTGAAACAGACCTCGGACTCATCACTGACCCCTCACAATCACCCCCTATTCTTTTTTCTTCGTCTCCAACCCTGAATCCCGAACTTACCTGGCCGCAAAACTTTGGCACCCGCATGCAAACCCCCCTCCCCAAAAATCTGTCACCCTGATGGACCTAATTTTCCTCTCCCAGACTGAAATGTTCTCTTTCTCCTCCCCAAAGCATCCAAACACCGAAGTGGCTGGACGCGAAAATCCCAGAACACAGCTCACCGACTGCTGGAAGAGAGAGTGTGATTTCCACACCAGGATTCACAAATAGCTACCAATCAAGTCAGTGGGTAATAGGGAAAGCTGATGGAATGTTGCCCTTTATTTCAAAAGGAGTGAAGTATAAAAATAGGGGTGTCTTGCTAAAAATTATATAAGGCAGACCACAGCTTGCATATTATGCTCAGTTCTGGGCCCATAATCTAAGGAAAGATACTCTGGCACTGGAGGCAGTTCAGAGCCAATTCATGAGGTAGTTTCTGTGTGGAGAGAGATTTTCTCATGAGATATTGAGTAGATTGGGGTTGTACTTAGTGGAGTTTAAGGATTGAGAGGAAACTCTACTTCAGCTTACAAGATTTTTAGGGGACTTGACGAGGTAGATGCAGAGAGGTTGTGGGAGAGTCTAGGGCCAGAGGATATAATCTGAGTAAGAGGTCAACCACTTAAGACACAGCTGAGGAATTTCTTCCTTCAGGTTAGTGGAATTCTTTAATGTGGAGGATTGTTGAGGCTGGGTTGCTCAAGGCTGAGTTTCTTTAATCAGGCAAATCAACAATTCCAGCAAAAGGGCAGGAAATTCAAGTTGAGGATTATCAGATCAACCATGATCTCATTGAATGGCGGAGCAGACATGACAATGCCCTAATCTGTCCCTTCATTTTATGGATTGGTGGATTCCACAGCAGGTTCATTACAGAAGGCCCCTGTCCAGGAATCTCCAGCACAGAAATATCTAAATGTAAGTGGCTACATTTTAATTAGTTCAGGGTTGGAAATGAAGCTTCCAACCCGATTTGGAATGTCTGTGCCAATGTTAGCAATCTGCTTTTGGACGATTTTAACGGGCCACTTTCCAGTCATAGACGCATAATGCCACAGAAGGAGGCCTTTTCAGACCATCAAGTCTGTGAAAGCTTTGTACGTGGCAATCCTGACATCCCCATTTCCCTCCTCCGTTTTCTGTTGTAAGGTGGTTAGGTGACATGTTTCAGCCGCAGCAGGCTCCACTGTTACTTATTCTGATTTGTTTTATCCCCAACACACTGAATTAAAAACCAGGTGTCAGAAATACTCAGGTCTGGCAGCATGTGGTCCTGTTTACTGAGCCTCACTGACAGACATCAAGTGCTTGTTACCCTGCTGAGGTGTTTTTCTTTTTGGTACTCTGATATGTTGTATTAATTAGTATTGAATCTCCTAACTTCAAAATGTGCATCCATGGTTAAAATTGTTGCCCGATTCATAATTGGTCCAGCTTTATGGCACTCGGAAGAAGGCACTTATATCAACAATCTTCTGTAATTTAGGAAACAGTGGAATTAGATATCAGAACTTTGTTTCCTTAATTGGATCAGTGTCTGGTGAAAGTGAGAACTATTGCAAGCACCTTTTGAGATTTAGTAGTGCTAAATAGCACTGTATAAAGATAATACAGTTCTGAAAGACTTTTACAGTCATTATGTACAATACAATTGCTTCAGATGTTGAGGTCTGTGCCCGAGAGTCAGAAGGGAACTTGTTGCTCCTTCCTTCCAATGGAGTTTCATCTCTGACTCAATATGGCAGAAATTGCCATTTTAATATTTAATGTTACAAGATCTTTTGCTAAGAATGGAAACGCCAGTGTTTAATAATGGAATCCTGTTTTCAGGGATGCCATGAAGAGTTTATAGAATGAGATTCTCTTGTACACACGGGGGTTTGATTGATCATTTACATATATTTCTGGTTTCAGATTCTTTGGGCCTCCAATAGCCAACTGTTTCTGTAGGAATCTAGTTAAAAGGTTCATTTTCTTAAGACAAGCCAGATGTTTCTGTTGCAGATGGCAAACCTCTAATATTCTGCATGCTCTTTTTTAAAAATTATTAATTTATTTCTTGAAAATGTGAGTGGTAGGGAAATGTGATGTAGTCTTTTTCTATGTAATATTCCAACAACCAAGGCCCACTTATCGATTTGCAAACTGTTGTATATCAGGTATACTGCAGTAAATCTCTAGGGCTCCTTTGAGAGCATCTTCCAAACCAGTGACCTCTACCTGAGGACAAGAGCAGCAAATGTGTGGAAGCATCATTCTGTGCAAATTCTACTCCAAGACTTATTCCATCCTGACTCTGAACTATACTGGTGTTCCTTTACTGTTGTTGAGGAAGCTTCAGGATTTTGACTCATCACCGCATTGTGGATATTGGGATGGCACGGTGGCTCAGTAGTTAGCACTGCTGCCTCAGCACCAGGGACATGGGTCGATCCTACCCTCTGGCAACGGTCTGCTAAGAGTTTGCACCTTCTTGATGTGTCTGCATGGGTTTCTTCTGGGTGCTCCAGTTTCCTCCTACAGTCCAAAGATGTGCAGGTTAGGTGAATTGGCCAAGGGGAAAATGCAAGGGAATGGGGTGGGGGGGAATCTGGCCTCTGCAGAGAGTTGGTGTGGACTTGATGGACCAAATGGCCTGCTGCCACACTGTAAGGATTCCATGATACACCAACATTGTCCACTATGAAGGCAGTTCTCCAACACCACCTCCAAAGCAAATAGGATTGGGCCCAAAACAAAGCTGATCTAGCTGGTAACATCCACATCCCATGTTGAATTCTCGTAAACTAGTTAGAAGCAATAAACTAAAGAAGTAAATTAGAAAGTGGATATCGGCAGATTAAAGTATGAACTATGTGAAAGTATGGCTAACCTGTCTGAAAAACTTTGTAAGTTCTGAAACTGAACATGTACATAGATTTGGAAAGCTGTGAGAGAATGGAAGCAATTTGAGAAAGATGAATTGAAGTTAGTAATTACACTGGGCACCCACACAGTTACTCTCCATCACTGCCAGAGATTCATTAGACAGCGGAATCAAGCGGTCTATTCTCCTATGTCTGGAAGATACTGTCTGTACTTAGTGATGGAATTGTTTTGATTCTCCTCCCATATGGCACAGACCATCTGTCTAGCTGCTCTTAATTGAGGTGCACCTCTGATCAGGAGATGTGTTGCCAGCGCAGCTCAAAACTCACCTCAGCCCAAACAAAGCAGGCATTTGGGGCTCCCAAGGGCTTTTTGCAATAAAAAAGCAATCTATTAAACAATCCCAGATATTCCAATTTTACTCTCTGTAATAAATGGTCTGTGTTACGGTTGCAACATGGGGAACTAACTCTTGATTGAATTCAGTATGCATAATCCCTTTGCACAGTTTGAATAACCTTCAAAGTTAAAAGCAACTTTTGCCAGAAAAATGGTTTCAATCCTTTTTTTAAACAACTCAGATATGATTGTTAAAAATCACACAACACCAGGTTATAATCCAACAGGTTTGCTTCCAAATAGACCTGTTGGACTATAACCTGCTGTTGTGTGATTTTTAACTTTGCCCACCCTGGTCCAATACTGGCTGTTCCAAATCTCAGATATTTTATAATGCTCCCAACGACTCCTTGAGTACAGTTCGTTTTCAGAGTAGCTGAGGCACAAGGGAGCTATTCAAGCACTTAACATCATTCAGGGAACCTCCGCAAGACTAATCTAGCTGTCTGACAAAAGACGAGAGAAACGCTAAGTGTTCAGCCTTGCAAAGAAAACTGACTTTTTTTCCCAGAGTGCAAGAACTGAAATAGCATGTAAAACATAAATTTTGGAAAGTAATTTCAAACAAACTTGAGAATTGGATGTCGCTATGCAGATGAAAAGCCACCCAAGGTCATTTTAAAACTGCAAGCTCCCCCTTAACATGTTTGGATGAATAAATTGGAACTCTCGCCCCTGCCCTCTTTTCTTCTCCCTCTTCCGCCCCCCCCCCAAAAAAAAATCCATCTGTCTCTTTGTCTGTCCGTGTCTCTCTGTTTCTCTCTTTCTCTCTCTCTCTCCCTCTCACAGACTGCTAACGTTTCACAATCGTCTTACTTTGTTAAAACCAATGAAAGGTTATCCCTAAAAAGTGTGAACTTTTGAACATTGTAGCTTGTGTTCCTCAAACCCTAGCTCTTTGATCAAACTTCTTGTCCTTCCATTCTCTCATGGTTTGGTGTCTAATTGTACTTTGTAAGGCTCTTGTGATGCAAATTGGGATTTTATTTTGCATATAAATAAAGGTGGTTACGTTATGTCTCTGTCAGTCTGTAAGATATGCCTTTGAGAGATGTGCTCAATTGTCAGTACATCATAACATAACCTCAGGCAACAAATATCTCACACCGAATCTTATCGCTGACTTGAAACATGACCGTCTTCTATAAGTATGTTCCTCTGTTGTAAACTAGCATGGTAATAACATGCTGATATTTAAGTACCTGAGCAATGATATGATTATACTTGGTTGGTATAATAGTTAGAATATTTGATATATTATCTGCACCCAGTTTCTTAAACATCGCCACATCAGATGAAATAGCCTATTGTAAGTAAATTCACACACTGTGGTAGTTGTAGTGTGACCAGGATTGTCACTGGCCTTTCTGTTCTTTTTCTCATTTGCAACCTATAAGGTATGTTTATTTCCAAGACATTTCCTTGGTTGTTGCGTGATCTTTGTAGTGAGAGAAACCTTCCACTTCTCCCTCTAGTGTTGGGATAAATATACCACACGGTGCTTTGAGCTCCTCTCCTCTCTGCTCAAAGGCACCTAAAGAACTCACCTGTATACAAGCTAATATTTCAGATAATTCCCTGGTGTATTAGGACAGTGCTTACTCGGCAGTGATAGCAGCTGCAGCTGTATTACGTTTCATGTCTCTGGGCTTTGCTGGAAATAATAGCACAACGTTGTCGTCACAGAGACAAGATTAAATAGGGATCACTGCCTGTTGTCATCGGTCTTAAATTATTTACGTTTTGGCTAATTTGACATCAAACAAATGAAGATCAATAATTTCCTGAACAAACATCAAATCTATGCTTTTTTTTCCCTTAACTCCCTGTGCTACTGTGAATTTTTTTGATAGCAGCTCATATTCATCTATTAGGGTATTAAACCCTATGTCTGCTTGCATGTCCTGCCAACTTTTCCATTATAAATTTCTAAATCACACATTTCTAACTGAGATTGTTAATGTAAACTCAGGCTGCAGTTAAACCCATCTCCAATAAAGTAACTGGATTATAAGTATGATTTAAGTAATTTTCATTATAAATGAAGCCATAATGGTTGATAATGGAAGTGTAAGAATAAAGACAGCATGTCTGATTTTCAGTTGGGGACTACATTACATTTGCACACTGTAGGCCAAATATTGTTCGGAATTTCCATTTGCAACAGGAGTAATACAAATTTTTCCTGTTTCTCTGTAGGGTGCACTGTTAAGATCCCTACATGATTGCAAAATCACTGAACTGAAGACTTCCTTTTTGAAGGACTGTAATATTTTTATAAGCAGCCTAGATTTTAAAAACTAGATTAATGATGTATTAAGTCATAACCACGGCTGAAAAATGTCTAAGGTCTGAAATAAAAATGGTCTTGTATCAGTGGAATGTTGAATTTAACTGTTTTTTAAAAAATTTTTAATAATATAGTTTGACTGGTATATCTTCAATATTGCCCCAATTTGAGCTCTTAAAAATGATCAAAAATGAAAAATAATTGGAACAGCTTACTTTATTTTGTGGCCTGTGCGATACTTCAGTGTGATTGGTTGTTTGCCCTGCCTGATGGCATCCGTAGGTACTTGCGATCTCGCTAATTTTGTGTTAACTTCAAACTGGCATTGAGAAAGGTGAAATCTGTGCTGCAGATATTTTTGGACAGAATTCTCTGGGAGTGGTGGTGGTGGTGGTTACTATTGCCTGCAAAAGCTGATCCATTGTCAGGCCTGTAGTCCCACTTGAACTGATGTTTGCGCTTAGTCTTATAATCTCTGTGAATTGAGGTGACCACAAAGGACTCTCCTCCTTGACCTCTTCCCTTGCCCAATGTGCAGTAATCCTCAGATTAAGCCACCACCAGTCTAATAAGAGGGAAGCCCAATGGTCCAGTACAACTATGGGGACTTTAGTTTTACAAGATCAAAAAGTTGAGTAGTCAGGAGTATAATTTTAGGGAGAGTTTTGTTCAGTTTCAAGTTCTTCCAGAAGTCTCAGGCTGGGATTCAAACATGTGCCTTGGAATGTTCAGTCAACCAAGGCAAGGGAAGTCAGAGTTAAGTCATACAGCATGGAAACAGACCCTTCGGTCCAACTAGTCCATGCCAACCATGTTCCCAAACTAAACTACTCCCATCTGCCTGTGTTTGGTCCATGGAGAAAGTGAGGACTGCAGATGCTGGAGATCAGAGCTGAAAACATGTTGCTGGAAAAGCGCAGTAGGTCAAGCAGCATCCAAAGAGCAGGAGAATTGAGGTTTCGGGCATGAGCCCTTCTTCAGGAATCTGATTCCTGAAGAAGGGCTCATGCCCGAAATGTCGATTCTCCTGCTCCTTGGATGCTGCCTGACCTGCTGCGCTTTTCCAGCAACACATTTTCAGCTCTGTGTTTGGTCCATATCCCTCGAAACATTTCCTATTTGTGTACTTACCCAAATATCTTTTAAACATCGTGACTGTACCTGCATCCATCTATCAGTTCCTCTGGCAGTTCATTCCATACTAATAACACTCTTTGTTGCTCCTGTCTCCTTTTTTTTAATCTTTCACCTCTCATCTTAAAAATATGCCCCACCTTAAGGAAAAGACCTTTGCAATTCACTTTTGTCGATTCCCCACTTGATTTTATAAACTTCTGTAAGGTTACCCCTCAACTCCCTACGCTTCACTGTAAAAAGTCCCAGCCTACTTTTTCTAAATCAAGCTCTCCACTCCCAGCTACAACCTCGTAAATCTTTTCTGAACCCTCTTCGCTTTAATAATATCCTTCCTAGAGAGCTGGAGATCTGAAACAAAAACAGAAATCACTGGAGAAACTCAGCTGGTCTGGCAGCATGAGAAAGCAGAATTGACATTTCCATAATTGTGACTCTGCATCAGAAGAAATGTTAAGTTGCTGTGTAGCCAGTATTCAGATGATTCCCTCTATTTAAATCGCTATGCCTCTGCAGGTTTCTCAAGGTTTTGCTATGATTTGTGGCTTTTTTTGGAATCAATTTTTCCTGATTCACTTCATGATTGGTTGAGAATGAATGGTGATAGATCATCAGGTAAAATTCATCAACTCCCTTGGAGATGTGCATAGGTCATCTCACCAGAAAGGTTTTGAGGATTTGTAAATAAAGAACAACAATATGAACTGATCTGAAAACAACAGACGACACTACCCACAGAGAAGCATTTACATTAAAAAGTGGGGCTGTGATATCTAACTGAATATATTTACAAAGAGGGTTCTAAAAAGAATAGAAGCATAAATGTTCAAAAAATTTCAGAATAACTTCATGCAGAGACTGTAAATTTGTCTCCAGGGAAAAGATCAAAATAGAAAATTATCATTGATTTGGGAACTTCAAACCTCAATGAATAAAATCCATCTGCCTTTGTTAGCCTGAAAGGACCTTTCTTAGGTCTTGCATAGTCTTCCTGGATTCATTGTGGATTCATAGCTGCGAGGTGTCATAATGTGAAAATAATGCTTTCGTAAAGGCTGCAATTGTCATTGTGCAAAACGCACAGAAGTTGTCTGTTTTTTTTCCAAAAAAAGACAGTTTAGATATTTAGATTTAGATTCCCTACAGTGTGGGAACAGGCCCTTCGGCCCAACAAGTCCATGCCAACCCTCCGAAGAGTAACCCACCCCAGACCCATTTCCCTCTGACTAATGCACCTAACCCATGGGCAATTTAGCATGGCCAGTTCACCTGATCTGCACATTTTTGGACTACTTTACATTTAAAAGTGGTGTGAAACATTAGGGTGCCAAAGTAGGCAAAAGCTAGTTCCATTATTCACTAAGTCAACAAATGGCACAAATTTGCGAATCACATAATGGAAAGAGCCAAATAAGTGACCAAGAAAGCTTATCCTTCAGCCCTCATACATGGTAATGGAAACAGCAAATGTTTTGACACTTAATCTGCTGAAATGAAAACTTCTGCAAGTTTTAGTGTACCATCTGAGTGTTTTTTTGACAGCCTTTTTAGCAAACAACACAATTCCTGCATGTAAATTTGATTCAAGTATAAGTTGTAAATGATTTTTGGCTGAAACATTTGGTGGTTACAGTAATATTCAGTCTGTGTGCACAGCTGCTTCTATGTAAAAATTGTGATGAAATTTGTATGAGCAGAGCATTAGAGTGCATATACATCTGTTTAGTAATATGACCCTGGAGAACACAATACTGAGCACAGAGGAGCGAGATTGAAAGAAAGTGGAATGTATTCACTTAAACAAGCTTAAACTGTTGCCTTGCTAGAGATTTTGGAGATTAATCAATAAGATTACATGGCAAGTAACAGCATTTGACCATTTTAAGCCTACACACGATAGGGGTGCATTTTATTTAAAAAAAAACTAAAACAAGAAAATGATACCAATAAAACCACAGACAAAAAGATTACCATCTTTGAGTCCCAAGTATGAGTAACTGAATGGGGAAATAAAAATGATACCGTTTGAATATGTCGACTAAACGACAATTAATTTTGTCAAGCATCTAATGCACCAAGTTCTCAAATTGGGATCTGATCAGAACCTTTGGTTGCTGCTGAAGAGATTTTAGCATTCATTGTTTCGCATGTACAATGGAAGCTGATATCAAGAAAAACACCCTCATGTCACACATCCATAGATCGATATGTTTTGATTTAGAGAGGCTCTAATCAGACAATCTAAATTTTATTACCGTAAAGGCTATTGCGTTTACTGAGACGATAGTGCCTTTTTGGAGAAAGTGAGGTCTGCAGATGCTGGAGATCAGAGCCGGAGATGTGTTGCTGGAAAAGCGCAGCAGGTCAGGCAGCATCCAGGGAACAGGAGAATCGACGTTTCGGGCATAAGCCCTTCGCTTATAGTGCCTTTTTATTTGCTAGTCAACAGTTGCCCAGTGTCACTTTGAGGACTGCTAGCATTGAAAACCTGGACCCCTGAATTTTCTCGATGTCATTTATACAATAACCAACAATCACTGAAAAACAGGAGAAATTGAGCAGGTCTAGCTGTATCTGAGGGGAGAGAGAGAGGATGTCAAGTCTGACATGACTCTTCTTCAGGACTATGTAAAATAAATGTATTTTGGACTCAACACTACCATGTTAGCCTGTTCAAGTTTCATAGAATCCTTAGTGTGGAAGCAGGCCATTCATTCCATGGAGTCAGTACCCCCTGAACAGCATCTCGCTCAGACCCACCCCCTTACTCTATCCCCATAACCCTGCAATTCCCATTGCTACTCCACCTAACCTGCATATCTTTGATCTGTGGGAGGAAACTCGTGCAGACACAGGGAGAATGTGCAAACTCTTATGCAGACAGTCACCCAAGGCTGAAATTGAACCCAGGTCCCTGGCACTGAGAGGGAGCAGTGCTGACCACTGAGCCACATCAGGTAACGGTACTCTGCTGGAGGCAAAATACATATTGGCGTCCCAGTGAAAACACTGAGTTTGGACACTGCATATATCCATTCCTGCACTGAAAAGGTATGGTGCTTCTGGATAAGGGAATGAGGGGGACATTGGTTGTGAAGTTGGAATTTTCTTCTGTTTGGGAGCAGGGAGAGTTGGTATTCCAGGATGTCAGGAATTGGCAGATCCTGATTTACACAAATGGGGAAGTTCCAATACAATGGGAAGGGCAAGTCTGAGTTTATCCTGGGAAAGTAGGCAAGGCCCATTCCATTGTTTATTGAGGCAGTGTGAGAGAAGCGCCATGGCCTATTTTGGACTCAGTGAGGTCATCAAGGAAGCCTGGGATTTTTGTTGAGCAGGGGAAAATGAGGGAACAGTCTTACTTTCATTAGTGGATAGTGAGGGAGGGCATTGGGCAGGCTTTTGGCAAGTGAAGGAGCAATGCACTGGTGTAGCAGAAGATGCTGCTGCCATTTCTGTTTGTGGGAGTGCTGCTGGATTTTGGCTTGGATACAAAATATTATTTCTAACTTTGACAGAAAAATGTTGGAGTGGAATGATTTTAATTGGATTGTAGTTTTTGTCTGTGGTGAGGGAAACTGATCCAGGTAAGAGGACAGACTTGATTTTTGGGTTTCAGGTGTCTTCTACAGTGATTTGAATGGAGCCCTGAATGGCTCATCAACTGAACAGGGTGGCACTGAGTCACAGTGAAAGAGAAGGCCTGAACTTGATGACTTGGACTTCATTGAGTTATCTGAGCTGAGACCCCATCTTAGATAACTCAGCAATGACCAGGGATCAAACCAGCAGAAGTGCTACCCCACATTTGGAGTGGGCTGAAGGCAAGGGAGCAGTTATTCCTCAGAGACTTGCTGTTGACATGCTTCTGTCATGGGTTATGTTACTGTTGCTATGGCTTTGAGCCTGCTTAGACATGCATTATCCTTCCCATGACATATGTGTGTTAGTGTCTGTCCTGCACTCTTAAGTCTCCTTTACTTTGCTTGACTGTTCCCACTCTGAGTGTGCTGCATCTCTGTCTTTTCATTTTCTAAGAGAGAGTCTTGGCTCACTCTCCATAAGTCCTGTAAACTCTTTACTTCCTTACGTGCAGGATACTGATCGTAGCTCTCCACTGCAAACCTTCCATTCCTATTTTCTTGGAGTTTTGATAGCATGGGGACTGTTGATGCCAGGGTTGGAGGCTGAGGGGTGACCTTGTAGAGGTTTATAAAATCGTGAGGGATATGGATAGGATAAATAGACAAAGTCTTTTCCCTGGCTTGGGGGAGTCCAGAACTAAAGGAGATAGGTTTAGGGTGAGAGGGGAAAGATATAAAAGAAACCCAAGGGGCAACCTTTTCACGCAAATCGCATTTGGAAAAGAATGGATTATTATAGATAGTCAGCATTACTTTGTGCGGGGGGGGGAATTTGTCTCAGATTTGAGTTTTTTGAGGAAGTGACAGATGATTGGAGGTAGTGCAGTGGATGTTTTCCTCGTAGACTTTACTAAAGCAGGTAGGCTGGTCCAGAAGATTAAGTCACATGGGATACTCCTTCAGTTGAAAAGTTGGATTCAAAATTAGCTTGCTCATAGATAAGAGGGGATAAATATGGAAGGGTGTTTTCTGACTGGAAGTTTGTGACTGGTGGTGTTCCAAAAGGATCAGTGTTGAGACTCCTGTTATTTGTAATTTATGTCAATAACTTTAATGAAAATGTAGGTGGTTTGATTAATATATTTGCAGATGACACAATTGGTGAAATTGTGGTTAGTGAGGACGGTTGTCAAAGGGTACAGCAAGATTTAGATCAGTTGGAAAGTTGGGCGGAGAAATTGCAGATTAGTTTTATCCAGACAAGTGAGAGATGATACATTTTGGGAGGTCAAATACAAGAGGAAAGTATACAGTAATTGGCAGGATAATTAGGAATGTTGATATGCAGAGAGATTTTAGGGTGTAAGTCAACATCTCCTTGAAAGTGGCAAACAAGTGGATAAGATGGTGAAGGAGGTGCACAGCATGCTTGCCTTCATCAGTCAAGCAATGAGTATAAAGTTGGCAAGTCATGTTGCAGCAGTTTTTAAAAAAAAACTTCATTTAGACCACATTTGGAGCATTGTGTGCAGTCCTGGCTGTCACAGTATGGGAAGGTTGAGGCTATGGAGAGGGTGCAAAAGAGATTTTCCTGGATGTTGCCTGGATTGGAATGTATTAACTATAGGGAGAGATCGGACAGACCTGGAAAATTTTCACTAGTGCGTCAGAGGCTGAGGAGTGACCTGTTGGCAGATGATAAAATGATGAGAGGCATGGCTTGGGTGGGATAGTCTATCTTCCCCCCCCCCGGTTTAGAAATATCAAATATTAGGGGATGTAGCTTTCAGGTGAGAGGAGGAAAATCGAAAGGAGATGTGTGAGATAATTTTTTTTCTTCTTTAGAGGGTGGTAGATGCCTGGAACTTGCTGCTAGGGGAGATGCTAGAAGCAAATGCAATGCCAATGTTTAAGAGGCATGAAGACAGACACGTGAACAGGCAGAGACCAGAGGAATCCAGACCATGTGCTGGCAGATGTGATTAGTTTGGAATGCCATCATAGTTGGCACAAGGTAGACACGTAGGAGGCTGGAACAACACAGCAAGCCAGGCAGCATCAGGAGGTGGAGAAAGCAATGTTTCGGGTGTAACCATTCTTCAGGACTGGGAATATGCTGTTCTGTAACCAAATGGCTCTGCTATGATCCTACACGTGTCTATGAACGTCATACATGTACAATCACTCCTCTGCAACTGTGAAGGTTTTGTTCCTCAGAACCCTGTGAATGATTAGATTTGTGGGTGCAGAGCTCATGAAAAATCATGGATATTAAATTTTGTTGTTACTTGTTTCTTGACAGGGATAGGTGATTTTGCAGATTGAGGACTGTACACATCAATGAGCTGTGCCTAGTTTCTTATTATACAAGACAGCATAACACCTTGCAGGAGAAAGTGAAGAAGCCCTTCTTGCAGGCACAACCCACCTCATCCCTCATGACCTTATATTAAAAAAAAAATGACAAGGTGCCTTCTTGAGCACAACTGAATCTCTTTGCTAAGTCATTTCAGAGGGTCACTGTGAATTCAGAGATACTGGTCTGTCCTGGCAAGTGACCAATTTCCTTTCCTGAAGGACGTGAGTGAGTTAGCTGAGCTTTTATGACAATTCAATACTTTCACATTACTGATACTTAACTGATGGTTTTGAGATTCCGCAGCAGCTGTGATGAGGTTTGAACTTTAAACTCTCTAGGTCGTAACAGCAGGTCTCTGGATTGCTAATCCAGTAACATACTACATATACCATCACACTAACTAAATATCTGACACTGCAAATACTATTTATTAAAACGTACAGAATTGCAAATTGTAAAACTAGGTTTTGAAGCTTGACTAATGTCACATTTTTGAAATTTCTGAACCTGACCTTATGGATTATTCTCTGACAATAGCTATGTAAATTTGGTGTTACAAAGGTTGTGTTGCATCTTGCATTATTTTCTTTTTTAATGTTGCAGCAAAAAAAAAGCAAATGAAACTCCAGAAATTATACACTAAAGTTCATTTGCCACAAAGCACGAGTGTTAGTATGCAATTTGCTGTGATCTACTACCTCATAAAGCTTTTCCTAGTCTTGGAAAAGCGTGCACTTAGAGTTGATAAGCCTGCACATGGATAGCTATAAGCTACAGATTGTGGGTTCACTCGCAAATGTATGCTGCTTGTCATGGTTGCATCCTCCCTCATTAATCTTGTCGGGAAAAGAACTTCTGGGTAAATAGGTAACGGTGAGATAAAGAACATTAAATCAGAGAGCTGTTGCACTGGCAGGTTGTTATCTATCCTTTTGTGCTGGGTAATGGAGCAGTGCAGCAGAAGAAGATCGCTCATTTCATTTCCATACTGATGAAAGGCAGTGGCTCAACAAGTTCTTCAGAAGTGGGAGCAGTCAGATAAGCATTGTGAATTTTCCAGAGGGGTGGTTAGCATGTATGTGGCAGCGTGCTTTGCTAAGACTTTGAAAACGAAGGGAGAAAAAATAATCTTGGTGTAAGTGATGTGTGTTGCTGGTTTGTATCCATTTATTTTCTGCTTGAGTAGATTTTCAACATAATGGTATTTGCTCCTATGACAACTGTTAATTTTTTTTGAATTTATTGTTTTTAAAATACAGTTTCTTTTTTTTATATTCCAGAGATCGAAATTGAGTTAGTCAGGCTGCTGTGTTCTCCTGACTAATGAGACAATAGCCTATAGTCCACTGGGACATGGCACCTTTACTTTTATGTTTCACTGTATCCTCCTGTGGTTCAGCCCTCTTTGTGTCTGAGTACTATCAAGCTTGAGAACAAATCTGACAGCTTTATTAATATTAGTCAACCAGGTTTTGTAGTTCATAACGCAGCTAAGCCCATCATTGTAGAGAGAGAAAAACCCAAATTAGATCTAAACTACAAATGAGATTTCCATGCTGTTGTATGCTGTTATGATACAGCAGCTTGTTGCTGCTTTTCAGTTCAAACTCAGTTGGACATTAAGGCTCTTGACCATAAAGTAAAAGCAGGACATGTCAAATTCTTATCTTTGAAAACTTTTATTGTGTTGCTATGCAGCTAATTTTAACCCAAGTCATCAGGTGGGCAGTCTGTGGGCTCAAGCAGAATGCTGGTTTTACAAAGGTGACATGTTAGTCAGTTCCATTTTGATCAAAAGTTCTATTGGGTGGAGTGTAGAGCCATTGTTGCACCTAGTTACATGGGAAAATCTGGTTAAATTTACCCCATCTGCGTCAGGGCTGTGCAACCGTGCTGTGTTTTAATGTTGTGATGTGACAAGTCTCTCCAAGAGGAGGATATGAAAATGTAAACAGGTTAACCTTTGTCCAATGTATTACTGAATAAACTGTTTGTCTGTAATCATTGTCAGCTTTCTTTTGGCTACAAGATTCTATTTTTGAGGCATTAGTGTGTTTTTTTTCATGTGGTTTTATGCTTGTCCCTGAGTTTAGATTCAAGATGGATGCGGTAAAGTAAAACGCAATCTCAAGAACTGTTCTGTGCTAAGGTCTCATTTCAATTGTATTTACTGAATGTAACGCACCCTGCACATATACCTGGTAATTTGAGATCTTGCTGTTAGGCTATTGTAAAATTATTGTCAACATGTGCATCTCTCTTCAAATGTAATTAACCCTGCCTGCTCTATGCTATTTATACCCAGTGAGAAGCAGCTCTGAGACATCATTACAAGGTTGCTCTAGAGCCCTAAAGCCCCAACAGCCAGAATTTCCCATCTGCTGAGGGAGCACCAGTGAAGAATCCTTTCCTTTTCCCTGCTATCCTGTCACATGGCCTCCAATGCAGCTTCTGTAAATCTGGCACTACATGCAAGAATTTGCAGTCCAAAACACTTCTATTGGAAGCAAAAGTGTACCTGTTTAAATGGCTTCTTGGCTCAGGAGCCTTGCTTGTTAACCTATTAAATTGTTCCATTAGGGCTGCTTGAACAGAAGTTCACAAATAGTCAACATGTGCTAATCTTGAATAATAGGTGTAAGCAGCCACGCAAGTGTAATCAAGAAGCACATGACACCATTTATCCTTAATTTTCAAACTGAACCAGGAGTTTTCATGCTAATGATATAGGACACTTGTAAGTAAATTGCAAGACAGAAATTAAGGGGTAGAGCAGAATCTCCAATGCAATCAATTTGAAGGTATGCAAGTAAAGTATACTGGTTCACCCAACTACAAGCACAAGATTAATCGACTACTAGATAATTTAAAATCTGCTATGATAAAATTAAGAGTATAAGGAATATTTGAACTTTGGAATTAATTATCTTGTCAAATGAAGACTCTCTGATGTTTGCAATTAAGTTTGCGATATACTTCAGTGAGAATTGAAAGATATACTTGTATTTGCAGTTCAGAACAGTTAAAGCAATGCTATAATAAAATTTAAGCCCTGTGAGAACAAAGGAAGGAATGGTATATCTCCAGAAAGGAGAAGAAATAATGCTCACTGAGACACAGCTTGTACTCCCTGGGTAAGTGTGACAATGCTGTAGCATTAAGTGGTTATTTTGTCCAGGTTTCTTTTAGAAAGATTGAACAAGAGGTACTGAGCTGGCTCCCAAAGACTATTAGAGTAAACACCTTGGGAGGCCTTGGGTTTTTCTAATGCAGCCTGAATGGGTGTGGCCAACTCGCTCAGAGTAGGATTTCTGGGTTTTGTGTCTTCAGTAGCATCAGAAGGCATTGGAGTTTCAATAGAGTTGGAAACTTCAATGAATGTCTCCTGCTGCTGCTCTGAATTTTCTCTTTCCTCCTGGAGTGGAGAACTGCATGTGAGAATCTGTTTCTGAATTTGCCTTTTAGTCAAGGGGTGTGTTTATGGGATGTAACTGTATTGGAATAGTAAATTAGTAATTGTTACTGTATCTATTATTCTGTTAAGTTTTCTAATAGTGTTGGTGTTCTGGATTTCTCTTTCTTTGGTATTATTTTAATTACAATATTTAATTAAATTGTGTTTTGCTTAAAGTCAAGTAGTTTGACCGGTCACATTGCATCTGAAACAGAGACTTTTTGACTTTAAAATAAGAAAAAGTTATAATCTAGATCACATTTTTAAAATATTTTGAGGGGAGTCTGGTCTGGTCCATAACAATAAGTTACTAAGAATATTTCATTCAACATGTCAGGCACAGAAAATGAAATGAAAAGAGATGGGGAAAAAAAAGTAAAAATATCAAATTTTGTTTTGTAAATCATCAGGAACAGTTTAAAAAAATCTGAAGGAATGGGATTCCACACTTGTAAAAGTAAGTTTTTTAAAGCCTGAAAGTTTGTTTGCAAGAATTAAGACTTAACACACCATAGAAACTCAATTGCACTTCACTCGACAAGTTCTAACTTTTTCTGACATATTTAGTGAAATTCACTGGGAAAGTATTCCAACCTGGCACCATTCCAATTGTGGGATTGCTGATTGCTCCACACGGCCCTGTTCTCATGAAACCTCTGGAGAAGCAGGGCAACTTGGGCAATAATTTTCATTGTGTGGATAGATACCCAAGGTTTCTGCCCAATTTTCTTAACAGCTGGCACTGTAAGCCTCACAGTTAGTTTAAGCACAAAATCCAAACAAATAAGAAATTAGGTTTTTCAATAGCAAGCAACACTGACATACAAAGAGCATGATGTAAAATGGAAGGTGTGCACTACTTGTGCAGGCGTGACAAATTGAGTATATATTTTCCATAACTCTTTGGTTAGAGTTGTCATTGGTGTTCTGCATTTTAACTACTTTTAAAATATGGCCATTCTTACCTCAACAAACATGCTGATTAGAATGATCAGTATCCAGAGAATCAATTTGGTTGCTGCTAGTTTGTTGAATGAATATTGGACAGTGCGTGTAGAAAACTTACTCTGTTCTCTTCCAATACTGTCAGCAGAATTTGCAGTTTATCTATTGGCATTATTTTGAGCTAATATGTTGGAGGTGTGGTGAGATTTGAGACAGGACTTGCAGCAGTCTGAATTTACTGCAAACTGCAGAGTTTACAATAAACAGCTCACCACAGCAGTCTATTCATTCAGCAAACAGACTATTTTTATATATACTCACACACACAAGTTCAATGAACTATGGTGAACAGAAAGCAGGGCCAAAACTATACCAGTGTCACATGGTAAAAATCAGATGATTTCTGCATCAAGTTATCGCCAATCACAGACAGACAAATAATCCAAAATGTGGGGTAAAGTCAGTCAACATTACTTGGAGTAATACAGCCTCCAACTGTAATTAAACAATTTACATGCAAATCATTTCCACTCTGGTTGGAATAATAATGCTGTTCCATGTAGCATCTGATTTATCACATTACAGAAGTGCGTGGGCACAAAAGGAGGTCATTTAGCCCATCAAAACTGCACCAGCTCTTCAAGTGATCGTTATGACTGAGTGACATCCTTCTTCCTTTCGCATTGGACATTGTACATTGGATGGTTATTTGATAGAGACAATGCCCTTTTGAAGGCCTTAGTACCCTGCCTCCACTACACTTGCAGACCTGAATCACTCATTGTGTGAGAAATCTTTCTCTTGCATCACATTTGGTATGTTTGCAAATCACTTTAAATCTACGCCCTCTCATTTTTGATCCTTTTGCAAGCAGGGCTAGTTAAGTCCTATCCACTATATCCAGACCCCTCGTGATTTTGAAAGCTCCTATTAGATTTCCTCTCAACCTTCTCTCCAAGAAAAACAATCTCAACCTGTCCAGTCTGTCCCCCTAATGAGGAGAGACAATGGCATGATGGTATTGTTACATAAGGACATACGAAATAGGAGCAGGAGTAGACCATTTGGCCCATTGAGCCTGCAATTCAATAACATCATGGCTGATCTTTTCATGGACTGAGCTCCACTTGCCTGCCCATCACCATAATCCTTAATTCCTTTTATTGTTCAAAAATCTATCTATCTTTGCTTTAAAGACCTTCAATGAGGTAGCCTCAACTGCAACACTGGACAGGGAATTCCACAGATTCACAACCCTCTGGGTGAAGAAGTTCCTCCTCAACCCAACCCAGTCCTAAACCTGTTGTCTCCTTATTTTGAGGCTATACCCCACCGCTCTAGTTTCACCCATCTATCCTATATATTCCCTTCATAGTTTTATGCTTCTGTAAGATTTCGCGCCCCCCCCCCCCCCGATTGTTCTTAATTCCAATGAGTACAGTCCAGTACATTAGTTAGTTAGATCAGTAAGCCAGAAGCCCAGGCGTAAGCTATTGGGTTTGAATCCTACCACATATCAGATGATGAAATTTGAATTAAACCAGGAATGTAGTGCTAGTTTAATGTTGGCCATTAATTGTTGTAAAAATCCATCGGGTTCACTACTTTAATTTAGGGAAGGAAATCTGTCATCCTTTCCCGGTCTGGCCTACATGTGAATTCAGACCCTCAGCAATGTGGTTGACTTGTTTAGATTCCCTGCAGTGTGGGAACAGGCCCTTCGGCCCAATAAGTCCACACTGACCACCCCCCACCCCCACCGAAGAGTAACCCACCCAGACTCATTACCCCTGACAAATGCACGTAACATTTTGGGCAATTTAGCCTGGCCAATTCACCTGGCCTGCACATCTTTGAAGGAAGCCGAAGCACCTGGAAGAGTGCAGGTGAATAGATGACAGAGCTATCATTATTTATGGTGAATGCAATTTGAAATGTTGAGTTAAGGCATTATGAACCACTAGTATCTGGCATAAATGTATTCATTCTCATTTCTCGTAGTACATTGACAAAAGAAGATGGATGAAAGTACTTGTTAAAGGGGTCTATGATATGAGAAACATTGTTATGGCAATGTGACCAATGTGATTATGCTTTTAACTACTGGTACAGCTTAAAAATTTTATCGCGTAACAAGAGTTATTGACTTTAATTTAGCGTTTCCATGGTAGTTTAATGCTACAGGCTTTACTTTTATTGAGAAATTTGCAGCTTCTTCAAGGATTTAAGTGTTATAGAATGCTCTCAACCGTTCAAATATAATTTTGTAAGTGGGTAGATATATCTGAAAATCCTGATGAGAGATAGGGCTTTAGCATCTGAATGTACAATAGTCGATTAATGTTGTTCTGGGCTCTGGTGTTTGCCCTGCAAGTTGGGCCATTGAGCACAAAGAAGCAGTGTCAAGTTTCAAGATGAAATACTCATGTTCCAAAAGTAGCTAGGGTCAGTCAGGGATAGGTTTTAATGTGGGAAATGTGACGAATTCCACTGTATCACATTTCAAAAGCACTTGCTTAAAACTTTAGGTTTAACCAGTACATGAAATTGCTAATTAACTTTAGAACTGGGCATCTCCTGCTGATAAGAAATGATGGACATAGCAATAAAATGAAATTTGTACATGGAATGAAAAATCTGCCTGGTTTCTGTTCCTGAGAATGACTGATATGTCAGTGTGTGTTGACAAAAGAGATTAAATGCTAGTTTTGCATGTGTGAGCGTAATGTGTGTGATCAGTAAAATGATGAAAGTTTCACTGTGAGAATTCTCACCATAGTGCAACTTCCTACCATGGCCCATCATTCACCTGTCGTCATCTTGAAGTAGAAGGTGCAAAGCCAGTAATGTGTGAATAAATTGCAACATGTAAAGGTTTTAACAAAATGAATCTGAATCTGATGTAGCCACAGCCATCCGATACTTGAAAAGATAAGATCCTGGAAGAACTCTGAAGTTAATCCGAGAGCTGACAAAGAGATACAGGTTAAAGATTTCTTTTGAACAAAAAGCTTCCAGATGCTGGTTTACTGCTGTGCATTTCTGCTTTCATTTCAGATTTCCAGCAGTTTTTCTTTATATCCTTCCCTTTTCTTTACCGTTAACATTTTCCTCCAAGTTGAATTTTAAGCATTCTCATCATTTGAAACAGTCTCCTTTGGATAGGTAATAATACCGCTCAGCAGTGTCTGTGCTGCACACAGATATTCTTTTACAAACAGTCTATTTAGCATCAAGCTGGTATTATTCTCAGTACACAACCTGGGTAGGGTCCTATGGAGTCAAAACAAAAGAATCTGTTATTTTTTTTGACAGCTACAATGATAAATTGTGCAGTCTATTCCAGTTCTGTACCTTTTCGTTTTGAGAGATGATGAAAATAAAGTAAGAGACTTGTAAGATCGTCATTCTAACTTCAGATCTGACAGACTTCTTCCACCTGAATTTCAGAAATGTTTATTTCCTGCTAATAACTACATGCATTTATATAGTGCCTTTAATTTAGTAAAGTAGCCAAGGGTATCAAGGTTTTATATGAGCAGGTATCAAAATTTACTTTTGCAATAGGAATGGTCAGTGAGATCTAACATTCAGACCATTAGCTTTGAACAATACCAAGAAATTTTGATCAACTTTCATGTATATTTAAGCCTCTATTCATGAAATTACATTTCAACCCCTTATTCTAACACCGATGAATTTATTGGGTCCTTTGTGTACTATTACTTTGTAACCAATAGCTCAATCTATCAGTTTAAACACAAAGTATGTTGGGATTAGTTAATTTAGTTGGCTGGACAGCTGGTTTGCAGAGTAACACCGACAGCACAAGTTCCCATCACTGAAGGTCCTGCCTCAGCCTCTCCCCTTGCCTGAGACGTGGTGACCCTTGTGTTAAACTCCCCACTTGTCATGTCTCTCGTGACTCGCTCTCGCTCTCGCTAATGAGAGAGCACTATGGTCATCTGGGGCTATGGCAACTTTACTATTATCTTTTATATGCTTGATGGACTCACCAGCTTTCAATCTTCTATCTTGCTATTTTCACAATGAAGCATAAATTATCTTGAGAGGGGCAGACTTTTTTTAAAAATTATCTTTAATCCTCTGCATTGATTACATTACTGGGAGTGGACAGTGCATCCAAAACCATTTCTTAAAATAAAAAGTGGAGATAATAACCATTTTAGAAAAATTCAGTCTTCCGAAATTATTTTGCAGATTTTGTTTTGTCTCACTCTCCCTGTTGTGTTCCCTGGTGATCATGCTGAAAGCGCGCGGCTCAGTGGTTAGCACTGCTGCCTCACAGTGATTTGGGTTCGATTCCAGCCTCGGATGACTGTCTGTGTGGCGTTTGCATATTCTCCCCATGTCTGCGTGGGTTTCCTCCCGAGTGCTCTGGTTTCCTCCCACAGTCCAAAGATGTGCAGTTTAGGTGGAAAGGCCATATGAAATGTGGGGTTACGGTGATAAGGTGGGTGGAGGGAGGGGGGTGCTCTTTAGAGGGTTGGTGCATACACAGTGAGCATAATGGCCTCCTTTCTGCACTGTAGGGATTCTATGATTATGATTAAGGTTCTGCTGATTGTGATGCGTCTCAGTAGCAAAAGGTTTACATAGCAGCTGCTTCCAATGACTTGTAGGTACCCGTCCTCCCTAAGAGAGACAAAAGAAAAGTCTGGAACCTCTGTGTCTCAACATGTATAAAGTGTCCTCTAATCCATTTGATGAATATTAAATTGTAGGTGTGTAGCAAAGACCTCTCTCCTCATGGCTCAATGTCAGGAAGTGCAGCATTGTACTAAGCTGCTCCCTCATGTTCCCACGCTTCTTTGTTGACAGAAAAGTAATTGAACAAAACAACTTGTCCTTGTTTCGGAACTTATTACTTAATTAAACATCACTTCACAGAGGCATTAGAAATGACAGTTGCATCAGGAGTTAAGATAAATGACTAAAACTTTTGTCCGAGGTAGGCTATAAGGATTGTCTCCGAGGAGGAGAGCGAAGTTAAAGGAGAGGTCTAGGGAGGAATGTCAAAGTTTATGACTGAGGTAGTGAAAATCAGTCACCAAAGGGTAAGTAAGTAAAACTGGGGATGCTCAAGAGTCTGGACTCAGAGGAACATAAGCATCTTGGAGCACTGGAGGGGATTATGTAGAAATGAGGACGTAAACTATGGGTGGATTTGAAAGCTAGCTTTAAAGTCATAGAACCATCGACCAACTCTATAACAATTTCTTAGTGCTTGAGTTGGTTTCCTGCTCAGTTATTTCCACTCCCTATCTCTGCAGGCCCCTCCAGCTTTCATCCCCCCTGTGCCGAACCCCAATCCATTTCAGCCAGTTTTGTAAACCTCTTCTTTTTTTTTTTGGCTTGCTATTCTGTCCCATTCTGTGAAGCTCATCAAATCAATTCCTTTCAACTCTGCCTTTGGAATACACTGGTTTGATGAAATGTCTGGTCACCCTATTACGACCACCTCTTTGCCTCAGCATGGGTTTTCCTGATGCTGCTGGGAACTGCTTTTCGAAGTGAAACACATTTGAAGGCTACAGGTGATGGGAATTTATTTTTACATGCGTGAGCTTTGCTAGTTAATCCAGTAGTTATTGCCCATCTCAGTGGGCTATTCAAAATCAGCCACGTTGCTCTGCGTCTGGGGTCACATGTGGGCCAGATCAGGTAAGGATGGCATATTTCCTTTGTTTGAGGACCAGATGGGTTTTTACAATAAACAATACTGGTTATGTGGTTGCCATTGGTCACCGTAATGCTAGATTAGGTTTTTTTGATTGAATTCACATTCAAAATTGAATGATCACCATTGTTCCAGCTTCACTAATGTCCTTTCGGGAAGGGAAGCTGCCATTCTTACCTCATCGGTGGCCGACACTTGACCTGCAGCAATGTGGTTGACTCTCGGGCAATTAGGGATGGGTAATAACTGATGTCTAGCCAGTGACTCCCTCATCCCATGAATGAATAACAAAACTTATTAAATTCAAATTTCACAGTCTGCTATGGTGAGATTTGAACCTAGTGTTTTGGGTTACTCATCCAATGATATTATCACCATGCCACCAACTGCTCTATTGGTTGTTGTAATGTTTATTTCCATCCTCTTGACCCTTCCCACCTCCACACGCACATCTTAACTTCTTTTTGTCACCCTGGTTAATGATTTCTGACCTGTGGGTGACAGCTGTATTAAAAGCTTTGTTCATTTGACCATGACTTGAAACTCTGATGTTAGCACAAGTGGGGTTCAGCTTATAGGTACATCAGAGATGAAGCAGGCCACTTACCTCTGCAAACCTGCTCCACTATTTAATAAGATCAACTCCACTCTAAACTCTGTCCCCCCCCACCCCCTAACCCTTGGCTCCATGGTGTTATAAATACCTCCCAGAATTACCCTTGAGCAATTTCAATAGCCCATCCTCCATTGTCACAGGTGGGGAGAATGTTACAAAACTGAAGACCCTCTGAGAGGAAACTAACTCTCCTCAACCCCACCCTAGAGGCGAGACATCTTACTGGTAAAATGTGTCCTCCTAGTTCTACCCTTTCCGTAGAAGGGGAACAAGCAACTTAGTTTTTGTCTTAACTTTGTCAACTTCCGCCTTCCCAGGGCCACCAACAGCAACTTGGATCTGTAGAGCGCTATGTTACAGCGTCGATTGTACTTCACAGAATGTAAGTGCTGTTGGTCGTCTGACATTGTGAAAGGTGCTATATAAATGCACGTGTGTTACTTTTTTTTCTCCCAAATAGTTACACATCCCAAGATGCCGCCTGGAGGTAGCTTCCATTTGTACACTTATTAATGCTAGTTGACACACTGATTTTCAAAAATGCAAGCATTAAGAAAATAAATAGCTGGGCTGCTATTCCTATCTCTGGGAAATCTAACTCCCATTATTCAGACTGTCTTCTACCTTTCTCCTGTTTCCTTTACTATTCCCTTTTCCCTACGGGAAATAAATCCAAGTCGCTCCCTCCATCCCCCCCCCAACCCAGGGTGGAGAGTGAACGCTGAAACCGTAGTAAATCATGTACTTGCTCCATACATTTTGAAAATGAAGCGTGAAGAAGGATTAATCGATAATCTCCAGAGCGCAAACTGACAGAGAAATACATGAAACAATGGTGAACTGCTGTAATTGAAAGGAAATCTGTGAAATTGGAAGAGAGGAAAAAAAGTAAAGCAAAAAGGAGTGCACCAAGTCTCCATTCTGATGGATAAATGTCTGCACACAGATCTGTCTATGTACTCATTTGCTGATAAGTGCTTTTAACAGAAAGTATCACATGTTGGCACCTTTTCATCAGCCAATAATGTCTCTACCTTCCCAGTAAACAAATGAATACAAACGCAATGAATTCGGAGAATCTTTTTAGGGTTCCACTGAGGTTTTTTTGCATTGGAGTTTCATATATTGCTTTTAAGTAATGTCACTTCCAGAGAAAAACCACTGGTGACTGTACAATCAGAGACCTTTATAAAATCTGTACTAATTACATTGAGTTTGATTACACATAGTGACCTCTGGTTTGCAATGCTGATCACATTTCATATCCGACTCAGCGGAGGGACTGGGCCCTGGCAGTAAATGGTTTGTTTGAGTTGAAATGCAGTTACTTTGACACCTCACTTCCCTAGAGGCAATTAGCTCTGTGCCAGTGAGACAGCCAATTTGTTTTCCCAACTATGGAACCTTAAACCCTAATCTGTTAATCTGCATTAGTAGAATCTGTTGAGCTCTTGCTATTTTACGTCAAGTGAGAGAACCATTTTAGTCTCTGCAACAGAATGCGTCAACCAAATGTGTCCTGAAGTTTTTTTGTACTTATTTAGAACAAGTGATAGCACCCGATTTTAAAATCTTGCAAATTACTTTTTTTTTCCCCCCTGTTAATTTACGTCATAGGAGAAGGGAAAGAAAGATCTTGCAATGAAATAGTGTCTTGCCTTTACAATCTCAGTATGTCATCTAAGGATTTTTTTTTAACCTAGCTAAGGATGTATTTCTGAATTTTAGGCAACATTGCAAGGTTTGTTCTGCCAAAAAACTGCAAACGTAAATTGCCCGTCATTTCTTTTAGATGCTTGATTCACATAGTACCTGACGTCTTCCTAGATCTTCCTTGTCACTCTTCTCCCAGCCATTGCAATGGCAGCAGAATGGTAATTTCAAATGTGTCTGAGGGACACCTCCTCCATGATTTTCGCTTCCCCGGCCACCAACGCCTTATCTTCACCATGAACATCCAGTCCCTATACATCTCCATCCCCCATCACGAAGGCCTCAAAGCCCTCCGTTTCTTCCTTTCCCGCTGTTCCAACCAGTACCCTTCCACTGACACCCTCCCTCAACTGACTGAACTGGTCCTCACTCTGAACAACTTCTCTTTCCAATCCTCCCACTTCCTCCAAACCAAAGGAGTAGCCATGGGTACCCCCATGGGCCCCAGCTATGCCTGTCTCTTTGTCAGATATGTGGAACTGTCCATCTTCCGCAGCAACACTGGCACCACCCCCCACCTTTTCCTCCGCTACATCGATGACTGTATCGGCACTACCTCGCGCTCCCACAAAGAGGTTAAACAGTTCATCCACTTTACTAACACCTTCCACCCCGACCTCAAATTTACCTGGACCGTCTCAGACTCCTCCCTCCCCTTCCTAGACCTCTCCATTTCTATCTCAGGCAACCGACTCAACACAGACATTTACTATAAAGTGACTGACTCCCGCAGCTACCTAGATTACACCACCTCCCACCCTGCCCCCTGTAAAAACGCCATCCCATATTCCTAATTCCTTCGCCTCCGCCGCATCTGCTCCCAGGAGGACCAATTCCAATACCGAACAACTCAGATGGCCTCCTCCTTCAAAGACCACAATTTCCCCTCAGACGTGGTTGACGATGCTCTCCACCGCGATGCTCTCCACCGCATCTCCTCCACTTCCCGCTCCTCCGCCCTTGAACCCCGCCTCTCCAATCAACCACCAGGACCACTGGTCCTCACCTATCACACCATCAACCTCCAGATACATTGTATCATCCTTTGCCATTTCCGCCACCTCCAAACAGACCCCATCACCAAGGATATGTTTCCCTCCCCTCCCCTATCAGCCTTCCAGAAAGACCACTCACTCCGCAACTTCCTCGTCAGGTCCACACCCCCCATCAACCCAACCTCCACTCCCGGCACCTTTCCCTGCAACCGCAAGAAATGCAAAACTTGCACCCACACCTCCCCCCTCACTTCCCTCCAAGGCCCCAAGGGATCCTTCCATATCCGTCACAAATTTACTTGCACCTCCACACACATCATTTACTGCATCCAATGTGGCCTCCTCTACATTGGGGAGACAGGCCGCCTACTTGTGGAACGCTTCAGAGAACACCTCTGGGACACCCGCACCAACCAACCCAACCGCCCCATGGCTGAACACTTTAACTCCCCCTCCCACTCCGCCAAGGACATGCAGGTCCTTGGTCTCCTCCACCACCAGACCATGGCAACACGACGCCTAGAGGAAGAGCACCTCATCTTTCACCTAAGAACCCTCCAACCACAAGGGATGAATGCAGATTTCTCCAGCTTCCTCCTTTTCCCATCCCCCCCACCTTATCTCAGTCCCAACCCTCGGACTCAGCACCGCCTTCTTGACCTGTAATCTTCTTCCCGACCTCTCCGCTCCCACCCCCTCTTGGGCCTATCACCCTCATCTTAACCTCCTTCCACCTATCGCATTCCCAACGCCCCTCACCCAAGTTCCTCCTCCCTACTTTTTATCTTAGCCTGCTTGGCACACCCTCCTCATTCATGAAGAAGAGCTTATGCCCGAAACATCGATTCTCCTGCTCCTTGGATGCTGCCAGACCTGCTGCGCTTTTCCAGCAACACATTTTTCAGCTCTGATCTCCAGCATCTGTAGTCCTCACTTTCTCCTAGTGGAATTTACAACAAACAATGTACAGATAATGTCAATCCCATCGTGTTTTTAAGTGATTAAGTGGTGAATCACAGAATCCATTCAGTGTGAAAGCTGGCCATTCGGCCCATCGAGTCCACACCCACCTTCCACCTCCCGCCCAGACCTAGCTCCCTACACTATCCCTGTTACCCTGCATTTTCCATGGCTAATCCACTTAGCCTGCATACCTTTGGGCTGTGGGAGGAAACCCACACAGATATGGGGAGAATGTGCAAACTCCACACAGACATCGCCCAAGGCCAGACTTAAATGCGGGTGCTTTACACTGTGAGGCAGCAGTGCTAACCATTGAACAAAAACCCAAAAGAACTGTGGAAGCTGTAAATCAGGAACAAAAATCGAATTTGCTGGAAATGTTCAGCAGAGGTCCGAGGAAAGGTCACCGGATCCGAAACGTTAACTCTGATTTCCCTTCACAGATGCTGCCAGAGTCGAAGAGTACAGCCCTGGAAAGGCAAGGTGGTCAGGCAGCTTCTCAGGAGCAGGAGAATTGACATTTAAGGCGTAAGCCCTTCAGGAAGGGCTAATGCCTGAAACGTCGATTTTTGTGCTCCCGGGATGCTGCCTGACCGGCTGGGCTTTTCCAGTGCCACATTCTTGGACTCCGATCTCCAACATTTGCAGTCCTCACTTTCTCCACAGTTGCTGCCAGATCTGATAAGCTTTTCTGACAAGTTCTGGTTTTGTTGGTACTAGCCGTTTACTGAACTACTTTTGTTCAATCTGTGACTTGGGGGCGGTGGTGGTGGAGCTTTGGCTTTAGTAGCACCATTTTTGTGTCTCCATTCAGAAGGTGAAGCATTCATCCCAGCCTGGGCTCATTCTGATGAGTAGAGACTAACATATGTGATCTTTAGGTACTGGATTGACATTTGGTCTGGCTATTCTTGTTCTGTACCACTGGCTTGGTTGTAGCGTTCCCACCTTGGAGTCAGAAAGGTCAAGTCTGTCTCTGGGACACCCACACCAATCAACCACACAGCTCTGTGGCCCAACATTTCAACACCCCCTCCCACTCAGTTGAGGACATGGAGGTCCTGGGACTCCTTCACCACCGCTTCCTCATCACCCAACGCCTGGAGGAAGAACGCCTCCTCTTCCTCCTCTGAACATTTCAACCCCAGGGCATCAATATGGACTTCACCAGTTTCCTCATTTCCCCTTCCTCCACCTCACCCCAGTTCCAAACTTCCAGCTCAGCACTGTCCCATCCTGCAGGCACTCTGCCTCTATTCCTGATGAAGGGCTTTTGAAACGTCGATTTTCCTGCTTGGATGCTGCCTGAACTGCTGTGCTTTTCCAGCACCACTCTAATCTATAATCTGATTTCCAGCATCTGCAGTCCTTGTTTTTACCCTGTGTCTGAGAAAGATAGTCCCAACAAATAGAAACTGGACTTCCATATTTGAATACTTGGTATCCTGTTAAGGGACCTGTGTCCAGCAGTTGTGTAGGGGCAACATTGCAGACATAGCTTCTGCCTATCTAGGTACAGCTCCTCTAAAGATGAAATAAAAACCGTGAGAAAGGTAAGAGGGAAGCACTTCAGTTGCTATTTCCTGGCTCAGATACTTTTTTAATACAGGTTTTCTTTGCGCCTGTCCTAGAACAGAGCACAATAGACAGGTATTTTCAAAGTAAGCTGTTCAGAGATGTTATTACGATGTCTGGCGCAGGTGGGACAGAGCTCCTTGGATATTTCTTCTGCTATAAGTGCAACACAACTGAGCCAAGACATTCTTTGGCTGAATTCTATGTTTTTGTTTTGCAAGGCGTGATCAATCTGGTCAGTCATTTGCATTCCTAAATCAAGCACTTCATTTTGGTTGTCAGTCAACTGCAGAAGTGGGTGCAGGGAAATGAAAATCAAAGTTTTTTGTTTAAAATGAAGTGCTTGGTTTAGGAAGGTAAATGCAAAAATAAACTGTGCCAAAGCAAACCCGATAAAATAACTGGACTGTGAAGGTTAAACATTTGGAGGGTTTGAAAGTGTTTTTCAAAATTCAGATTCAATCCTGGGTTTGTTTTGTTTTCGTTCTGATAGCCAAGCACATTAATATTGCAGAGTTCCTGGGGCTCTTGTCCTACGCACAATACTTCCCAATTTTAACTACTGTCTTAGTTTACTATGAGCAAGACGAGCAGTAACTGGAAGACAGTGTGGCTCTTAAATGTGACTTCAATAAATATTACATGTCAAGAAAATAAACTGGAGAAGAGATGATTCCCTTGAGAAAGATGACTGAGCAAGAATTAGGCATGGTTGCCTTAACATCAGTCAGATTTGCAGACTGTCTTTGAGGAGTTAGTTATTTTTGTCCCTAGCTTTTCATCGGTGTCTCTTAAAGCATGTTTAGTTCATTTGTACACTGTCGAGATTTGTCAGGATTTCCAGTTGACGGCATGCCTTGCACAATTTCGGCTTTTAACATTTTTCCTCTCCTCTTCCACCCTACCCTTTCCTTGAAGGCTGCTTTGTCCTAGCTGTAAGCGTATGTAGTAATGCTGACAAGTACTGTGGGGTGAAAATATTGGTTCCTTGTTCGCAATAAAGACATTGGCAACTGTGCTAAGCCTGTTGAATGTTGTTCAAAAATAATATCCAGCTTCCAGACAAGGCAGAGTACCCGCTGTGTGCGCTGAGTCTCATTGTTCGGGAATTACAGTGGGATTCAAGATTTTTTTTGAAAAAAAAGGTATTTTACTTATGCCTTTGATTCCGCTTCTACTTTGATGAAATTTGATGTGTTAACGGGATCTGGTGCCTTTGTCTGGAAAGCAAAGATCAGATGCAGGAAAACAGGTGTTCTGTCCTACAGGAGAAAGAAGCGTTCAAATAAAGCTTTGTGCTGTGCCTTTGAGAGATCACATTCTCTCCTTGACAATTGAAAGCACCCATTACACCCAAGGTCCCTGGAGTACAACTAAGCAGATGAGATGGAGTCTGGCTTTCACATTTGGCTTGATAAGGTAATGTACCCAGGGGCACAATTATGATTTTTCCCGCTGAGATTCCCAATTTCCCAACTCGCTGAACGGTGTGAATTTCCAGATGAGGGGGCTGATTACAAAAGAGGAATTCTTCTTCAAAAAAAAAACCTGCAAACTTCTCCAATGTAGAACTAGCCTCATTGTTAATGTTCAAGATGCAACTCATTTAACAACGAAATGGGTGCCATATGGACTGTGAAGCAAGATTTGTGGAGAAAGCATTAAATTGTGCGCCTAGCATTTTTCTCCTTTGGGTTGACAGCAGCTTGGTTCAGATGGTGCTGAATATATTATATGAATTTTCATATTTTCACATGTAAATATTCAGAAGCAAATAGCAAATGCTTAGGACCTGATTCTTTGGGCGTAGGCAGTAGGACCAGTGTAGTTTGGGAGTATGATTGAAATGGACTGGTTGGACCGAAGAGTCTGTTTCTCTGCTGTGTGACTCTCTGTCCAAGTTCTGGTGGACAGGAACCGCAGAATCAATCACAAATTGTTATCATACAATTTGTCCCATAGTGCCTGACCCAGTTCTTCAAAACAGCATCGTTATTAACTTCCAATATCCTGCTTTCTCCCCCATACACTTGCACATTATTTCTATTCAATATTGATCCAATGCCTTCTTGAATTCCTTTGGCTATTCTTCCCTGCTGTCCCCCACCTCAACGTCAGACAAATTTGAATCCTTGTCTGTGGATGGTTCCAGGAATACCCCAGAATTATTCCCATTATGTCTTGTCTAGGACCGGTGAAAGCCAAGCTACCTGATCCAAGGTCTGAGTTTGCCAAATGATGGCAAAGGCTTTCTTTGCGATGGTGCAGAGCCAGAGTGAATTGGCTACCTTCAAAAGTTAAACCTCTGGTGGGGCAAAGGAAAAATAAACTAAGGTCCTTTCTTTAAATTCAAAACTATACTTTATTCATAAATATATCTTTATGTACATCCATAGTCACTAAAGCAGTCTGGTTCTGTACAGTGGCATGTAAAGAAAGAAACAAACATCCGAGTTTGACTCTATCCAGCAAAAAAAGCTAAGGCATTTGTTACTTGTACTAGACTATGCTTACACGCATTTGAGGTACTCGGAAATTCAATAACTGAATGGACTTGCACTTCGGCAAAGACCTTAGACATTGGCCTTTCCCCACTGTGCCTTGGCCACAGCTGCCTCAAGCTTTAGTGTGTCCTTCATCAGGTAGTCCTGGATCTTGGAATGTAGGAGAAAGATGCTGGAGATCAGAGCTTAAAAATGCGTTGCTGGAAAAGCGCAGCAGGTCAGGCAGCATCAAAGGAGCAGGAGAATCGACGTTTCGGGCATAAGCCCTTCTTCAGGAATGAGGAGGGTGTGCCAAGCAGGCTAAGATAAAAGGTAGGGAGGTGTGACTTGGGTGAGGGGCGTTGGGAATACGATGGGTGGAAGGAGGTTAAGGTGAGGGTGATAGGCTGGAGAGGGGGTGGGGGCGGAGAAGTTGGGAAGAAGATTGCAGGTCAAGAAGGCGGTGCTGAGTCTGAGGGTTGGGACTGAGAAAAGGTGGGGGGAGGGGAAATGAGGAAGCAAGAGAATTCTGCATTCATCCCTTGTGGTTGGAGGGTTCCTAGGTGGAAGATGAGGCGCTCTTCCTCTAGGAGTTGTGTTGCCATGGTCTGGTGTTGGAGGAGGCCAAGGACCTGCATGTCCTTAGCGGAGTGGGAGGGGGAGTTGAACTGTTCAGCCACGGGGTGGTTGGGTTGGTTGGTCCGGGTGTCCCAAAGGTGTTCTTTGAAGCGTTCCGCAAGTAGACGGTCTGTCTCCCCAATGTATAGGAGGCCACATTGGGTGCAGCGGATGCAGTAAATGATGTGTGTGGAGGTGCAGATGAATTTATGATGGATATGGAAGGATCCCTTGGGGCTTGGAGGGAAGTGAGGGGGAAGGTGTGGGCGCAAGTTTTGCATTTCTTGCGGTTGCAGGGGAAGGTGCCAGGAGTGGAGGTTGGGTTGGTGGGGGATGTGGATCCGACTTTGGACCTTGGAATGTGCCAGTCTGCAACTCCTTCCTCTAGAAGACCAAGTTTCCGGCAGATCACAGAGCACCTTTCACCACGTTGATGGTCACCTGGGCACTGTCAAAATAACAAAGGCCCCTTCTCTTAAGCCCTTTTACATTCTTATACCTAGTGTGGATGCTGTCGCTGCTGAAACAACTCCCTCAGCAGTGTGCCACATTTTAGAAGGGGTTCCTTTGTTAAATTGGGAAATGGTGCATGCAACATGAATAAAGATGCAGCTTCAAATTGGAAGGTGACTGCCTGGCCTCGTGGTTATGGTCCTTGAAAATGCGGAGTGTGCGCTGAAAACCAGCCAATGGAGTGGAGTTTACAAGATCTATGTAGAAAGTGTGGTGCTGGTAAAGCACAGCAGGTTAGGCAGCATCCAAGGAGCAGGAGAGTCGACCCTTCCTGGCGAAGACCTTTTTGCCTGAAATGTTGACTCTCCTGCTTCTCTGATACTGCCTGACCTGCTCTGCTTTTCCAGCACCACACTCTCAACCCTAAGCTCCGGCACTGCAGTCCTCACTATCACCTTTATAAGATCAATGCTGAAAGTGATAGCACAGAATTAACATGTTTAGCCGATAGCGTGCAGGTAGGTCAGGAAAGGCAGGGATCACATAAGGTACAAGAGTCGGTAAACTAGTTGTCATTGGAGAATGCATTGGTTGCCTTAATCCTAAGGTCAGGGGAATTCCTATTCTATAATCCTCCAAGACATGCGCTTCTTCTGATTCTGACCTTGTATTCATCCCTAATTCGAATGCTTTACCAGCTGTAGCTGTCTTTATTTCCCTTTGCACCAAGCTGTTACCCCCTCACTCTCCATATCTGCTCCTTTCATGCTTTTGTGACACTCAATTTTCCAATTAGACACTCCATTATGGTCATCTGTCTTAGTATCTCATGTGGGTTCAACATCATAATTGGATTATAGTACCACTATGAAGCATTTTATTATGTTAAAGACAATACAAAGCAGGTAGCTTTTGTTACAGTTCAGGAGATATGTTGCAGGTCTGGCAGCAACCATGGAGAGAGAAACAAAGACAATAATGCCTTAAGTTGGGTAGAACTCCCCTTGTTTGTTTCAGATTTCTAGCATTCATATTATTTTGCGTTTATTATTAAATGTTTTTTTTGTACTATTCAACACCCAAACTGGGAAAAGAATTGAAAGAGGAAAGTTCTTGTGTAACTCTTCAGTGAGGGAATTACTGTCAAAATTGCAAAGTGTGGTGCTTTAAATAGTTTTTAAAAAACTACCTTCATCTATTTAAGGTTTTCACAATGACGGTTTCTTAACTGACATATGTTTTATCTTGGTAAATCAAATACATTTAAAAACTGATGAATTTCTCTCCCACAGGAATCAGAGGGTTTGTATTAAAAATTGCTCTTGTGCAGTGCAAAAGCTGCTGAGATGCTGGAACCTATTGGTACAGTTGGTAGACTGCTTAGTTTGACAAAGTATTGCGTACATTGACTCTTTTGCACTCAGCGCATCTGTACAGCAACGATATTGCCAGAACTCTACATGATATTTCTAAATAAAGTTATAGAGGTCTACAAAACAGTAAAAGGCCCTTCAATCCATCGAGTCTGTACCAGACAAAAGCAAGGGAAATAGTTACTGGAACAAATGAAGTTGTGTGTACAGTGTTGATTTTTAAATTCAATTACAGAGAGAGGAAAGTAAACTTTTTTTTTACTGTTCGAAGGAGTTCCAGATCATGGGTGGCTGTAAATTGATACAAAACAAATGAAAACTCCTCTTCTGGATTTTTAGCTTAAAAATGTGTTGCTGGAAAAGCGCAGCAGGTCAGGCAGCATCAAAGGAACAGGAGAATCGATGTTTCGGGCATAAGCCCTTCATTCCTGAAGAAGGGCTTATGCCCGAAACCTCGATTCTTCTGTTCCTTTGATGCTGCCTGACCTGCTGCACTTTTCCAGCAACACATTTTTGAGCTCTGAGCTCCAGCATCTGCAATCCTTACTTTCTCCTTCTGGGTTTTTATAAAGACATCTCAATTTGAGCATGATTGGATTTGTAGTCTTAAAGTCATAGAGTCATAGAAATGTACATTCTTGTTTGGCATGAGGCATGTATTGATTTTTGGTGATGGAACCATCAACTGTTTGGGGCGTCTTTGCTCTATCCCATGCCTGGCGAAACTTCTCTCAGTTCTCTGGTGGTGTATCGTCCTCTGCCTTGCTTGGAAAAGGTGGATGCTAGGAAATTGTTTCAGTTAAACGAGGAGACTAGGACCCGTGGACACAGCCTTAGAATTAGAGGGGGTCATTTCAGAACAGAAATGCGGAGACATTTCTTCAGCCAGAGAGTGGTGGGCCTGTGGAATTCATTGCCACGGAGTGCAGTGGAAGCCGGGACGCTAAATGTCTTCAAGGCCGAGATTGATAGATTCTTGTTGTCTCGAGGAATTAAGGGCTACGGGGAGAACGCTGGTAAGTGGAGCTGAAATGCGCATCAGCCATGATTGAATGGCGGAGTGGACTCGATGGGCCGAATGGCCTTACTTCCACTCCTATGTCTTATGGTCTTATGGTCTTATTGCAGTGTTCAGTATCTACTTGAGAGGTATCTAATCGCCCTGCAGAGGCCACGTGCTGCTTGCATTCTGTTGAATTATTCCTCCCTATCCACTCCCCTCACATTCAAACACCGAGTTTGAAATTAGAAATAAGTTGGAATCAGTTCAGAAAATAAACAGTTCTGCAGTTTAATCCAGTAATTAAATGCTGATATATGAAAGGACGGAGTTAGGAACATGTTAGGCCCGTTGCTGTGGTTACTGTCTATTCGACAGCAGTCGTTAATGTCTGAGCTCACTCTGTGAACAGAATGGCAGGCAGTGTCTAAAGTGAGTCGCCCTTTTGTTCAGCTTTTCCTCATAGTTTTCAGTATAATTAATTGCTTCAACTTGGGTTTTGATGCCATTGGCCTTCTCCACTCTGTACGGGTCAGAACATTAAAGAGATGAATTGGGGTTGTAAAACTTTGTCGTAAAATGCAGAAGACCAAGCATTTCAGAATAACATGCCATCGTATGCAGGGTTTCATTGTGGACTATCAGGGCACTATTGAGGCAACTTCTCGATCAGTTACTGAAATGGATCAAAACACCAAAACCTGGTATATTTGAATGTCTCTCGAGACTTGCCTCTGCCACTGACTTGGAGAAATCAGTGGGAATTGTCCAAGACCTTCAGGGGATTTAAGTTGGGCACTTGAAATGTCATAGGATTCAATACTTCAGGGTCCTGTGACACTGTGGTAGTGTCCCTACTTTGTAGCCAGGAGGCCTGTTCCAGAGGTGTATGATAACATCTGTGTTGAGTTGATTAGAAAACATCTGTGGCTATGGTACAAATGCTGGAAAATGGGGTTAGAATAGAAAGATGCTTGGTGACTAGCACAGACATAACGGGTCAAATGGGCTTTTTCCAAAAACACCATGAATGAAGCCTTGCCCACTCAGAACAGAACATGAAAAGTGAAGATAATGTTCCCGCCATTTCATGCAATGGTTGAAAATTCACATGCAAGTTGTTCTCTCCTGAGAGTGAATCCTCAGTGTCACCTCAGAATTGCCCATCTGTGTGTACTCTGATGTGAAGCATTCCTGACTCACTAACTCAGTTTAAGCTAGGGACTTTATTGATTTTGGCTTCTGAAAACCTTACTGGCAATCCCATAGTGTTTTCTGAACATTTCACTGTTGTGTTTTTGATCTCTGTCTTGAATCTACATTGGAAAATGTTTATGTAAAGGATATAAATTAAAGAAAAACCTATGGTTCATTTGTTCTCTGCCTCTCTTGCTCTCTATCTCCCCTGTTCAAATAGAAGGAGAATTTATTTCCTAAAGGCGTTGTGTCACTTTGGAATTCTCTCTAGCGGAAGAGGATGGGGTACTCGAGTAATTTAAGTTAGAGGTGGGCCAATTCTTATTAGGCAGGAGAATCAAGGCTTTTTTGGGGTAGATGGCGATTATGGAATTCAAAACAAAAACAGTCAACCATAACTTCATTGAATATGGGACAAACCCAGTTGGCTGAATGGTTTACATTTGCTCCTATGTGGTCATGGCCAGATGTACTGATGAGGGGATGTGAAGAAGGGCGAAGGAGATTCGTGGAACTAACATATGTTACTTGTGCTAAAAGGTCTTTTCCCATGCTGTAAACTCTATACCAACTCCATTAGGGTCAGCCAACTCGACACAGGCTGAATGTTGAACCAGGAGTCTTGTTTAAAAGGCTTACTTCCTCAGAATGTAATGTAATGGAGATTACATCACTGAACTTACTCAAGGCATCGTTAGACAAACTGTTGATAGATGAGGGAATCGAGGCTAATGGCGAGTTATACAGAAAAATCATGCTGCGGAGGTGCCGATGTTGGAGTGGGGCGTACAAAGTTTAAAAATCACATAACACCAGGTTATAGTCCATAAGGTTTATTTGGAAGCACTAGCTTTCGGAGCGCTGCTCCTGCTCCAAAAGCTAGTGCTTCTTAAATAAACCTGTTGGACTGTAACTTGGTGTAATTTTTAACTTTACACAGAGAAGTGGAGCTAAGACCACAACCTAATCAGCAATGATCTTATTGAATGGAGCAAGTGGCATACTCTTACTTCTAAGTCCAAAGATCTTTACTCAATTATAAAGGAGACCTTTCAGACTCGCCCACTGTTTAGAATTGAGTTCCATTGTTTTGGTTCTGTCAGTGAACAGAGTTGAAAAACTGAAATCTCGTGTTCCTCAAAATTGCCAAGGCAGATGATTAGAATGTGGTTTGTTTGGATTATGTAACTGCTTCATGGGATCCACCTTGGTACATAATTACAGTCGTCATTAGTACACAGTACACAGAGGTGGGTTTTACACCAACTGGGGAAGAAAGGGGGAAATTAGACAGCAAAATTAATATTGCAATTCAGTCTGAAGGAACATTCCAGAAGCTGGAATTTCAAGTTCAGCTTGAGCTCAAGTCCTTTACTGTCTATATACTCTTCAAAAGCAGAAATTTTGCCAAATGTATAATGTTCAGCTAGATTATTAATTTACAAAGCACGTGTGATTTATGGCAAGTTGGAGAGCCAGATGCAGCAGGTCCAACTTGGCTATTGATTGGGAAGGATGAAAATAGACAGAGGGAAAATGTCCAGTGTTTACCAAACTTAGACTGAAAAGAGTCTCTGGCTGCAGATGACAAATGAATAACTGTCACTTTTAACTTGAGCAAACATTTCCTTCTGCAGAAATGCTGACAGTGAGCTTCACCACCAGAGCTTAATGATGATATGGGGCATTGTGCAGCAGTGGAGGGTGCCCTCACTATCATTTTGCTAGTTTTGTAAATGAAGTGACTCACATAGTGTCATGGTTCTGTCAGTGATTTGGGTGTATGTTGAAGCATGAACACTGCCGTGAGCAAAAAAGGTCCGACAATGTTTCAAGTCTTGGCTTGAAGCAGTGTCACAATTCCTTCACTGTCACTGCATCAAAATTCTGGAAATCATTCCCAACAGCTAACTAAAGTGGTGGTTAAGTGGAGCATTTTTGTTGAAGAAATTGGAGCAATTTAAATTCCCAGGTCCCTGCTTTAAATTGTAGCCTGGTTACAGCATGCACTTGAATAGGAATGGAACCAGGAGGGAAGCTAGTCCTCAGCTGTGGTTGGAGTTTGAGTATCTACTTGCAATGGACCAGAACAAAATGAGATTTCTCAGAGCAGATCCTTGGGTGAGGAAAGATTCAGGTCATTGATAAGCATTGCAAGTGTTAACCAACTGCTGCACATTACTATAGACCAGTTTATCACATTTGATAAGTGGCTCCAAATTTATTTATTATAAACAGGGGAAGAGGGAACTTGGAATGTGTTAATTTGAGTGATTGTTTATTGTCACCGCACATTGCTATTTGCAATCAAGGAAACTTGAATAGCATGAGAATCTTTAGTTTAACTATGTTCCCTGGAAACGTGGGGTGACCTTAGAGGTTTATAAAATCATGAGGTGCATGGATAGGGTGAATAGTCAAAGTCTCTTTCCCAGGGTAAGGGTGTCCAAAATGAGAGGGCATAGGTTTAAAGTGAAAGGGGAAAGATTTAAAAAGGACCTGAGGGGTAGCTTTTTTCACACAGAGGGTGGTGTGTGTATGGAATGAGCTGCCATAGGAAGTAGTGAAGTAGTGGAGGTGGGTACAATTACAACATGTAAAAGGCACCTAGATGGGTATATGAATAGGAAGGGTTTAAAGGACCAAGTGCTGGCAAATGGGACGAGGTCAGATCGGGATATCTAGTCCGTGCGGATGTATTGGACTGAGAGATCTGTTTGCATGTCAGAAATGCTCTGTTGGAGTTGAATGACAGCTGAATGCAACATTTCACTTAGTGTTCAGTTCCCCATTTTCTCCCGTTCCCGGTCCCCAAACTCTGCAGGCACCAACGTATGTGAAAGCCCACTAAAATATTACAGACTGACTGACTGAAATCCAGAGGGGTCAGACTTCTTCTGGATTTGTTTGCTATTTAACATTTGGTTTTTCCCTATCTGAAATGAATGTGGTAGCCTACCTGTGCAACATGAACTGAGTTAAAAGGAAGCATGCACTATGTTTTCTCCTGCCCACTGTGGCAAGCTGATGCTGACAAATGCTCCAGCTGTCCCACTCTCGTTGGCATTTGGTGCCCTGTTATTATCCCTGTGAATGCAGGAAAAAAAAATCATCAAATGGTGATTTGAGAATGAAAGGTACGAGGACAAATATCTCTCTTTATTGCCTTAGATACAGTTGCTATGGCCTTCCGTTGACCATTCTACTGTTAGTGTATTGACCAGCATTTGTTTCTGAAAGTGACGAAAGCAACAGGAAACACTTTTCAATTTGTCAAGCTTTCTGCAAAGAATTGTTCCCCTTACCCCCCCCCCCCCCCCCCGAGATGTAATTACAAATTGGCAAATCAATTTCAGTCCACCAAAGGCCACTTTGACATGGGTTGTCAATAGAGTGGACTGGTTCCTGCAGTATTGTTGTAATTTTCTTTCCTCCTACTCCCTGCTTGTTCAATATAGATATGAGACAGCTCGCGTCCTTGATTAGATTTTACATTGCTAGCCAGCTTGGCAATTTTATCATCTTGCAAGATACAACTTTTGTGCATTTAGATGCAACAGTAGATTAGGTGGACATTTAGTACTGCCTCAGTCCTCAAAAAGGTTGACATGCTTCATACTTGATTGTGTTCTGTGCAATGTGGCATTTGAATCCTGGGTATAATCTGCTTATTTTTGAGGTGTCTCGGTTGGTAACATCCCCTGGACTTTCATCCTTCAGTGTCGAATTCTTGTCCATCAGTCAAATAGCAGGACTGGGACACAATCACAGAAATGCTGAAAGAACATAAATCCTGCACCAGTGCAGGTCACGCTGGTGATGAGCAGGAGCCGTCCGCCGTGGCAACAGCTTGTGTGCCCTGAAGGGAGCAGAGCTATTAATTGTCAGGGAAGCTCATTTCCTTAATGTTGTAGGCAACGACTAATGTGACAAAAGGTTGCGTTCATTGAAAGGCTGTGACAATTGTTTGGATTCGAAATCTATTCTTCCAAATCCTGTAGTGTGTCCAGCTGAGCTGAAAATAGAAGTTGTAATAAAACATTCCATTCTGTCATTTTAGCTCACTTCCTTTCCATCCTCTTGAATGCATAGGTTTAATAAAACACAATCTCAATAATCAACAGTGTGTTATACAACCAACGTGATACACAATAATGAAGATTGATGCAGGAGCTGCATGTTATTTGGCATGATGTCATTCTAATCTCCTGCAGTCAACATCTTTACCGTGTGCGTTGCTGTGAGGGCATGGTTTGTCTGTAACCACTGAAATGGCAATTTATTTTTCTCAACAGATCAGATTTTGTTTTGTCTGTGCCACAGATCCTATATCTTTACTACATGTATGTAATGTTGTCTGCAGCTTATAGTGCCAGCTAAAATTTATGTGGATCACCGGAATTGGTATGCAAACAGCATTAAACCAAAATGAATAGATTCTGTTTTACCCCAAGAATTAAGGAGGTACAGACAATCCGATTTTAGAAAGAGCTTCCAATCAAATTTCTCAGTTTTCCCTCAAATTGCAGTCAAACATTTACATCTTCTCCTCATCTGTACTATTTTAGGCTTGGTTCTGTGTCATCTTCGATCTCCTCTGCACTTGACATTTGTCATCCTTTCTCCCATCATTCTTCTGTGACTCAGACAAAAAGGAACACAGCTGAGCAGTGCCCCTGGCCTCCTCAATGGTCCCTTAAAGCTTTGAACTGATTGGCAAGAAGCGCATACACATTGTGATTCAGAAATATGTCACCCATTGCTCCAAAAAGCCCATACGCAAGATTGGTTAACACGAGCTGTTAGAAACTATGAGGAGAACGAGATTCACGGTGGTGACAAGGTCAGGGTGGCAAAAGTGCACTTGGAGCTTGAGGGGCAGGAGTACTTCTCCTTCTATGTGTCTTAAACTATTTAATTCACCTCCCCCACCCTGACCCAAGTGTCTCCTGATGCCATGTTATAAATCTACCTTGCCTTTGAGAGATCACCCTTTAAGAACTCTGTGGAATACAGTGTTATGACTCAGCCTGTCAGTTAGTCTGCTGTGGGTTTGCAAGCTGCACACAGAGAGTAGTTGGTTTACTGGAATGTCTGATTAGTAACATCATGTATTACTGTTTTAACTAAACTAATCCCACGGAGTGATGTGATTATTAGACCATTATCAGTAGCATGGCTTGCCCTTGTCACCCCTTGCCATTTACCTGTGGGTGTCAATCCTGTTTTACCTGCAACCTGCCTCTTATTAACTGCAGCTCGGCCACCAAATAGCAGGGACCCTCGCTTGGGTTTCTGACTCCAAGTACACAAATTACACTCTGCTCAACCCACCATCCCACTCCTTCCCCACCAATGGATGTGTTACGTTCTTCCAGGTCATGCCCTTCAGCAACCACCTGGCTGGGTATGCAATCACCACGCACCTTTTGCTACAACTCTAATAAATGCTGGCAGCTTGCTTTTGTACCTCCCCGAGTCCCTGAAACGCCACCTCAAGTGGAATGTTCACTAACTGGAAAATCCATAAACTGAAACCCAGCAGACTGGACCACAATGTTCTGGTAGACTAAAATGGTTTCCCTAGTTAACTTGGTTCATTTTCATCACATTCATTTTGTCGGTGCATAATCCTTTTTCACATTTACAGGACATCCTTGACAAGCTTTTGTGTTCAGCATCTTAGTGACTGAGCAACACCTTAGATTCAATGTGCCTGTTATACGACACTCCTGTTCTGGTACCTGTGTTATACGTTTGGCCTGTCACAAAGTAAGTTTGGGGCTTTGTGCTCTTTCTAGTGATTGTTAATATTAAGAACCTGTCCACAGGCTTTGCAGTGCATCTACACTTGTATAGTGTTGGTCACACTGTTTCTAAATCTGGTAAGTTGATGCGACCCTTTGCACCTGCCATTAATCAGAAGCAGTGAATCCGAGCTGCTGGGGTAGTTAAGACTGGGCTCTGATCAGACTGTACAGTTCCTTTCATCAGAAAAGACTAGTTGACATCGATGGTAAATAAAGCCGGCAGATGGTTTTTGTTAACATGCTGAATTCTTTGAGATTTTTTTCCTGCCAATTTGTTTAAATTTCTTTGCCCTACTTTTCCTCCTCCACTTGTGCTGAAGACATTGGATCATGTTCGGGGGTCATTCCATGTGAGCCTTTGATATCAAACCTTCATAAGATTGTCAATGCTTTGTGACTGTGGAAGTTATCGGAGCTAAGTTCACATCTATCCCTTCCCAATGCACATTTGCATAGAATTTCCTGAATAAGTTATTAGTTATCTTTTTCAGATAATTCTAATTTCCTCTTGAAAGTCTTGATTGAACCTGCTCCCACCAAATATTCAGGTGTCACATTCCAGACCCTTAACGATTCACTACAGAAAAAAGATTTCCTTTATTTCACCATTGCTCATTTTGCCAATTATCTTAAATCTTTGTCCTCTTGTTCCTAATTCTCCCATCAACGGGAGTGTTTTTTTTTCTCCCCTATCCACTCTGTCCAGACATTTTCAAACACCTCAGGCAAATCTCCTCATGACCTTCTCCAAGGGAAGCTCTCCTAATTTATCCAACATATCTACATTCTAAATTTCTTTGCCTGTAACACCACCCCAACCATTAACATGTGTAATATGTGACAACTTGTGCCAGGAATCGAATTGCAATCCTTCCTTGCCAAAGTGACTCAGCATGACATAACGTTGAGTCATTGTCATTAAAGGAACTGACGACAACTTTTTTTTATTGTGTCAGTATTCAACATGCAAGATAGAAGCATGATTTTTACTTCTAAATTGAGTTTTCATTATCACTGCCTTTTGCGATGAGAATACGATCTTCCCGTGCTGACTGGAATGAGATCTAATCATTGATTCAACTACATTTTGGACGTAAAGACAACCATATAAGTCAATAACACACTGGCACAGAATGGAGATAGCTGCAGGCTGGAACATGAAACTGTGAGCAAATGTTAATCTGCATGTGGCAAACTCCCACAATCAGTAATGAGATAAATGGTCAAAAAAATCTGTTTCTGATGATAGTTTAGGGGTATTTGTTGGCCTGAGAATTGGGTAATAATTGAAGTTTTTGAGAATCCCAATTTTTAATATTTGTATAAACATTGTTAAAACTGAGGTTGGATGAATGTTCATGGGTCTCAATATACAATAAACAGATTTTTCTTTCAGTTGCCAAACAGGCCAATTAAATGCCACGTTGGGTTTTAAACAAAAATATCTATCAACTGGGTTTCTTAATAAACACAATTGTTTTTGTATTATCAAAATAAATGTAATTATTGCATCTTTACTGCTTAACATATGCAGTCAGTAGTATAGATACACAGATGGTTATCCCTCTGAAGCGTCTCCTGTTGAAGAAAAGATAAAAATTGAATTCCACTTTGAAAAGAATGGCCCTTTGATCAATGAGTTATTCCTGAAGGCAAAAGAATAAATTTTTGGATTTTGAGGAAGTGGTGGATATGGGTACACGTAAAACATTTTTAAAGACGTTTGGATAAGTACATGAAGAAGAACGGTTTGGAGGGATATGGGCCAGGAGCAGGCAGGTGGAACTTGTTTATTTTGGGATTATGGACTGGTCAGATTGAAGGGTCTGTTTCCGTGTTGTATGACTCTGATTGTTGCTCTGATGTATGAAACGCCGGGGATGGCATGGTGACTCAGTGGCTAGCACTGCTGCCTCCCGGCGCCAAGAACCCAGTTTGATTCCACCCGTCTGTGCAAACTTCACACATTCTTCCTGTGTCTGTGTGGGTTTTCTCCAGGTGCTGCAGTTTCTTTGCACAGTCAAAAGATCTGCAGGCTAGGTGGATTGCCTGCACTAATTGCCCCATTGTGATCCAAGAATGTGCAGGGTAGGTGGATTCGCCATGGGAAATGTAAGGTTACAGGGAGGGGTGGGAATAGGGGACCTTCAGAGGGTTGGTGTTGACCCGAATGGCCCGCTTCCACACTGTAGGGATTCTGTGATTCTATACGGTCAAATTACTCATCATGCACCGTTTTCTCTGAAGTCTAGCTTGTTCAGAACACAGAACCTTGATGTTATTGCATATATGCTTTCACAAATAGGTTTCACCTTGAATTGATATAGAGGGTTTTCTTCTCCGAAATGGGAGAGCTTAGCTGGGCAGCTCATTCCTGAAGAAGGGCTCATTCCCGAAACGTCAATTCTCCTGCTCCTTGGATGCTGCCTGACCTGCTGCACTTTTCCAGCGACACGTTTTCAGCTTGTTCTCAGCAAGCTTCCTTCAATTCTACGTATTCTTAGCAGATTTCCCTCTGACTGAAGCAGATTTAACAAGGTTTCTCTCAGCCAGTTGTTGGTCAAAATAGTGACAAAAGGGGTTTGCAAGAAAGCAAGCAATTATCCCCATTATGTGATATCCAAGAAGCCTTGGTTTTTAAAAGTATACCTCCAGTATGTACACTGAACTTTCAATGACATTTTTTAAAGAAACCACCCCCAAGTATTTCCACAAAACCTAATCCATTTTTCACAATCCTTCACAAATTAATTTACCAAGCAGTATTAAGCATTAAATATTAAATGTTCTCATAATGCTTTTACTTAAAGGTCTGTATAATTAAATGCATTCCCTTTCATGGATAGCTTGAAATCTGTGACTATGGCTGTAACTGGAAAAACAATGGCAGATATAATTCAGTATGGGTAAAAATGAATGACAGCATTATCAGTAAAAATGACAACATCTTTACTCGGGGGCAGCAAACATACCAAGGATAAAGCAATTGACCTGATGATCAATTAATCTGGTCGCTGCAGAATAGCTATCAATGCAATAAATCAGACAGGATGCATGCATCCTGTTGAGCAGAGTACAAGTGAATTATGATCTTAACGCATATGGAGTCAGTCTTAAACTGTTCCAGTTCTAGTCTTCAGATAAGATGTACGAATCTTGGAGGCAATTCAAGTCAGAGTCTCAAAGCTTATTCCCAAGGTGAGTTTTAACCCCTCTTCGTTCAATGGCAATAGAGTGGAGAGTGAGGTTAAAATAGAGTTGCTCCATTCTCCACTCTGTACCATTTTGTTATTTTGATGTTGTTGGTTTTAGTTATGGCTACCCACGGGGAACTGAAGTAGAAGCCTCATGAACAAATGCAGAGACACAGAAAGGGCCAACAAGCATTTTCACCAGTTGCTGAGCAAGGCATCTGTTGGAACAGAACAGTGGTAAGTTTCAAGAAAACCTCTACCCAGAGAGGTATACAACAATAAGAGCACAATTTCCAGGTTTCTCTGCTTTTTCCCAGTGCATCTTTGCCACCCCATCCCTGGCCTGTGCGTCTGTTACTCTGCTCATTTTGCCCCATTTCTCATCTGCAAGGCTCCTCATAGCACTTCCTCTCCAAGACACATCACACTGCCAAGTTCTCAGCTGCTCAAGCAGCAAATAACTAGGATTCATGGAAATTTAAAACAAAATCTTTCCTGGGGTTTCGAACCGCACTCGTTTTGTTTCTTTTATTCTTTCAGCGTTTATCATGGTAAGGCTGGCATTTATTGCCCTTGAACAGAGTGACCTGCTTGGCCATTTCAGAGGACAGCTAAGAGTCGCACAAGTGCTATGGATTTGGAGTCTGATGTCGGTCAGACCCGATAAGGCTGGCAGATTTTCTCCCCTAAAGAACAGTAGTGAATCAACTAAGGTTTTGCAAAAATCAACAATGGTTTCATGGTCACAACTAAACTAGTATTTCATTCCAGATTTATTGAATTCAAATTCTACCAGCTTCTGTAGTAGGATTGAAATCTGTGCCCTCTGAACATTTAGCCCAGGCCTCTGGAGGACTGTGACATTGATGCTGTGGTACCATCTTTGGTATAAGAACATAGAGTCATAGAGATGTACAGTGCAGAAACAAAACCTTCGGTCCAACTCCTCCATGCTGACCAGATATTCTAAATTAATCTAGTCCCATTTGCCTGCATTTAGTCCATATCCTTCTCAACCCTTTCTATTCATATACCAGTCCAGATGTCTTTTAAATGTTGTAGTTGTATCAGCCTCCACCACCTCCTTGGCAACCTTTTCATGCACGCACCACCCTTTGCATGAAAATGTTACCCCTTCGATCTCTTTTATACCTTTCCCCTCTTATCCTAAACCTACGCCTTCTGGTTTTGGACACCCCTACCCCAGGGAAAAGATCTGGTCTATTTACCCTATCCATGCCCTTCATGACTTTATACCTATGTTTTATGTTTTTAAATTTTAATCAAGAGACCGATCTCAATAAAACATATAACAAAAAAAAATCACTCCACTCACTATTTTTAAAAACAACAACAAAGCTACACTTTTAAAAATTATACACTTATCTGTTCCTGTGCTGTGAGCTCTCCCATACAGGTTCCTCCAAGGTCAGCTGTGAATTTCGCTGTTTGTTCATTTTTCCTAAATGCACTCCGATGTGCAGAGATACTTGAACCCAAACCGCAAAGCCAGTAGCTGTGCAGATTCACTGCTCTGTCAGAGAACAGTGTAGGAACATGCTCAAGAAATTTGGGCTTTTCTTCATGTGCAAGATGAGTTTGCACGAAGTACAGTGTAAAAACTAAATACTGAAACTTATTTCAGATTGGTGCAAGAACTAGAAGGAAACTAAAAGGCAAACACAGTATTAATATGGGAAATGTGTTCTAGGCAAAATGATCGACACAAAGGATGGACTTCAAGTTAGAATAGTAGGAACAAAACCTTTGCATTATTTGAGAGAATTGGATCTTACATTGGGAGAACTGGGATGGAAACGGAAAATTGGAGCAGGAATAGGCCATTCTGTCCTTCAAGATTACTCCACTATTCAGTATGATCATGGTTGTAAACCTTAGTTGTGCTCCCCCCATAACCAGAACACCTGCACATAGTGCTCCAGCTGTGTCTCAACAAGGTCCTATTTAATTGCAGTGAGTTCCCTGCTTCTGTACTCATTCTAATTCTCTCACTTTGAAGGCCAACTTACCATTTCTAAACTGAAATGGCCAAGAGCCTATTTTTGTTTTCAGTTTTGTGAGACATTGGTATTTTGGTATTACTTCAATGCTATGAATTTACATTTGTATCATAGCCACCATTGTAAACAGAGGCCAATAGATTTCAGTACATCATTTATAAGCAAGCTTGCTCCAATAGATTACAGTGCTCACTCACCCATGGAATGTCACTACTAATATTGAGGTTGAAACCCAATCAGTTGTTTTGGGACAGAAAGGAAGGCACTTTCCTGTTTGATGTACTTAATTGTGTCAAGGCTGAATGCAGTCCTTCACCATCTGATGTTAACATTTCTCCATTGGTAATGAAAATTGTGAAGTGGGTGAATAGAGCAGAATGAGCCCATTGCTCTGTGGTGACCAGAGAATTGAGATTGCTGCATTGTTATGCTTTAGATACATCTGGAATAAACATGACAAGGAATGAACAGTAAATATAATTTATCTGATGCACTTCAAAAAAAATTATGTGGTTGAAGTATTTTAACTGCCTATATTGACCTATCTTATAATAACAGTTGGGACTTTTCAGTTACTTATTGGCAGACCTTATGAGGTCGTTGCTATGGAGACATTGAGAAAATTTGTAAAGCCAAGTTAAAATCATTTTCAGAACAATTGTATTGCCTGTTGACTTTTAGATTTGACTTTTCTGTTTTAAAAATGTGTTGGTGAAAAGATATCTCTAATTTCACCAAGATTTAGCTAGATTTGCTGTTATTCCTTGGAGCAGTCACAATGCAACAGAGGAACTACATGTGTCCACTACCTCAGTATTTATAAATTTTGTGTTCTTCAGTACCATTGTGCACATTGTTTAACTAAGAAAGCTTCACTTGCAATTTTGTATTGTGCTCTCTCCATCCAAATACTAGGAGATGTTTCACCACAATTCGTTATTTGATTGCCTTCTTTTGTCAACTTCCTCCCCCCTTTTGTCCTCCAATCATTTGGTAACTCATGTCGAGTTTAGTATGTGAGCTGCCATTCATGACAATGTACCTGTCCCCTCAACAGGGTTACACCTAGCTGCTATAACAGTAAGGTTGCACTTCTTTGATTATCTTTTCAAACCGTTCAGAAAGTACATTAGGATTGAATTCCAGATGCGAGACCAACCATAGCTTTAGGCACCAATGTGTGTGGGGCGTGATACAAAGTGAAAACTTATTAATGTTCCTGTCAAGATAATTCAGTATTACATGATTGGGTTGCTTGTTACTGAATCATAAGTGCATTGACTGATATAACTACACACTGTACATTAGTTAGTGGGCTTGTCAGGGAAGCAGTGCTAATGAGCTTGGACTTCGATCTGTGAACCTAGCAGTTACAATATCAGAAAAATGGCTTAATTTAGTTTTTTTGACACAAGGCATCAAAAGTGCTTCTGTCGTGATCTGGCTGAATGTTGCATGTCTCTTTCTTCCAGAGGAGTTAATAGTTTGTCGGTCATGATGCATGCCAACCCAGGAGATCATTGGGATGATTAATGCATGTCAAAATGTTAAATTCCCTAACTTTCTTAACAAAACATCTTGGTGCAGGTTTGGCTTTAAGGGAGAAGGAAAGTAAGAGCCTCTGTTGGGCTTCATTAGCTGTCTGGTCTTGGAGCTGAATGGATGTGCTAAGTACACACTGTGAACCATATCAGGTTAATGACTGCATTGCTTACACTCTCTCCTCCAAGTTTTCCCCTCCACAGGTTATCAGTAATTTAAGTATTATTTATGTTCTTCTGATTGCTTATTTTTGTAAGAGTTTTAAACACACATGGCCAATGCTGACTTCTAAACTTGTTTTTCTTTTGTCTTCTTTTTCCTCCACCTCTACCCAAACCGCTATGTTCTCACAGGGGCTGCACAAGAAATCGAAGGTAGAGAAGAACAAATGCATTTCATAAGCTTGGACTCTTCTCTGTTTCACATGGGTATCCCTTTAACAGGGGAAGAGGGCAATGATTGGATGGCCAGCTACTACACCAATGCCTGCAATAATGATTAATTTTGAGTGTCTGCTTTAAATTGGCAATTAGGGTCTTGTAATGGGGATATAAAAATGCAAATATTGGTAGTGTCATTTAAGTTTCCTTGCATTTTGATATTGTCTTTGTCCACCAATGGTAAGTTATGGAATAATTCAAAATTCAAAGATTAATTACTTATTTTGGAACCTGAACTTCCTCAGATCTAATATTCTCTGCTAGAATTGTAGATCGTATTGAAGCTAAGGTTGAATCTAAATCTCGCTAATAGAAACTTGAAATGGGTTTTTACCCATGGACATTATAATCTAAGGGCTTCTTAAGCAAATCTTAGATCAAAAACTGCGTTACAATGATTACCATGGGATCTCATTAGCAGACTGGAACTTCTCATGCATATTGTGCCTCCTTTCCATTTTAAACATGAGCAGTTTGCAACATAACTTGCATTTCTAAAGCATGCCTTGGTTTGAGATGTATTAGGTTGCTCGGTGAACGCCATAATGTTCTGCTTGGATTGCGTGTAGTGAAAAGCTTGGGAATTATCTGCAGCTGACTGGAAGACACGTTTTGTAACTGTGCATGTATTAGAACAATGAGGCAACTGAATCTGAATGGATAATGCAGAGTGGATAGAATGTTCTGCCTGCTTTTTTGGACAAATATGATGTACTCATTGTTATAAGATGAAGATTTATGCGGGTGTTATGGTAACTGCTTGCAGTGTTCTGATGACCAAGTTCCCCTTTGTTCATTGTATGGGAAGCTGCTTTGCAATGCACATAGAGAATTTTTTTTTTCAGTGACTTCATTTAAAGCTGCCATTCTTAAAAGATTTTTGTTTTAAGGAGAACAGTTTCCCTTTGTTTTGCATGACTGGGTAAGGTTGGATAAGGAGGTTAAAGAGAAAAATGCTGCATTGCATGGTCTTGTTTGTTCTGCTGAAAATATAAATCAGACTCATTGGACTGCTACCATGGCATGCAACTTGGCACGAGAATCACCAAGACTCGCCTATAAACTGTTTCATGGCACATCATGCAGATTTGTTGAAACGTTGCTCCGACATCTGCATTAGATCCCAGTTGAGCAGTGCCTCAATTTTAACTTTTTCACCCATGACCCTCTGCCCTGACCCACCAGTGTTTATGGAGTCATACAGCATGGAAACAGACCTTTCATTCCAACCAGTCCATAATCCCAAACTAAACTACTGCTTCCTGCCTGCACTTGGCCTATATCCCTCCAAACCTTTCTTATTCATATATTTATCTAAATGTCTTCTAAACATTGTAACTGTACTCCCATCCACCACTTCCTCTGAAAGTTCATTCCACACATGAACCACACCACTGTGTAAACAAAAGGTTGCCCCATGTCTTTTTAAATCTTTCTCCTCTCGCCTTAAAAATATGCCACGTAGTCTTGACAACCCTCACCCAATGAAGAAGCCACCTGCCATTCAACTTATCTATACCCCTCATGATTTTATAAACATTTTATAAGCTCACCCCTTCTGTCATTTCTTCCAGCTGCAAAATTCTTCATGGTATTCATGGAGCTTTGTTCAGAAGAATTAAGGATGTCTGTTCTTATTGGGGAAAGTGAGGACTGCAGATGCTGGAGATTAGAGTCAAGAGTGTGGTGCTGGAAAACTACAGATCAGGCAGTATCTAAGGAGCAGGAGAATCAATGTTTCTGGCAAAGCCCTTCATCAGGAATTCTGAAACATCGACTCTCCTCCTCAGATGCTGCGTGACCTATCTGTTCTTAGTGCCAATGGATCGGTGTAAATAAGCTGATAACATTTGTTCACTTGTGGAAAGTGTGGCAGTACTTCCTTTTCACCCCGAGAGATAGAAGCTGTGCATATTTTACCATTGAATGTTGGATAACTGAATTTCTAGTTTATATTGAAGATTCCTAACAAAGCTCATACTCAATAGAAAAAGAACTTTTAATTTAATAAGCTGAGTGGAATACGCACATATTAGAACAATCCTGATATGTTTTCATGTGTACCACACTGAGCAGATTTGAATTTATGAAGCTCAGCTCCCTAATCTTGACTGTTTTGGAATGTGACTGTCTCATTACCCTTACAAGCTAGGAAAACACACAGGCTGAAACTGAGATAGTAAGAAAGTTGGAAGATGCTCATACATGAGAGAGAGAGAAAAAACATTCCTCTGTAAATTACATTCACTGACCTAAGTGTTCAAGGGACACTAGCTGAGAAAGCGGAACCGACAGGACAGAAGCTGGTGGAAAGATTAACTCTTTGTGGTCTGATTTGAGTGTACACTTGCTTGTCATGGATTGAATATTTGTGTGTTGTTCCCTGTAGCTCGAGATCCGGGAATTGCATTTTGAGAATCTAACATGTATAAAAGATGTAGGACAATGTTACTGGGCATGTTAGCTGAGCATGTTACCTCATGACCTTTTCACATAGTTTAGACTAGTCTCTCGTTTTGACGTGCTGTTAAAAGAGAGCAAATCTATCTAAAGGCATTTGGCCTGGCCTGATCAGGGTTTCAAACTTTGACCATGAAGCTTAATTATTCAAGCGTACTCAAACCTGTCAATGAGTTTCTATTCCTCTACAAACTTTTGCCATTTTATTTGCTGCTTATCTGATTAAGAACATGCGGTGTTTTTTTTTTGTTAGCTCAATACCAAATTCTGTATAAAGACCGCTTGTTTGCAGCAATAAGGGGAGTAGCCTGAGAGAGCTCCTAGGGGTAAGAAGTGGCACCACTATTCTGCTAAAGGTTTTAGAAAGGTTGATTCCTGATGAAGGGCTTTTGCCCAAAACATCGATTGTCCTGCTCCTCGGATGCCGCCTGACCTGCTGTGCCTTTCCAGCACCACTCTAATCTAAACTCTGGTTTCCAGCATCTGCAATCCTCACTTTTGCCTAAAGGTTTTAGCTCGAGCGTGGCTTGTAGGTATCTCTATTATAGTGTAACATTTGATGTAATTGGTAAATGAAGGTAATAATTTAAATTAAACTGTCTGTAAGAGTTTTATATTCCAGACTACCACGGAGTACGATCTCAGGGACAAATCAAGAGAGGCTTATAGGTAGAGTCCATTAGGGATTCCCTGAGCCATCTCGAAGAGGTACTTTAACATTTCCTTTCAGAGCAGCTTGATGAATGAACCACGGAATAAGATATCGAGAAGGAAGAGACTAAATTGTGTGGAAGTTTTACAAGGCTTAACTTACAAAGCAAGCAATTGTGGAGAGATTCGTGATGTATAGCATACAAATAGGGATGAAAGTTGAAAGAGTATTATGAGGCCGGCAAGCAAATTGAGAACTTGCTAAAAAAATACTAAAATAATATCTGAGAAAAAGCCCAGTGCTCAGGAACAAAGATGAAGGAACAGTAGACATTTTGAATGTTTCTCCTTGTTTACAATTGCCAGCGGAAACGAAATACAAATATCTTCAGGGAGAAAGTGGAACAAAAAATGTGTTTGGTTCATGAAAAATTGGCTGGACTCGGACATCTGGAATACAGGAAGTCCTCACTTAAAGTTGTGATTGTAGTTCTGAAAAATACAACTTTCAGTGAAACAACCTTATGTGAAACATTGATTCCCAAAAGAATAAATGTTAAAATGTGAGTTGAGTTCTGTAGGGCCTTCCATAGAAAGCAAGTTAAAATATTACTCCTGTGCTCTCAGAATTAGAATATAGTACTTTGAAGGGCTAAATTCCAGACTGGAAAATGAAGCAACTGTTAAAATGTTTATTTTTCTTTCATGTTTTTAATTTTGTATTTGATAGAATTTGTTGAGGAAGTTCCGAGAATGTAGCTTAGGGTTGCTGGTGCCTGGTTTGCTGATCAGGCTGCAGTCTGCCTGTTAGAACCCTGGCCAGTTCTGGCCATGGGGTGCCTGAGACATAGTGGTGCCTTTTTATGAGTTTGGGGGCGAACCCTCTTGCTGGGTGCTGTGATCTCCAGGATGGCATCAGCAGGACAGCTCCTCCTCACAGGCTGAGAGATTTTGGCCTTCCTCCACCTCATAAAACAGCTAGCATAATTTTGTACTTTATAAATAGGAATAGAGCATGTGAGCAAGAAGATTAGGGTAATTTTTCAAGTACCGTGTGCCAATCTAAGTTCCCCCGGGAACAGATGTCAAAGCCATAGTGATTTAGACACATGGCATTCACTTCTGGGAATTGGCATCAAATCCAAGGTCTCTTTGTCTATCTGTAAGGATCCCATGTGAAATGAGTTTTAATCCACTTCATGATGGGCTTTGGCCAGAAGCCTAAAATTGTTCCTAATTTGGCAAGAACCCAATGTGACTGGGTCACAGAATAGCTGGTGTAAGAAATGAGGGCAGAGTCATTGGAGCTGTACTCCATACCTAACTGTGCTCTGCCCTACTTGGGAATGATGCTAACATCGGGAGATGTTCCACTGATATTGCTTTCTTCCTTGAAGGTGAATGATAAGTGCCAAAGAGATTGATAATCGCTGCGGAAGCTCCAGCTTTCTCTTTTTGAGGATAGAGGACAATTCTGTATATTTTCAGCATGATGTTAGGAATGTTAAGTAATTTGTGTCTGATGAGATCAACAATACTGGGTACTTCCTCAGGAGCAGAGAAAATTAAGAAATGTTTTGAAAATTTGAGGAGGTTTTGTTCAAGTGAAAAAGCAGAGGATGATCAGTTGGGGAAACCATGAAGGATGCTAGTGCGGTCTCACTTGGAATATTGTGTACAGTTCTGGTCGCCTCATTACAGGAAGGATGTGGAAGCATTGAAAAAGGTGCAGAGGAGATTTACCAGGATGTTGCCTGGTTTGGAGGGAAAGTCTTATGACGAAGGGGTGAAGGACTTGGGGTTTGTTCTCATTGGAGATAAGAAGGCTAAGAGGGGATTTAATACAGACATACAAGATGATCAGAGGATTAGATAGAGTGGACAATGTGTCTTTTTCCTAGGATGATGACGTCAGCTTGTACGAGGGGGCATAGCTGCAAATTGAGTGTAGATTTAAGACAGTTGTCAGAGGCAGGTTCTTCACAGAGTGATAAGGGCATCGAATGCCCTGCCTGCCAATATAGTTAACTCAGCCACATTAAGAGCATTTAAACAGTCCTTGGATAAGCACATGGATGATAATTGCATAGTGCAGAGGAACGGGCTTAGATTAGTTCACAGGTCGGTGCAACATCGAGAGCCAAAGGACCTGTTCTGCGCTGTATTGTTCTATGTTCTATGTCATCAACTTTAAAGAACAAGGAGTACCTTCATTCAGCAGTGAGTGATTCAATTGTAGTGATTAGCTTCAAGCAACAGTTGGGACAAAGGATGACCATTGTCACTTTGAAGAGCAAAGGAAATACTTAAAGCAGAGGATGATTCGCTGCTTTGGCCAAATAGTGGGAACAGACTTGTTTTAGATATATGAAGGCCTGAATAGCTTCCTTCTGCACTGCAAGCTTCCATCGTTCATGGTTTTAGCAAAACAATTTTAAAGCCCATATATAGCTCGAGTGTTTGTTGATATCTCTGAACTGGAACTTCCAGTCCATGAACAATAAGAGCTTAGATAAGAAACTGTCTCAGCAAAGTGAAAATCCAAGTCAAGAGATAAGGTCTCAAATAAAAGCAAATTATTGTGGATGCTGAGATCCGAAGTAAAAAACCCAAAGTGCTAGAGAAACTCAACCGGTCTGTCAGCATTCATGGAGAAAGAGGCAGAGTAAATGTTTCTAGTTCAAGGATTTCAGAAGATGAAATGGGCAATGGGAGTGGTGGGGAAGATTCATATTGGGCTCAAAGCATTTAACACTTTTTCTCTCTGCACAGATCCTGCCTGGACTTTTGAGTTTCCCTGACACTTTTGGGTTTTGTTTCAAGAGGTAAAGTGCTATAGAAATGCAAGTTTGTTTGTACTTCATGTTCACGTTAAACAGCTGTTTTTACACAGCCAACATCCTCCTTTTCTCCATAGTGTAAAACTTCGATTGGAACAATTGCAAGTAGAATGCTCCTTCAATCAGAAAAATGTGCTTGCCACCATGTTACATGCTAAACCCTCTTTTAAGGATAACCTCTGCTTTTTCCTGATTCGCTTGAAGATCTGAACCAGTTAGGATCATCTTTGTGTTCTTGGTTTCTGACCATGACAGTGTTGCTAAAGCTGGTTTCTAAATTTTCTATTGAAAGCTTAATATTTAAATTGCATTTAATTGAATTGCCAGGAGATGCCGTTTGTGTCTCTGACTCCCACTCCCTAACCCCAAAATCCCATCCCATTTAAAATTCCTAAGAGCCCTGATCCTCTCATAGATGTCAGTAAAGACGCTGAGAAGGGACTTGCCTGGCTTGTGCACATGAATTTTAATTTGAATACAGTTCTTCAGCCGGTCGTCCAAATTTGAAATCTCTGCAATTTGGCTGGAGGTGATGAATTCAGATTGGGGTGAATGATCCAATTACTGCCGGGTAATAAAAGAGTTTAAAGCAGAGACTGTCTCCAACCATCAGGATAAAAGCTGTGGCCAAAATCTCATTTAAACTTAATGGTACCAGTGAACCAGAAAGAGACCAGCTTTGATCTTGCAGATGGATTTGTTCACAGCTGGAAGAGCTGAATACTTTTTCAATTGTTCTTTTTAAACTTTTCTAACAGTTCTTTTATTTGACCTTTTGCCTGTTCCATTTTTCCTACAGTTTGCACGTTTCTTTGCATGCTATAGAAAGAGGGTCTCAGCAAATGCATTTGTGTATATGTTTAAAATTCGTCTAGGATTTTCATAGCATTTGTTTTGCTTGGAACAAAAAGGAAGTGTGCGGGGTCAGGGTGTGCAATGAACTGCCCTCTACTGGTTATTACCTTTACTGCATCTCTGTAGTTGACCCTGATCTATCTTGATAATCCATTGGATCCTGATTTATTTGGTTGGTTCGCATAATCTATTCAGTAATGAAGAAAGCAAATGAAGGGTTTGAAAAGTCTCCACCCTTCGACAGTTTTTATAGAATTACTTATTAATTTCCATTTTTTTTTTCAATTGAAAGCAGACAACTGAGGTGATTACTTTTGTATGGCATAATGGCTAGCAGACAAATAAGTTCCCCAATATTGTATACTTTTTTCAAATTCTGAAAACGTCCTTCAAGTTGAAGCAATAGGGATTTAGTCAGCATTTTTTTTATGTCTTCAGTCAATGTTTTGCTGGATGTGTACGTTTCTGCGTCTATTTTGAAAACAAAGTAGTGTTGCAGCAACGAATATAACTGATAATCATTGTATCCTAACTATCATGAGTGCATGCAGTAGCAATTCCACTAACAATCCTATACTAGCTTAATTCTTTGACTTCAGGCGGCATCTCGGGGCATCAGGGGTCGCAACAGGTGACCAGGCAACCCGTCTGTTGGGAGACCCACTCTGCCCCTTCATGGGGCAGCCAATCAAACTCCACACCGACCAGTCAGTGGTGATGCCTCTGGCAGGTCTTTCTGTGGGAATCAAGATTCTGGGAGCAGAGATTCCTCCCTGCAGGAACTGCTGACCCAACAGAAGTCAGTAGCTTTTGTGCTCAGCAGCGCCACAATGGAAACTGTGGCGGCTGCTGGTAGAGCAGTCCTGACCCCCTCAAGTCCCAGGACAACGGAGGACACAGGACAAGGTGAGAGATATAGGGGTTTGGGAGAGGGATGGTGCTGGGTTCCTCAGTCTAGGATTTTTGGGGAGAAGGAGGAAGCGGAGGTCAAAAGCAGAGATGGGCTGTCAATTCCAACTCGACACCCTCCTACCCCTCAATTTTTGATTAGGTATTCATGACAACCCCACCCTGACCAGCCCATGAAGAAGAGTCCAACTGTCTGCAGCATTGGAGCTATCGGGAATGCCACACAACCACAAGCCCATCTGCTGCTAGTTAATCATAGAAAATAGCAGCAGGAATAGACTGTTTGGCCCTTCAAGCCTGACCCACCATTCATCATGATCATGGCTGATCATCCAACTCAGTCCCTTGTCCCTGCTTTCCTCCCACTGTTCTTTTGATCCTTTTAGCCTCTGCTGCTATATCCAACTCCTTCTTGAAATCATACAATGTTATGGCCTCAGCTGCTTTCTGTGGTGGTGAAATCCACAGCCTCTCCACTCTCCTCCTCCTCAGTCCGAAATGGTTCACTCCAATATCCTAACACTGTGACCCATGGTTCTGGACTTTTTAGTCATTGGCAACATCCTTACCATATCAGCCTGGTCTTGTCCTGTTAGCTTTTTGAGTTTCTAGAAGTTTCCCCAACGCTTATTTTTCTGAAGGCCAGGAAATATAATCCTAATTGATTTTAACCTTTTCTCATGTGCCACCCCAGAAATCAGAGACAGTGGGTGAGGGGGTGCACTGACAGTGCAGGAAACTGCATCTCTTTCCCGCTTGATCCCAAACATGGAGGCAGGATGAGGAGCCTGGCCTTGGCATCTTGCTACCTAATCACTTGCCTTTCCTGTCTCCAAGCTTCCCCCATCTGAATGCAGAAGACTCCCCTCCCTGCTCCACCCAGCCCCCCACCCCCAACTTGGCTTTCCAAAATCATGGCAACATCCAGTACATTTTGAGTGTTATCTGGAATAATCTCATACAAGCTGATTTTTCTTTTTAATGGATGTAACAGTTGAAGCTCAGCGTGGAGTGTTTATTCACGGATATAAATATTTCTGACATAGGGAAACCCGTTCCTTCCTTTCAGTTCAGGGAGGTGATGGTCTGGTAGCATTATCGCTAGGATGTTAATCCAGAGACCAAGGTCATGTTCTGAGGACCCGGATTCGAATCCCGTCACAGCAGACTAATTCAATAAAAATCTGGAATTAAAAGTCTAATGACCATGAATCAATTGTTGGGGGGGGAAAAAAAAACATCTGGTTCATTAATGTCCTTTAGGAAAGGCAGCAGCCATTCTTATCTGGTCTGGACAACATCTGATTAACTGGTTAACTCTTAACTGCCCACAGGATGGGCAATAATTTCTGGCCCTCGCTAGTGACACCCTCATCCCATGAATTGATTAAAAAAATTAAAATTGGAGTCCCCCTTCCCAGTGAGCCAGGTTGACTGGTGTTTGTGTCATGAGTTTGCATTGATATATTCTGTGTATAGCACAAATGCTTGGGTGACACTTGCTTTTGTTAAATTACTGAGAAGCAGTTCCCATTGTAATGAGTCTGATTCACAATTCATTCAGCCTCACTGTTTGGCATCTCTTCAATTCCACAAAGTTTCTCAAGCCTCAATCTTAATGGAAATGTAATTAATGAAGAATATGAATTGCTTCTTTTACCAGCTAGACTGAAGGGAATGAGCCTTGAACATAATGATTGCAATTCAGATTTATTAGATAGCTCAACAGATATCGTGAGGCCATCTCTCAGTGTCGTCTCATGTTAAAATGCCTGTCAGGAGACTCCCAGACAGTGTGTCATTCTAAATATTTGCTGAGAGTTCTCTGGACTTTAAACAGATGACTCACAATCAGTCTGTGCAGTACCAACTGGTATTGAACCTGAGCTATGGGTGATCACAATCACAATCCTGAACTGATAATCAAACTATAAAAGGTTTCAGAATTTTAAAAAAAAAGTATCCATGCTTAGAATTGGAATTGTCACAAATCTTACTCAGAAATGACTAACTTTACTGACTGTCAGTACAATGAAACTTTGCTAAATTGTGGCTGCAAAATCTGTCAATGGCAAGTAATGTCAGAGTTTAGCCTCAAACTGGCATTAGAGTTGGCCACATCCAGATTATTTCACATACTTGCTTGACCAGTATCCAAGCTGACAGTCAAGTTGGACACTAGCATGTGTCCTAACAATGAATTGTTCCTGGGTCCAAATGTAAATATTCTTATGTGGTTACATAATATTGGCCTCTTGGTATTATCATTGGGCTGTTAACCCAGAGACCAGGAGAAAGTGAGGACACAGAGGCTGGAGTTAACACAGATCCAGGTAATGTTCTATAGACCCGGGTTCAAATCCTGCTATGGCAAGTGGTGAAATTTGAATTCAATAAAAGTCCAGAATTAGAGTCTGATGGATCAATTGTCAGAAAAAACGCATCTGGTTCACTAATGCCCTTTAGGGAAGGAAACCGTCATCCTTACCTCTTATGGCCTACATGTGACTGCAGCCTCACAGCAATATGACTCTTAACTGCTCTCTAGGCAATTAGGGATGGGCACTGTCTAGCCAGTGATGTCTTCATGTCGTGAATGAATAAGAGGAAGCAGAGTATTCCAACTTTCAATGTGTCCCTGATTCCAGGAGCAAGAACATGAATGCTAGGCTTTGTGGTACTTTGCTCCACAGACATCAGAATGACATTTGTATTCTTGAAGCTTGCAACTCCTCAGAAATGAAAGATAAAGTTGAACTAAGCTGTTTTATACTGTGACACTGAGAACTGTTGAAGATAATGATCTCACCCAAATAAAATGATTGTAAATCTGTGTGGAGTTCGAGGCTCCCAGCAGATAATATCTTTAATATCCGAATGTGTTGATTTGCTTTGGAGGGACTTCCTCTCCTTCGGACCTCCTAGCCGCAGAGTCCTTGTGTATGTTTAAGACTGAGATCCATAGATTATTGATCAGTCTGGGAATTGAGGATTATGGGAAATATGCAGGGAGATGGATATGAGGAATGTCAGATCAGCAATTACCCTATTGAATGACAGTGTAGGTTCAAGCTGCCAAATGGCCGCCTCCTTATTTCTTATAGCCTTGGTCCAAAAATAACCATAGCATGAACTACACTGGGTTTCAGAACTCCTTGGCTAAGTAGAGGCAAAAATCACCCAAAATCCAAAACGACTGGAGCTTAATTCATAATTTGGATAGGTGATGGATCAACTTCTGCTAGCCAAGACATGAATAGAGCGAAGACCGATCCTTGGGGCCTAGGATGAAGATCCACCACATTCTCACTATAGATTTGTAAATTATAGACGGTTTCCCCTGGCTCTATGTCCTTGAGTGAAGGAGTGTGTGAGGGAACATCAAACTGGGATAATGTCATCTCTAGCTGTGATTCATTATTGGTTCCATGTATTGCCCTAGGTCTTCAGAAGAGGATGGGGAAAGAAAAGATGGCAAACCACTTGTTTTCCTGTACCCTCCATAAATACTTATCCGTTTAAATCAGTCACAACTCTCTAAAAGGGATTTCAGAAACATGTTGCCATCTGCTCATGTTGAATTGCCAACTTCTGAGTGAAGAACTTGAAGAAACCTGGCCATTGATGAATTGTGAATTTTAATCTGCAAAGCCTTGTCAGTTGTACATTTGAAAACTGGTGTTCAAGTTGCAATGGAGTTGAGGGGATTGGGGTGTAGAAGGGAGACAATACAGTAGGGTCTAAAGCCTTTATATTCCTGATGAGCAGTATAATAGTGCAATCAAACAGAAATAACACAGCAGGTACCCAACACAGCAGTAAAATCCAGCCCAATGAATGTATTTTGCTGTCTGTAAAATAATGTTTAAACAACCACTCCACTCCTGTCAGGTTGAATCTATTATAAATGTATTTTTGGAGTGTATTAACACAAAGTGCCTCACATGTGCCATATTAGTGCTGGCACAGTGAAATTTAGACCAGGCATCACAGGATCAGTCCATCACCCTGATAATTCAATTTTAAAAACTCCCACACTGAATAAACTATATTCTGTGGTACTCTTAATATACAAGTGACCACTGTAGTCAGTTTGTGGACTGAGAGGACCCACGAAAGCAACAACTTGACTTTTTTTTAATGTAATGCTGTTCTGCGGAAGTGATGTGGAATTTAGTTCCCCAGGAACAAAATTACAGGATTATTAACATCCACCTGAATCAGTGGGCTAGAGATTCTACCTTAGCTCACCACCTCTGGTAAAATGTAGTATCCTTACTCAAGGACATTTGAACCTCCCAATTTGAACAGATAGTCAGCAGGTATGAAGTATTCGCTAACTATGTGCATCTGTGTTTGTTAACTTTCACCTCGAAGTTTATGTTACAAAATTCTGTGAAATGTAAATAACTTATGGTGTCGAGTGTTTACTGTGATCCTGCTCCACTGAGTTTCCAGAAACCTTGATTCTCTTACAATGATTGTGACTTACTAGCTCTTGTAATTGGCAATCAATAGAAATGACATTCATTCTATTCCTTTAAGGTGGAACCTTCTGTACAGTTAATTTAATTTGTGATAGCATTAGGTCATATACCATGGAGGTAATAGGACTGTGATAAATTAGTCACTTCCTATACCCAACGCTTCAGATTATTTGTAGTCACCCATTTCTCCACATTTAGAACCGTGTCCAATTCCACCTGGCTGAGTGTGCTGTGCAAAGGAAATGAGTATTGCATGACTGAAAGGTGATTCATTCCAAGTGTTTGCCAGTAACTGACACTTTGACATACCAAATTGCCCAAAGCTGATTGCAAAAGCAGAGAAGGGAGCCTTGACTTGGTGTAGATTTTAGAAATATTTTGGAAATGTAGTATGCTTAGAACAGGCTTTTGAAAGTGTGTGTTTGAAGGGTTTCTGCACACAGTGCCTGAAGGATGTGGAGAAAGGTGGAAGAGGTTTCACAGCTTACACTGGAGGAGTTCATGGAAATACCCAGCATGCTTTGTAGTTAATTCATCTCTTGGATGCTGAAATTGAGCACTGAGGCCACAAGATGGCCGATACCTGAAACTGCAATCTTGATCTGTCTGCTTTTTAATGTAATGCTTGAAGCTGGCTGTGAGATAGAGATGAAGGAAACTTGAATCTATTTTTCTATTCTAAATCTTACCTGAAAGATCTAAAAGATTTTGACACGGAGCATCAGAATTAGAAAATTGATTGTAGTCCAACATGCCAAACTGAAAATTAGCGTTTGAAAATGGCATCAGAAGTGGCATGTTTGAAGAAAACTACTGTAGTATTATTCTACAGTGATGGGTATCCACCTCTAAACAGTGTTAAATCACATGTTTGGAGGGTATAATATGGTAATGTGATTGAACTGACAAGCAAGAACCAATAGGATTTTTTTCTCTTCCTAAAAATGTTTTACTGCCATTAAGAATTTTAACCTTGAGCAAACAGCATTGCTTCTTCCAAGCATTGAGTCAGATGTGAACCAAATTGCAAGGCCCCGCCTCACCAACTAACTCCGATTTAAAGTAGAATTTAGGAAATTTTTACCTGACTCTGAGATATAGTGTGAGCCCTTGTATCAGAGCTGAAATTTTCTAGGTGGATTTTTTTTTCTCTAATTAACCTGTTCAGTATGACGCACTCCTCTGGAGCAGGTAGGGCTTAAACTCATCCTCCTGATCCAGAGGTAGGGACATTACAACGTACCACAGGAGCTGTTGTTTTCTGAATGTAGATGTTTTCTCAGCAGGTTTAGAGATGTTATTACGTACCAATGGAGCAGGTGGGACTTTAACCAGAACAACTTATGGTGGAAATGTTGACTCTCCTGCACCTCAGATGCTGCCTGACAGGCTGTGCTTTTCCAGCACCACACTTTCTGACTTCAATCTGGGCCTACTGACCCAGATGTAGGGATGTTACCACAAGGGCAACTCAACATGTCTGAGTGGAATAAATGCCCCTGAAGTCATGCAGGTGAATGAAAGCTTTTAAAAAAAAAACTAGATATGGTCTTCCAAGCCTGGAAGGGCCTGCCTTGCATCCCCAGGACCTTTTGAGAATCTGTTTCTGCCCCTGCTTGGTTTGTCGCACAGATACCGGGGAAGACCATTGTTTCACTTCATTGCATTTCTAACGGTTGCTTTTAATTTGTGAAGCTGATACACAGAATCTGGTGACAGACAATGTGGTGGTGGTGGAGGGTGAGGTGGCAACCATCAGCTGTCGAGTGAAGAACAATGACGATTCCGTGATCCAGCTGTTGAATCCGAGTCGGCAAACTATTTACTTCCGGGAAGTTCGACGTAAGTTTCCAAATCACCTGCAATAATTATTTGATGTTTGTCTTTTCATTACTTCAGCCTCAAGAATCCTAAGTTGTGGCTTTCACTTTTAAGATCTATACTGGTTGTACATTTATGTATGTGTGTGTTCCCTCTTTTCTTGAAGAAGTTGATCTTTTCGGGATGATGAATCTCATTGTGGCATGCATGTTCTGGTCCATCTAAGAGCTGATCAGGCTTCAGGTCATTTTCACTAGAGAACATTACGCTGAGGGGTGATTAGATAGAGGCCTTTAAGATTATGAGAAGATTTGTTGGCATCGATGTAGAGTATATGAGGTTGAGGGGTGACCTTCTAGAGGCTTATAAAATCATGAGGGATATAAATAAAGTGAATGGCAGGTGTTTTTTCCCCCTAGGGTGGGGGTTTTCAAGAAAGAACGGGGCATATTTTTAAGGTAAGGGGAGAAAGTTATAAAAATGAGTTGAGGGGCAACATAGTTTGTGTGTGGAATGAACCAGAGGTAGTGGTGGAGGCAGGTACAATTAACAATTACAATGTTTAAAAGATGTATGGTAACATCCATAAATGTTTGGAGATATATGGGCCAAGCGCAGATATGTGGGACTCATTCAGTCTGGGAACATGGTCAGCATGAACTGGTTGAACCAGTCTGTATGACTGTTTCCAATTGCAAGCGAGATTAAAACCATGTATTGGAAATTTAAGGACGCTATAATAAATCGAGGTAGGGAGTGCAGAAGAATGAAGAATAGAAGGCTACATTGAGGGGATTGGATGTAGTAGAGAAAGTGCCGGTTTCTGTGTAGCCTTTAATGGCCGTGTTGGGTGAAATGCTCTGTGTTGTTATTCCAACATGGACAGTCATTGTTAACCTTTGGTGTATTGACTATTTCTGCAATTTGGAAGGCAAGGGTTTGACTGAAAATTGAGATTGACAACCTGTCCTGGGAGAGACCGAAGTCTTTTGTTACATGCACGCGTACAGTATGTCCCCAGAAAGTTTTATGTTGTTTTGGCTGACTTAAGTCTGTCACAGAAATGTTATCCTGTTTTCCTTCACATCAGACCCGAAATTTTAACTCTGTTTCTCTCTGCCAGATGCTGCCTGACCTGCTGAGTTTTTTCTACCACTTTGTGCTAGAATTTCTGATTGTCAGCATCTGTTGTTTTTTTGTGAAATGGATTGAATAGGTTAAAGACCAGCAGCTAGGGTGCTGGAGATTTGAGGAGTTAGATTTTTCAATCAACTGGATTAAGTATGGCTACAAGAGAGTAGTAGGAAATGAATCATTTAGCACTAGCATCTTGTCTGTTCAGTACAGGTATTTAGTTTGATTACTGTTTGCTGTACAATTTTACTCCGTGCAATTTAATATTTAAAAAATGTGCGATATGTCTGGTGAGCATTTTTTTTCCCCATTCTATGAGCTGGGCACTGAATATCTACGAGAAGTTTAAACCCGGCCAAATGCATCATAACTATTGTCTATAAAAATGTTCAAATGAATAACAGGCAGTGAGAAATGCATATATTTCAAACCTACTGCATGGTTCTTACCAGTTATCCCCATGCTTTGTCTATCTCCTGTTTATGCTTGCGTGGAAATGATCTCAGCAACAGCATTTTTTTTAAAGGTTGGATTCTTCAGCATTTCAGATATCCTTATGCATTCTGAAATAACTCTGTCCACAGCATTCTCTGAATGCTAATTTAAATCATTCATGTAGAACTAGGTAAATTATTGCTTAAAGGAGACATAAAGTCAAAGATTTTAGTTTTGCAATCATCAGGACCAGGGTGCAAGAAACCCAAAATTTGAAAACAAATATTAATTTACATAGCCTGAAAAGTCGGTGCTGATTGGTGTGACCATTGTTAGCATAGAAATGCAGCAGGAGTTGTGAACTGTCATTTTTTGCTGATTATAATCAAACCAGACCATTAGAGTCTAATCAGGGTGGTGTCATGGGGAATGCAATAAAAATGGCTGCCTCCTTAACTTTCTCCTTAATAAAAAGGTGGCATGCATGAGCATAGTATTTTTGCCCACAAGGAACAGGATTTCATGTGAGAACTGCACAGTGGCTCACTGGTTAGTACTGCTGTCTCACAGTGCCAGGGACCGGGGTTCAATTCCAGCCTTGGACGACTATGTGGAGTTTGCATGTTCTCCCTATGTCTGTGTGGGTTTCCTCGGGGTGATCCAGTTTCCTCCCATAGTCCAAAGACATGCAGTTCAGGTGAATTGGCCATGGGAAATTGTCCATTGTGTTAAGTGCATTAGTCCTTCATTAGTCACCTGATGAAGGAGCAGCACTCCGAAAGCTAGTGCTTCCAAAAACCCTGTTGGACTATAACCTGGTGTTGTGAGATTTTTAATTTTGTATACCCCAGTGCTTAGGCCCTATTCACAACGTTAGCAGTACGGTTGGTTTTGAGGAACTGTAGGAAACCCAATCTGTATACTGACTGGTGAATGTTGGCATGTGGTAGATGGAGTCAGAGAGCCTATTGGTAGCTTTCTCTTGAGCAAAGGGAGCGCATTTGATTACTCCATTTCAATGATAGTGATAAAAATCACTCAATACCAGATTATAGTACTTCCAAATTAACTGGTTGGACTATAACCTGGTATCATGCGGTTTTTAACTTTGTCCACCTCAATGCAACACCGGCGTCTCCACATCAGTGATAAAGATGACTGCAGAGCAAGGTTTATGGAGGTGTATTGCCAAGCAATAATTAATTACCATTAATTAATATTAATTACCATTTTCTTCAAATTTTTTAACTTGCTAAGTTTCTGCATTTGACTAGATTCCTTGAAGCAATTGATATGTTTCATTTAAAATAATGATTTACTCCAAAACAATCTTTGGAGCCATGTAGTGCATTCGGACCCTTTTCTGAGCCACCAGCATTTCATTACCAGCTGATATCCTCCAGTTTGGGGGAGGGGATAGATTATAACCCTGTCTGAGTGGCTTGGCTGAGGTCATGGTTGCTGATGGCATCCTGAAGGGTCAAAGAGAGTGTTTTCTGCTGTGACCTGAAGGGCGAGGTCCGGCTTGGCTATTGACAGGGTTTGTGTAACACACTTGCGATGCACTCGGGTAATCCCATCACCAATCCTGGCTCCACAAGTTCACCAAAAACAAGACCGCTGTTAACCAAGATTAACTGCAAGGTTTCCTGTTCTCACAGTAACACGCGGGACATGCAAGTTTCAACATAGGCAGAACATGATTTCAAAACAATCCCAGGCCGCAATGGGAAGGGACCTGTACTATGGGTACAGCACTTGGGTGATGATGATGACCAATAGAATTGAGGTGGTAATGAAAGGTACAGTTACAACATTTAAAAGACGTTTGGATAAGTGCACAAATAGGAAAGGTTTGGAGGGAGATGGGCCAAATGCAGGCAAGTGAGACTAGTTTGGTTTGGGAACATGGTCAGTATGGACTAGTTGGATCAAACGGTCTGCTTCCATGCTGCATGACCCATCTTACAACATGGAGAACCCACCTACCCCCCCCCCCGCCCCCCCAGCCAATTTAAACCTGCAACACGGAAATGATTTAACCCCTGCTGTAATCTGTTAAATATAGAGAGGCAAAGAACTACCCTAAAAGCCAGTATTTAAAGCAAAAATTAGCAACTTTAATTTTTTAAAGTCTAACAGATTAATCAATTAACACATATTTACAACTCCTTTATCTAAATCTATCTCTTACCTTCCCTTCTACAATACCTGTCCAATAAAATCCCCAATTAAGCTTTACAGAAAAATTCAAATTTCAAAACCAGCCAGCTGTCGAATCTTTGCTTGGTATCTTCCTCTGTCGGTTTGCTCTCTAGATCGGTATTGATCTTTTTCCTGTGCGAACTCCTTCTCCAGACAGGTACCTCTCAGAGAGTTCTTACCAGCCGCCTACATCTGTTGGTCTTTTGGCAGTTTCTCCTCGAGCTGTTCAATTCTTTTTCAGCTTTATACCCCAAAGCATCGGATCGTTCAATTGGTGTTGATATTGTCAAAATACTAAATTCAAACTTGATTGGAGTTTGGTATTTTGGGGCATAATTTAAACTAATCGGCCGAATTTGAACTTTTGTTCTGTTTCCAGGCAACCCAGCCAATCTAGCTGTTCAACTAAATGTTACATTGTTACCTTGTTCAGAACACCTTGGTGCTGTGACAGGTAGTTCTGCTAGCTTTTAACTCTCTTAAAGGTCCAGTACCCCTTACACCTTCACCTTACACCTCTATGAAGAGAAGTAACTGTGGCATGTGGGGGCAGAAGTCTACATGTCTTTAGCAGCTTGCTGTTGCTTGAACAGTGCAAACAAAATGGAACCGGGTCAGTGGTCACTTAATGACAAAAATTAAAGAAGTCATATCAAGTCTCTAGACCTGCTGGACAAGTTGTGTAGAGCCCTTCTTCCAAACTGATGTTTCTTGAAGTTTTATGTTTTTTTTAATTCCATTTTATTTATTCCTTTGTTTATAATTCTGTTCCTTAGCCTTTGAAGTGCTTCTCCCTCATTTGGTCACTGAAATTTTGTTTAATGATTAAATCTATTCAAAATTTAATTATCCTTCACGGACTTGCATTTTAATGTGTAAAATGTTGTTGTTTTCTATCTTGCAGCTTTGAAAGACAACAGATTTCAGCTGGTGAATTTTTCGAGCAGCGAGTTAAGAGTCTCGTTGTCAAATGTCTCTTTAGTAGATGAAGGGAAATATGTCTGCCAGCTTTACACAGATCCTCCCCAGGAAGCCTTTGCTACAATTACAGTTCTTGGTGAGTAACAACACTAACTCAGAGAAATGGAACAGTACAATATTTCAAGCCTTATCCAAGATCTCTGTACAACTCAGTGTTTTATATTGATCTCCAATCTTGCCTTTTTTTTTTGCAGTGGGATCAGCAGTAGGACATGTCCCATTGCCTTATAAATCTATATGATTCTGTATATATCAGTGAACAGATACAAACCTGGAAACATAAGGTGTCAGTTGCAGTTAGAGACATTTTAACTAATGTCTGGGGTTAAGTTTAAAATCTTTTGAATGTATAGTTTTGTGTTAAGGAAAGGTTCCAGCAAAATTGCAAATTCTGCATTTTTGCATGAAGTTTTTTTGTAACTGTACAATGTCCAACATTTCAAACATTAAACATTCTTGAAACGAAGTCCTTGATTAGATTTTACTACAATGTAATAATTTCCAAGAATCTGTTATTTGTTCAACTTGTTCTAAAATCTTCGTAAATGCAGCACAATTTTATCAACACAGATGTGCGTTGATTGATTGTGCTGTCAATCTATTGTGGGCTATAGTGTTATGCTCTGAACAATAAAATATTTATCAGCTATGGCATATTGGTATGTCAGTGTGAAAGAGTTATGCGATGCATCAACGTACCTCACTCACCCCCACCGCGCACCCCCCCCCCCCAGCATCTGCGGTTGTTTACACAGCTCTAGATGGCAGTGGGGAAGATGGCACAATCTTGCAAGAGGAGAATTCTGTTATTGGGCTGGTGTTAAGTAGTGAGGGCACCGTTTCATGTAGTTTATGTATGCATGTGCCTACATATATACTTTATCATGACTTTACTTCGTGTTCAGGTAGTCTTCCTTACATGTTAATACTTCATGATGTGGATGGTCTAAATGAGAGTATGTTGCATTTTCTACATTACCTTCTCACGATCATCAAAATTTACCAAAAATTAAAGGCTTTCACTTACCTGAGCTTTTAATAAGAGCAAAGTGTTTAGCATGGTGTTTTAGTCATGCTTGCTATTTGGTTTCCTATAGGTCATAGGACCCGACAACTATTTCATCTGCCATGCACCTTGAGATAGACCCCGGAAATGCCTGTGCAAGCCTTTAGCACACGATCGTATTGTATCTGGAGACAAATGATGCTTCATTCCTTCAGTGTTACCTTAGCCAGGATTCGTGTTAGTAAAGTGAACACAATTACAGTAGAAACCGGGGAACTCTCCCCTCAGGAATCCCTGTAATTCTGAGTGTTGGTAATGATAGCGGTGTTGGTTATGTTAAAAGATTTTTCTACTGTGACTTAATTTTGAAAGTTGTCATGACCCCGTGGTGAGAAATCTGTGTAGATGCACGCACTTGATAGACACTGCCCATTTTCCCCATGACCCTTGATTTTCCCCATCTGATCAAGAATATATCAATCTCAACCTTCACTATACACAAGGACTCTGCCCCCACAGCTCTCTATGGCAATGAGTTCCAAAGACACTCAGTCTCCTGAGAGAAGTCTTTCTCATCTCAGTCTTAAATTGCCATGCCTTTATTCTGAGACTCTGCCCTTTAGTCCTAGATTTTACCACAAGGAGTAACATGCTCTCAACATGAACCCCTTTGAGCCCCTTCAGACTTCTATATGTTTCAATAAGATCACCTCTCATTCTTCAAGACTCCAGTGAGTAGAGTCCCAACCTGTTTAGTCTCTGATCAGATGACAAAAGTAGAGTATCCCACAAATTGTACAGTACACTAGAGATTTGCAAAAGCACATACATTAAATAGAACTTTGTTAAGCACTTGTATTCTTAATTCATTGAAAGGTTTGCAAGAACATGGATTGGAAGGATTTTGCTTTCCCTGTAGGCCTAAGTTATGTGACATCGAGAATGGATTTTCACACCACCTCCTTTAATGCACTAAACCAATCTGCATTAGTAATTTTCTGTCAAGTATATTTGCTTTTCTTGTCAGTACTGTTGAGCCATTAATCTACCTGATCAGAAAGCTGCATCATGCACGAGAGAGAAGTGTCAGTCAATAAACAAATATGGTTTTTAGTACATGGGCCCTACTGCAAGAGCAGCACTTACTGTTCATTTGTAGAGACCCTCAGGAAGATAGCGATGCACTGCCTCCTTGAACCATCCTATCACCGATATCCCCACAGAGCTGCTGGGTAGGAAATTCTAGGATTTTGACCCACACTTTTGAAGGAATAACTACATAACCCCTCAGATGTATAACTGAGGGGGACGTGAGGTTACTAGTGCTCCTAGGAGCTGACTGCCTTTGTCCTTCTGAATGGTGGATTTGGGAGGCACCAAAAGAAGTATAATGTAGCTCAATGTTTGAGACAACCAGCATTGAAACTGCTGAACGAATCACTCAGTTGGCAGTTGATGTTTTCCACACTGCACACCTGATATTTAATTGTAGAACTCTCATGAACTGTGCGTGTATAGGAAACAATTAAGTTGTGCATGTTTTAATTTTCTTTTTGAAAAAGTATCGGGCTGTACCGAGAGCCTGCGACAAAGCAATTGAATTGATTTCCAGAGCTTCATGGCAAATCATCGCCAGGTACTAACACGCTACACAGCCACGGGTTGTAAATTATTACGAGTCTATCATCTATCTGTCTATACATAGAATGAGAGTCTTCAATCTAGTGCATCCATCACTGTTCAGTGTCATATTTGAAAATGTCAGGCATACAAAGTATAGGGTACAGTTGCTACTGGGATATTGCTTTCTACCTTGAACAGTGCTTCGAGGCTATTGTTTTTCCACAGTGTCTTATGAGTAGAACTGTGCACCTGGGAGACTGAAGACACAGTACCTGCTATGGGGTCCCTGAATTTGGTGCCAGAAGAACAGCATGCTTATAAATGTGTGGAAATGTTGTTGCGTAGTTACTGACTCATAATGTGAAGAGACAGTTGCGTTAAAAAGAATCAGAGCTGGGTTTATTTATGATTTTGCTTTGAAATTAAAATGTACAGCACCAGTTACAATGCCTGAGTGCTTGCTTGAATGTGGTTGAATCTGATCACCAGTCTGATTCCCAGACAATCCGACCTCTTTGATGTCTGAGCTTTGCATTCATGACAATGAGATTCTTAATGCTAAACTGTAAATTAACAAAATGTTGAACTTTATCTTCCCCTCTGCCAACCACCAAAGGCAAAATATGCGACGCTGTCCAGATGTGCCAGTGAGCTGTCTGCTTTGTGCATGGTCTGAAGTATCTTTTCAATGTTAGTTCCGCCAGAAACTCCGATCATAGATGCAAACAAGGACGTCCTGAGAGAAGGGGAGGAGGTCGAATTCACGTGCAGTACCGCAGGTAGCAAGCCAGCTGCTGAGATCAAGTGGCTGAAAGGCGATGAAGAGATACAAGGTTTGGACATTTTCTGTATTGCCAATAGTCATTAGTTTTGGTCAATGTAAACATATCACATATGTTCTAACTCGAAATACAAACTAGCAGTTGTAGGGTTTAGCTAATTATCCTCAACACTAAGTTTTATATTTTTAACACATTCCAATGTCTTCACCCCTTTCTGTGCTAATTCTTGTTGCTGAGTCCTCAGGACATCTTTATAGGTAGAAGGCAGGAGATCAGGCCCTGACTCAATCCTCTCGTTGGCTACTTGAAATTGTTTGAAGGTCCTATTTCTCTCCTCCTGATGAAGTGGTCCTTCTATTCCATTTTTATACTTTAAACGGTGAGAGGCTAGGAAAAGATAAACTTTGAAGGTACTTGTATGCCCCGATCATATCTCATTGAAAATAAACATGCAGGTATGGCAAGCAAATTAAGAAGGCAAATGATCAATGTATCTAATTACAAGACAATATAGGCATTGGCATAACAATACCTTACTGAAAGGGCCTTGGTGAAACTGCACCAGTTGTGTTGTCTTGGGTTTTGTTCTTCTGACCAATGAAAGGATATACTTGCCATAGTGGGAATATGCCAAAATTCAACCAAACTAATTCCTGCAATGCAAGGTTTGACTTGTGAGGAAAGATTAAATGTACTGGGCCTAATTTCCCTAGAGTTTAGAAGAATGAGAGGAATGTTATCCCTGGCTGTTGTGTCTTGAATCAGGGCACAGTCTCTGATTAAGGGACAGGTCAATTAGGACTGAGTTCAGGAAGAATTTCTTCATTCAGTGTGTTGTGAATCTTTGGAATTCTCCACCATGTGTCCATGGAGGCTCAGTCGTTGAGTATGTTTGAAGGCCAAGATCGATAGATGTCTACATATTTAGAATAACATGGGGCGCAGGAACTGGTGTCAGAAATGCAAGATTAGCCAGTGTTTCATTGAGTGGCAGAGTGGATTGGATGTGCCAGGTACCTGGGTTTGATTTCACCCTCTAGTGTCTGTCTGTGTGAAGTTTACATTTTCTCCCCATGTCTGTGCGTTTCCTCCCACAGTTCCAGTTTCCTTCCACAGTCCTAAGGTGTGCAGGTTAGATGAATTAGCTGTGCTAAATTGTCCATAGTGTCCAGGGTGTACAGATCAGCCATGAGAAATGCAGGGGGTTGCGTCTGGGTGGGATGCTCTTCGGAGGCTCGGTGTGGAATTGATGGGCCGAATGGTCTGTTTGATTCCGCTATTGATGTCTTTTGAAGAAAATATTTTGTATTAAAAACTGGCTAAGTTAATAGTGGAATTCTGCAGTTATGTCAGAGGATGGTGGATTTAAACTACAGTTCTAATTTTTTTAAAAATATAACTTCAGTAATTTAACACATCATCTAGATTCACACTTGCTAGCAAAGATCCCAGTCTCCCCTGATTAAATGCATAGGGCAAAATAAAATTCTACTTTTTTGGTTTATGTTACTTAATTAATTATTCCTTTTTGAAGCTGCTGTGCACTTTGAGCAAAACATTCAACTTGATTTCATTTGCAAAGTGTGGTTCCGTTCTATTTTTGCCCCCCAGCTATACTTTCCAGTCCTTATAATGTATTTTGGCTGAAGACAGGAGATTCCGTGAAGGTTGACTCGATTAATACCTGTAACCAACTGCTTGTCTCAAGAAGATAGGTTGGACAGGCTGAGCTTGTTTCTGCTGGAGTTCAGAAGAGTGAGTGGTGACTTAATTGAAGTGTGTAAGATTTTAAATGGCCTTGGAAAGATGGACATGGACATGGATAGTTCCGTTGTGGAGGGAGTCCAGAGCAAGTGGACACTTTTAAAAGATAGGGATTCCGTCTTTGAGGAGCATTTTGTCTGAGGCCTGACCAATCTTCTGTGGTCCATAAAATATCTTTAAGGTAAAAATTGATAGATTCTTGGAGAAGGGAAGAGAACTTTATTGGAGGTAGATTGGGATGTGGATGGAAAGATGCACAGGCCTTATTGCACAATCTTAATGAATGTTGGAATTGCCTGTAGAAGCCAAATAAGAGAGAGGATTGCAGATGCTGGAGATCAGAGTCGAGAGTGTGGCGCTGGGAAAGCACAGCAGGTCAGGCAACATCCGTGGAGCAGGATAATCGACGTTTAAGCCTTCTATCAGGTCAAATAACCTACTTCTGCTGTTTTTGTACAAACACTAGCGGGCAACTGTGGGACATACACAGGTATTTCTTTTCTGCCAAGTGATGGGAAAGTGAATGAAGGTTGGATTTTTCAGGGAGTCTGAAACACACTGCATCATAAAGTAAATGTGAAAGTCGGGAACTTGGTCTGGAGTGGGAAGGAGGTATGGGTTTTCAACTCCCGTTCTTTTGATTCTTGCTGCAGGTGAATATTCAACTTAAACTAGATCAAATCAAAAGACAGGTTAAGTACTTAGGAAATTTAGAAGCTAACTTGATTGTATAAAGACGGTTTAACTGAATAAATAAAACCGAGTCATGGGTTGTCAATGTAGATGTTATGCTGCAAATACAATATTATGAAGATATGGGTGTACCATACCTTTTAAGAGGGTTAAGAGCTAGCAGAACTACCTGACAGCACCAAGTGTTCTGAATAAGATACAATGTAGCGTGTGGCCTAGCAGCTAGGGTAGCTGATTGCCTGGAGACAAAAACATATTTGAATTCAGCCAATCAGTTTAAATTACACTGAGTTTGAGGAATAGTGTCAAGGTTAGAGTGGTGCTGGAGAAGCAGAGCAGGTCAGGCAGCATCCAAGGAGCAGGAAAATCAAGGACTTTTGCCTGAAACATTGATTTTCCTGCTCCTCGGATGCTGCCTGACCTGCTGTGCTTTTCCAGCACTACTCTAATCTCGACTTTGATCTCCAGCATCTGCAGTACTCACTTTCATCTTGAGGAATAGTGGTCCAAATTAATGAGCAGAATTTCAAAACTAGCAATCTCTGAATTAATACCAGAGACATGTCCAAATTGTTGTAGAATCAAGCAAATGAGAGAGCTGAATATGTGATTCAACGTGTAGTGCAGGAGACGGTTTCTGTTCATGTGGTAGCAACACAGCTCCAGGGGAAGAAGGGAGCTGTTCCATTGTAATCGGTATCTGAGTGAATTGAATAAACAGGGTTGTGGGTTTGAAGCCAAATTTTAATTAGGCATTTTTTTAGCCAAAAAGCTGAGGTTAGATGATCCGGAAAGAGGTTTCTTGTGAGGGCAAACGAAAAGACTAAAGTCATTGTACTGCTTTGGGTATAAATAACAGGTGGCAAAAAGGGGCGAATGAAACTTTTAACAGTAACAATGCATTGATAAATAAGGTCAAATTTAGAGGGAATTTGTAAAACGTTGGATTGAAGGTGCCTCATTTCGATGCACAAAGCATTCATGACAGGTTGAATGAACAACTGACACAATATCCGAAAATGCATTTGATTTACCAGCTTTCACAGAGTGGTTGCATGGTGGCTGAGGTTAGCAATTCTGTTCCAGGGTACTTGACATTTTGAAAAGACAGACAAAATGGAAATGGACAGGGCATAGGTCTGCGAGTGATGGGAGCGATTGCAGACAGGAAAAGATCTTTGCTGATAGAATTAGATAGAAGATTAGCCAAAGAACAGAAAACAGTAGGAATAAATAATTTATTTTTATGTTTGCAAGACAGTACTTGTGGGCTGCCACTTGAATCAGTGCTGGGACCTCAGCTATTTGCAATGTGTATCAATCTTTTCGATGAGGGCACCAAATGGAATGTTTGCTGATTCAACGCTAGATGGAAAACTGAGGGGTCAGCAGAAGCCTACAAATGGTTATTTCTAAACTGGCAAGAGTGTAATAGATGAAGTATAATGTGGACAATTATGTGGTTATTCATTTTGGTAAGAAGAATAGAAATTTTTTTTTTAATTACAATACACTAAAAAAAATTAATGTTTATCAGAATTTGAATATTCTCATAGCTAAAACATTTTTTTAAAAATTAACATGTTTGGCCTTTATTGCAAGGGGACTGGAACCCTTGCTTCAGTTGTGTTGAGGTCAGCCATGATATATTGTGTACGTTTGGGTCTCTCTGAGTAAGGAAGGTATGAAATAAAGGCTCACGAGATTGATTTCTGGGCAAGCAGAGTTGTCCTGTGCAGAGCGCTTAAGTAGAGTGTGGTTGTAATCTGTAGAGTTTTGAAGAAGAGGTAAACTCATAAAACTAAAGAGATGCAAGAGAAGGCAGGATGCTGAGACTAAAACTGAGGGACATAGTCTCAGGATTATTGGTTGGATACTTAAAACTGAGGTAAGACGTTTCTTCATTTAGCGGATTGTAATTCTTCTTCGGAATTCTCCATTTCAGAGAGTTGTGGATTCTTGGCTGTTTTTTATTGATTCAGGAATGAGAGTTATTGCCTGTTCCTAATTGCTTTGGCGAAGGTGATGATGAGCTATTCTCTATGTTCAAGGTGACTGGATGTTTGGACTTTGAGAGAATTGAGGCGTTTTGGGGATTAGGCAGAAAAAAACAAGTTTTTTTTTAACTATTTCAGTGAGATGCAGGTGTCAATGACGGGGTGAATTTTGTGGAGCATTCCTAATTGTCCTTGAAACGGGTGGTTTGCTCAACTATTTCATAGAGCAGTTACGTGCCAACCACATTACTGTGTGTAGTGTGTTTAGAGGAGTAACCCAGTCCAGATGCTCAAGGTATCTTCTACTGGTCTCCTTTTTGTTCAAGTAAACACAGGGGAACCAGAGGACACAACAATGTCTCTCCTTTGACTCCAAGTAACAGCATAGGAAATTCGTACGTCAGTTAGCGAATTTTGTTATATCAAAGTACGAGAGATTGTGGTGTTAAAATTATCCACCAATTACACAAGAGGTTACAATCTGAAGTAATTAATACAATATGTTTTTTGGTCAGAGCCCACACACTCCTTGTCCTTCACTGCTTGTCTCGCCTGTAGCTCATGTAGCAAGGGAATAGGTGAAATATGTGTGTGCTCCATTGAGCCTTTCATGTGTGTCTGGAGTCACATGTTGGCCAGACCAAGTGAAAAATGACAGATTTTCTTACCTAAAGGACCCTAGTAAACCAGGTGGGTTTTTTATGACAATGAACAATGGTTTCATGGTCACTATTAAACTGGCTTTTCATTTCAGACTTAATCATTTAATACTATATTGGATTCAAGCATGTGTTTCTTCAACATAATCTTGATTTGTAACTTGCCAGGCCATTTCAGGCTGAACCATGTTGCAAATTAAAAGCAAGATCTGGAGTTTTCAGCAAGCCTAACCAAGAAAGGGTGGCGAATGGGATTCACTATAAGTAAGATAGTCTCTATACGTGTAAACATGGGACTAACTTCCAATTTCTATGGTGTTAATTAAGTTGATGTACCACTAGTTGCCCTGGTGCAGTTTTAATCCATGGTCTCGCAGCACAGTCTTGTGTCTATCAGTAACTAGTCCAATAATGCCATGTCTTTGGCACCATCTCTCCAATCATTTGAGTCAAAGATCAGCCATGACCTTTATTGAATGGTGGAGCATGTTCAAGGCTCTTTATTGCCTCCGTCTCTTGCACCTGGTCAAGTTCTTAAGAGTTACAGTGCTCTCTCCCAGCATGTTAGTCTTTTTTTTGTTTCAGCTAACTGGTACACCTGAGATTGGGAATTTACTATGTTATGTGAGGAATTACAGTTTTGAGCCCCAACTTTCCAGAACCCTTGATGGAGTGACATCTTAGACTTTCTTTATTGTAGGCTTTTAGCCAAAAATCACACTGCTGAATATATTGGCATTCTCTCCTGATTAAGCGGTGCAAACTAACAGCTGGAGCTCCTTACAATTAACATGAGGCGGTATAATGTCTCCTTCCAGACTCTTCATTAATCAGTAAAGTTCAAACTGCTGCATTTTTAGTAATAAGCAAAGAACTGCTCCACTAGCTGCAGCTTGCTACTTGCTGATAGGAGTCAGCCTTACGTTCCAACAGTACCATCGGAGAGCCATGTGGGAGTGAGAAACATTCCACAAGTTAAGCAATTAATTTTCAGCAGTGAATCCCAAATTAGCCAGTTACCTCACTTCTAAAAGACCCTGGTAATCAACACAATAACATGATTTACAGAAGCCTTAATATGACGTGGCGTGAACTGTCTTAAAATGTTTCTCAAGCAATTCAGTTTTTGTGGTTTCCATTTTTATTGTCAACATTTTGTCTGTGGGAGATTGGAATTTAGAAACACAAGATTGGTCACCTTTAATAGTGTACAATAATGTAAAGGGTTGCCTTTAATATTTGCATGGCTTAGTTCTGCCAGTATACAAATGCTCAGATACTAAGAATGTTGCAATGGCTCACTACAAAAAAATAACATGACTGGCTGTTTTTGTATTTAACATTACACTAAGGTTGTGATGCTTAATGCTTAATTACAAGTTTCCCTTATTGCACTGATAGTGAACCCTACGTCAGCTTGAATGTGTCAACCTTGCAGCAATCCTGAAAGGCAAGTCTCAATTGTTTGATTTTGAAAGTATGTTCTGCTAAGTATTAGCTGTGCCTTAGCTGCAATATTTGAATGCACAATATTTATAAATTTCCCTGTCTGTTCTTAAGAAAGTGCAGGTAACGTGGAAGAGGACCCTAGGGAAGAGAAATTGTTCAATGTCACAAGTAGGCTGGTGCTGAAAGTGAGTCGCCTGGATGATGGATTACCTGTTACCTGTCAGGTAGAGCATCCAGCAGTGAAGGACCTTCAGACGATGAAGGATTTGCAAGCACAAAGATACTTGGATGTACAATGTGAGTAAAAGTCACTATGTCTGCTATAAAGCTATAAGCAGCAGTGTTTATGAACAATCATTATTTTCCCTATAGGTATATTGTACGTAAGATTTAGTTAAATTAGAGTTGACTTAGTGGTGTATGGTAATATGTAATTATTGCAATTCTACATCTGTTGTATTTCTAAAAAGTGGCTGTCTCACCCGAACATGCAAATGACTTAATGATAACTACCATCTATTAGCATTTTATATTTTAGATTTATTTCTGTGATATAGTGCTCAGAATAGTTCAGCAGTTCACTGCTGTTAGTCTCATTTACATTAAACATATGATTTAGAGGCAGGAGTGGGCTATTCAGCCCCTCTTGCTTGCTGCTCTGTTAAGGTGACCTCGCCGTAGTCCCAGAGGACCATCGGGCTGCTCTCCTATTAGACAGAGACGAATGAGGTTTTTTTTCTAACCTTAGGGTCACCACTCCTCAGGTGAAGGGAGAGATTGATGGTAACCTCAGCCAGTGTGGGAATTGAACCCATGCTGTTGGTGTCACTCTGCATCAAAAACCAGGCAAACACCCAACTGAGTTATTGACTCCCACTTCTAGAATCGTGGCTGATCCGATTGAAGCCTAAAATCTCTGTTCTTACCTTCTTCTAGAAATTGAAACTTTGCGTGACTTTATCCTACAATCTGTTTGAGGCATTGGTGCTTCTGACAATTGTGAAACAGTTTCCCAGTTTGATTTGTCCCTTAATGATGTGTGTACCAGGTACAATCAAACTCCTGTTTCACCTCTTTAGTGATGAGCCACGGTTCTCATTTCACAGTGGACTGCCTGAGAGAAAAGGGATAGTGTAAGTAAAATTGAAAACTCTTTAGATTAGATTAGTTTAGATTCCCTACAGTGTGGAAACAGGCCCTTCAGCCCAACCAGTCCAGACCGACCCTCCGAAGAGTAACCCACCCAGACCCATTTCCCTCTGACTAATGCACCTAACACTATGGGCAATTTAGCATGGCCAATTCATCTGACCTGCACATCTTTGGACTGTGGGAGGAAACCGGAGCACCCGGAGGAAACTCACATGGACACAGGGAAAAGGCGCAAACTCCACACAGACAGTTGCCAGAGGCTGGAATCTAACCTGGGACCATGATGCTGTGAGGCAGCAGTGCTAACCACTGAGCCACCGTGCCGCCCTTGTTGAGTTCTGTTCTTCTCCTCCACCCCCTGAATCCAAAGGTTCTAAAGTTTATTGCAAAAATAATGTCGATGTCGTATCAAAAGGAATCTGCCACCTTGTTTTCAGGAGCTTGGGCTGCAGACCTCTTATCATGAAATTGGACAGACTGAAATTGTTTTCCTTGAAGCAGAGGAGACTGAAGAGGGACAGGATAAAATTGAGGGGTACAAACAGGGTAAGCAGGAGGAAATCTTTCCCCATGATGGTACGATCAGTGACCGGGAGCAGAGATTAATGTAGAGGGCAGAAGGTTTTGAGGAGATGTGAGGAAAAGCTACTTCACCCAAATGATGGTGGGAATCTGTCTGTGAGGATAGATGCAGAAACCCTCATAACATTTGAGAAGCATTTAAATATACGCTTGCGATGTCGAGGCTATAGGCCAAGTGTTGGACAATGGGTTTAGATTAGTGAGGTGACTGTGTGTTTTTGACTGGCTCAGACTCAATGGATCAAGCCTTTTTCTGTACGTCTCTATGACTCTATCTTTTTTGCTCAGTTAAACTGTTGTTAAACAAGGGCATTCTACTTACTCCCCACATGCAAGTACCTGTGATATTACTGTTAAATATTTATTTAGTTGTCGCATCCAAGTATTTACAGTGCACAAGGCGACCAGTTGGTTAATTGGGTCTCTGCTAGCACACTGGAGCAAATCAGTCAGCCTTGGTTCCCTGACCCCTTTTATCTGTTGGCCGTGCAAATTCGTTGGCCTCCAAGTGCTCATCCAGTTTCCATTTGGATTCAATTCACTCTTTAAATAGTCAAATGGAGATCTCGAGACATGTATGGGAAACAAGATGTACACGTTGTCCTGTATTACTCTCCATTGGCTTTCATGGAGAATAAACTCCAGTAACAAAGTCCAGTGTTGTATCCTGCCCAATGGGTTTTCCAGTGTCTGCAGTAGATTAAAGTTGCCTCAGTTATCTGATATCTCAAATAATCAGTTTCACTTCACTCCAGAATAGTCATGAAACGGTTGAATGGTCTGACACCTAAAACCTGATCAGTTTCTTAGAACACATTTGATTTTTAGTCAAGGGATTGTACAAGTGGGACTTTGGACTGGAGCATCCAAGCGCCTTCTGGGTAAATATACCCTTGGCAGACTAGAACCTGTTCAGTTGATTTTATGGTGCATTAGCTGTTTTTAGTTGTCGCTTTTCCCAGTCGGGTGCTCATTTGCAAGCTCATTAACAAAGCTTTGTATAAATACTTCAGGAGCGAATGAAAAACATAGACTTTCAATTGTTCTCTGGTCTCATTAAATAACTGAGTATAGTACGAAGAGTTTTACTGTGAGACTGTTGTAAGATGAAGTGTAAACAGTTGCTTTGACTGTTCATGCAATAGTTGTGCAATAGTTCTTAAAACAAAACCAGCATTCTCGTTGTGTGGTCTATCTTCTCAGTAAAAAAAATGTGTGATGTGTAATTAATTTTAACACTTTAATGTCTCTTTGTAGTAATTAATAAAATATTTCTATAATTATCCCAGTGTAGCTACTTTCTGCTGGTTAGAATATGTATTGGCTTTCCTGAAAGTTCAGTTCTCTCTTATTTTGGAAAGATAATTGCAGGTTACTTGCATGCACATTGACAAGTAGGTTTCCTAGTGATTAAACACACAAAGTAGTAGACTGGGGAAGTTTTTATTTGCCAGTTTATGCTGATTATAATTGCAGAAGCTTTATTTTTATTCATTCATAGTATGTGGGTCTCTCTGATTAGACCAGCCCATCCCTGTACAAATGTTTAGTTCACTAGGCCCCTTCAGGAGGCAGTTAAGAGTGTGCTGTGCATTTGAGGTTGCATTAAAGGACTACTACCCCTTCCATTGACCAAAGCAGATTAGTGAACCAGATGGGTATGCTACGTTTGTCATTGCAGATTTCCAGATGTGGGGACTATATAATTAAACTCAACATTTTTTTTCCACCCCTTGCTCAAAAAGTAGGACAAACAAATTACTTTTCTATAATTGCATAATTTTCTGGATTATGGTCCAGCAATCAATAATTCGGACAAGAAAATCCTACAATCCAGAGGTTTTCATAAAATTTTGTAATCCCAAGTCATTAGTGCTTGGTTTTCTCCTACTTTTTCAATATTAATTGTTTCATGTACAATGCTGCTTTTGCCTGCTCTTCATAAGGTACCTGATTGAAAAGATCTTGCTCCCATTGTTCACAAGTGAGAACCGTAAAATGATAAACAAAGGTCACTGAGGTACTGAATCTTTGTACATGGATTTAACCCAAATCCCTGATCTATACACTGGTGCTCTCAGAAATCAACACAGATGCATGTATTGTATTTTCATTGCCACCAAAACTTTTACAGCACCTTTCATGAACTCTAGTGTGAATCGAAGTAGGAGCAGTGGCAGGTTTTAAAACTTTCTGGGTGCAATAATAAAATGTTGTGAGCAATGAGGAGTGAAGCAAATCAATGAGCACAAGTATAGAATGAATACAAGAAGCAAAAAGGGAAAGGTTTGAAAAACTGCTAAACATGAGCATTTGGAAAATGCTACCACAAGGGTATTTGAAAAGGCTGAGGAGACCTCTTCTTGAGAGAAAGAGAACTAATGTGTTGGAGGCTTTTACAGCTGAGAAAGGATGGATGTAGAGAAGATGAGATGAATCTAAAACCAAGGCTCATAATTTGAGGATTGTCATTGATAAATCTAATTAGAATTTCATGAGAAATTCTGGGGCAGCACAGTGGCTCAGTGGTTAGCAGTGCTGTCTCACAGCACCGGGGACCCAGGTTCGATTCCAGCCTCAGGCGACTGCCTGTGTGAAGTTTGCACGTTCTCCCCGTGTCTGCGTGGGTCTCCTCTGGGTGTTCCGGTTTCCTCCCACAATCAAAAGATGTGCAGGTCAGGTGAATTGGTCATGCTAAATTGCCTGTAGTGTTGAGGGGTGTGTAGGTTAGGTGCATTAGTTAGGGGTAAATGTAGAGTAATGGGTTTGGTTGGGATACTCTTCGGAGGTTTGGTGTAGACTTGTTAGGCCGAAGGGCCTGTTTCCACATTGTAGGGATTCTATGATTGAGAGAACACTCTTTGCTTCAACTAACAACCGGATGGAATTCACAACAAATAGCTTATGCAAAATGGTTCTATCTACTCCCAAACAATCTGGTGTTTCTAGAAAACGTTTTCCCTTCTCCCTCATGATCCCACATTCTCTACCCCTCATGTACCGACTTTTACATTGGCCACTAAGTATTTTCTCCAAACTCACTTTTTCTCCCCCACATTATCACCAATGCAAGATTTCGCAAGAACTTTTTACAATGGCAAGCAGAACTGTTCACCTCCAATCTCTGTACACGCATACTTTCTAGCAGGGGTCCATTAACAATCCAAAATAGGAAACTTATGCACCACCTTAGCTTTCCTGCCACTTCCCAGTTCTGTGATGTTGAAGCCAACTTTCTGAACGTGGAATCTTCCTCAAAATTGCCAAATAATTTGCCAACCAATGTCATCGAAAGCCTATCAGCGATTTTATTTTTCAGCTCAGTCTCTGAACTAATAGGTTGGATTATTTCAAAGTGCTGCATCATCCTTTTCCAAAATCCATGAGCATTCCCCGAGGGTTGGTTCAGCTATTGTCCGCAGTTAATCAAATAGGCAGCAAGGAAGCCATCTGTATCAGCACAGCCCAGAGCGCATTGACAATCCAGCACTTATCTAAGATGTGCTTGTCCACACCTGTCTTGTCCTTAGCAGACACGTTAAGATAGTTGGAAAACTAATCCTGGAAATAAATCATGAGAATCAGTACTGCAAATTGTAGCCCTTGTTGAATGCTGCAGGACATAATCAATGCTAAACATGTGATGATTTTAAAATGCGGCAGATTTGTTGCCAAAGGAAACAGATGCTGTATTTTTGTGCTTAAGTATGCTTTATATATCACATGTTTTACTGACATCAGAAAATCTTGCTGTGTTACAGAGACTTGTAAACCATCACTCTATCTGGTTGCATGCTGGGTGACAGATTGCAAGTGTATGTGGGGTTTGCAGCACATTAAATACTTACTTGAGATTTCAGAAATCGCAAATGGTTCTCAAACATGGGATTTGCAAACCATTTCTCTGGAGGCTCGCTCACCTGCTTGCTGTTTTTCTCACCTCAGCCGTCTGAGCGATATGCTGATGTTTACTGTAAGGACAGCGATTGTGGGCTTTTGCATTTGTCACCCCAATGTAGCAGGAACGTAAAGACTTCTACAGTCACCCCCCCCCCCCCCCCAGTTCAAGAAAGGAGTGATACAGAAGGCAGGAAACCGTAGGCTAATTTGCCTAATGTGTCATAGGCAACTAGAGCCCATAATTAAGGAAGATATAGCACATATTTAGAAATACATAACACAAGTAAACAGAGTCAACATGGTTTTCTGAAAGGTAAGCAGGTCAGGCAGCATCTAGGGAACAGGAGAATCAACGTTTCGGGCATTAGCCCTTCTTCAGGAATGAGGAAAGTTTGTCCAGCAGGCTAAGATAAAAGGTAGGGAGGAGGGACTTGGGCGAGGGGCGTCGGAAATGTGATAGGTGGAAAAAGATCAAGGTGAGGGTGATAGGACAGATTGGGGTGGGGGCGGAGAGGTCGGGAAGAAGATTGCAGGTTAGGGAGGCGGTGCTGAATTTGATGGATT
>NC_057744.1:11379795-11407837 GCF_004010195.1 Chiloscyllium plagiosum | reverse complement strand
CACCTTGACCTTTTTCCACCTATCACATTTCCGACACCCCTCCCCCAAATCCCTCCTCCCTATCTTTTATCTTAGCCTGCTGGACAAACTTTCCTCATTCCTGAAGAAGGGCTAATGCCCGAAACGTCGATTCTCCTGTTCCCTAGATGCTGCCTGACCTGCTGCGCTTCTCCAGCAACACATTTCCATCTTTGATCTCCAGCATCTGCAGACCTCATTTTCTCTTTCTGAAAGGTAACCATGTTTGACAAACTCAGCAGAGTTCTGAGGATGTAACCGAAGACTTCATAAAGGAGAACTGCTAGATGTGGTATATGTTGATATCCAGAAGCCATTTGATAAGATGCCGCATAAGATTACTGCAAATTAGAAGCTCACAATGTTAAGGGTAATGTATTAAGATTAATGGAGGATAGTTAATACACAAAAGACAGAGTCAAGATCAAGTTGTCCTCAGGTTGGAAAGACACAACTTGTGGACTGCCAAAAGGATCAGTCCAGGGGCCACACTTTTTGACATTCCACAATTTATGAATTTGACAATGGGGCACAGTGCAATGTATCTTAATTTGCTGGCAATACAAAAATAGGTGAGAGGGTAAGTTGTGATCGGGAGATACAGAACCTGCAAGGAAATATACATAGATTAAGTTAATAGGCAAATGGTGTCCAATATAGAAAAGTGTGACGTCATGCACTTTGGTAGGAAGAAATCAAAAGGCAAATTTTTATTTAGATGCAGAAACACTCCAAATTTAGTGCGGTTCAGAGGGATCTGGTGTTCTTGCGCATGAAACACTGGACATTAGCATGTAGGTGCAACAAGTAATGAAGAAAACAAAAGGAATTTTGGCTTTTAATGCAAGGATTTAGGAGTTGAGTCATAGAGATATACAGCATGGAGTCAGACCCTTCAGACTAACTCGTCCATGCTGACCAGATATCCGAAAATTAATTAGTCCCATGTACCAGCATTTGGTCCATATCCCTCAACCCTTCCTGTTTATGTATCCATCCAGATGTTTTTAAATGCTGTAATTGTACCAGTCTGCACAACTTCCTCTGGCAGCTCATTCCATATGTGCACCATAGGTCCGTTTTAAGGTGAGAGAGGCAAGTTTTAAACCTATGTCCTCTAGAATTGGGGAGTCCAAAACTACAGTAAAAGGTGTTAGCTACTCGCCTTCCAAAGCTCCAAGGAAAAAGTCCCAGCCTATTGAGCCTCTCCCTGAAGCTCAAATCCTCCAAACAATGCAACAACCTTGTAAATCGTATCTGAATCCTTTCCAGTTTAAAAATTGGGAAATCTTGTTATAACTGTGTTGATGTGACTACACCTTGAGGTCTCCTACAGTTCTTGTCCAAGCAGTGAAGGCTGTTCAGAGATTTGTTAGGTTGATTCCTGGGATGGAGTTGACTTATCAAGAGCAGCTGAACAGTTAGAAGAAGGATCTTATTGGAACATATCCAACTTTGAAGAAGCTTCACAGGGCAGATGTTGAAAGGATGTTTCCATTATTGGGGACATCTCAGTCAAGGGAACAGAAGTTACAGCATAAGGGAGCACTCATTTAAAACTGAGTTGCAAAGGAATTTCTTTTCTCCTCAGGAGTTCTGGAGTTTTCTACCCCAGAGGCTAGATCACTGCAAGTATTTAAAGAGGGGGTACAAAGATTTTTGAAATATTGATGGGTTTACATAACGAGCAGTTGAGGACTGGAGAATTCAGTTATGATCTTATAGAATCACGGGATTGGCTTGAGGGTCTGAATCGCCTCCTACTACTCTTATGACCCCACACTGCAGGGGCCTGGAGTCACATGTAAGCTGGATCAGAGGAGTAGGTCAGATTTCCATTCCGAGGGACATGAGTGAATTTGGTGGCTTTCTGCGGTATTTGTGATCACCATGATGGAGGCAAGCTTTTAATTCCAGATTCACAATTTGCATTGAAACTCCACCAGCTGTTGAGGTAGGATTTGAACCCATCTCCCCAGAGTATTTCACCATCAATTTCCTGAAATGATAACTGAGCATATGCCTTAAATAGAATTGATGAAAGTCAGATGGCTGTGAGTTGTTTTTTTTTAAACACAAAGTTGCGGAAGAATTGATCAGACTGAGGCTTTGCAGCAAAAATGTGACTGATTTCCATTCTAACCCGATAAGAACTGAAGTGGGCGCTTCAGATATTTTAAATAGTCTCCATTGCTTCAAATGTCTTTTTGTTTTAAAAGAAATAAACACAGGGTACCAACGTTCAGTTCCCTGCCAATGGTACATTGTACCTGTCATGAAGAATTTAGTTTTTTACTTTTTAACCGATTTGGTAATAAGTGGGAATATTGCTCACGGGTAATCTCTAAGGAACTTTTTTTTGTTGTTCTTTCGTGGGATGTGAGATCGCTGGTGATGCTATCAATTTGTTCATCCCTAGCTTCCCTTGAATAGGGATGTATTGCAAGGCCGTTTGAGTCATAGAATCGCACAGCACAGAAACAGACCCTTAGGTCCAACCAGTCCATGGTGAACATAATCCCAAACTAAACTAGTCCCACATGCCTGCTTTTGGCCCATCTCCCTTCAATGTAACTAATGTCGTTTACATGTTGTAATTGTACTCACATTTACCACTTGCTCACGAAGTTCATGCCACACATGAACCATCCTGTGTTTTAAAAAATAAATTGCAAACACCCCCATGTCTTTTTTTAAATCTATCTCTCCTCTCACCTTAAAAATGTGCCTCTTAGTCTTGACATCAACTGAGGGTCTGGAGTCATGTGTAGGCAGACTCGATTATTAAACCTATTTATTGATTTATTAAATTTAATTTCCTGATGGGATTTGAACCTACGTCCCCAGAGTATTAGACCAGGCCTTTACTTTATTGGTCCAGTGACATTACTACTATGTATTCACCTGCACCTCCACACACACTTACTGCATCCGCTGCACCCAATGTGGCCTCCTCTACATTGGGGAGACAGGCTGCCTACTTGTGGAACGTTTCAGAGAACACCTCTGGGACACCCACACCAACCAACCCAACCGCCCTGTGGCTGAACACTTTAACTCCCCCTCCCACTCCGCCAAGGACATTCAGGTCCTTGGCCGCCTCCATCGCCAGACCATGGCAACACGACGCCTGGAGGAAGAGCGCCTCATCTTCCGTCTAGGAACCCCCCAACCACAAGGGATGAATGCAGATTTCTCCAGCTTTCTCATTTCCCCTCCCCCCACCTTTTCTCAGTCCCAACCCTCAGACTCAGCACTGCCTTCTTGACCTGCAATCATCTTCCCAATCTCTCCGCCCCCACCCCCTCTCCGGCCTATCACTCTCACCTTAACGTCCTTCCACCTATCATATTCTCAACACACCTCCCCCAAGTCCCTCCTCCCTACTTTTTATCTTAGTCTGCTTGGCACACCCTCCTCATTTCTGAAGAAGGGCTTATGCCCGAAACGTCGATTCTCCTGTTCCTTTGATGCTGCCTGACCTGCTGTGCTTTTCCAGCAACACATTTTTAAGCTCTGATCTCCAGCATCTGCAGTCCTCACTTTCTCCTACATTGCTACTATGCCACAGTCTTCCCCTAGTCTACTCTCTGCAGTGTGCTGTGCCATGTGCAAATGATCATGTTGCAGTGCAATATTGAAAATAATGTTTTCCCTGTATTTCTCGGCTGTTTTTCTCTTTCTCTCTCTCTCCCATTGTCCTTTTTGGAAAGTGCTAGTGTGTGTGTGAGAGAAGTCCCCTGTGTTTGGATCTGAATCATCTGTGTGGGTTACAAAGATGATATTGCACTCTTCAAATTCCACACTTGCTTCCAAGGCCAGCTTTGTCTCCGGTTACCTCTCCATCAGAGGGTGATGGGGGTTAGCTGCTCATTTAATAATCTTGCTAAGCCATGGTCAGCATTGCAATCCATGTTATTGATCATTTAGTAAGTGCCCAGGCAGCTCCTAAGAACAAAGTCATCGCCCTCGCACCAGTAATCTGGACAGAGTACTGGGATACTCAAGAATGGAATGAGCACAACTTTATAGAGATAAGGATTTGCATGAAACCAATTTGATTTTTTTAATGCTTTTATAAATTGACCTTCCAAATTGTACCTTCTATAATAGAGGTGGGGTGGGACTGGGTGAGTCACAATTGTGCAGATTCACATTAGCTCGGGGCCTGTCCTTGACCAGTGGGATTCCCCATCCTCCTTCATCCCAGCTAATGATCTGCATTTGGCTACTGTATTAGGACAAGACACTGGAAGTGATTTGCACAAATTGACAACAACTGTTTAGTGAGAAAACACAATGACCATTCTGAACCAGTAATATTCCGCAAAAGCAATTATCAGTTGGTAAATTTGAGTGCTGCTTTTTTGTTTACTGCATTAAGGGAGGACAGTTGGATAATGAGATGAACTTCCCCACCCTACTCAAATTTGATCATGTGGAATCCTTGATCTCTACCCAAATGGGCAGATAGCAGCTTGTTTAGATTTTGTTTCAAGAACAATGCCTGCAACAGTATGGTTTTCTTTCTGCGCTGGACTGCCAATGTAGATGATGTCAGACTCAGCTGAAATATCTTGACTTACCCGGGCGCAAGATTTCTGCAAAAATGAACAAAGTTGAAGTTTAAAACTAACAGGAGTAATTTGCAATTGCCAGAATGTCAGCATTGGTGATTAATCCAACTTTTTTTTTAAGGTTGTTAGAAGAAGGTGAAAGCATACTTTATCATAATTTTCCTTAATGCAATAACTTCCAAGTCCTGCAGATAACTTTCTGAATTTTTTTTCATGTGTGTGCATTATTGCTTAACTTCTCAAAACCTGTTAACTCTTCGCTGAGTGAGTGTATGATTGCTATGGAATGTTTATTTGGATTAATAGCACTGCTCGTTCAAGTTCAAGCACAGTCATAGTGAAACCCAATGTCATGTATGAGTCAAGCTTGACACATTCTGATTACTGGAATGCAGTGGAAAGATGTTCTCATGTAAGGCATCTGCCCAGAGCATCAAAAATGTTACTCATTCTCCCTCTCCCTTGTCCAGGCCACCACCTGCTGGCCTTTCTAGGGGATCAATGCAGACAAATGGTCCCATGTCCAACTCTTAATCAAGATATCAGCATACTGCAGATGGGGGGAGGACAGTGAGAGAGGTCCCATCCCCATGAGCATGTCAACTGATTACAACATTGTGCAGCAACCATTTGTGGTGGTCCCTGACACAAATTGGTGCAACAACATACTGACTGTTTACAAAATTACAAGGAAACAGGCTATGCCAGCCTTGGCAAGACAATATCCGTCCAAAGGTAAATAGTGACCTTTGTAGACAAGCTTATTGTTTCTCTTGAGGAGAAAGTGAGGTCTGCAGATGCTGGAGATCAGAGCTGAAAATGTGTTGCTGGAAAAGCACAGCAGGTCAGGCAGCATCCAGGGAACAGGAGAATCGACGTTTCGGGCATAAGCCCTGAAGAAGGGCTTATGCCCGAAACATCGATTCTCCTGTTCCCCGGATGCTGCCTGACCTGCTGCGCTTTTCCAGCAACACATTTTCAGCTCAGTTATTGTTTCTCTTGGCTGCTTGGTGTGCTACAATAACCAACTTACCAACTTGTGGTTGGAGTAGAGTGCTGTCAGCATCTTGTTTCCTTGACTAGGTCTAGGGCCTGATTTGGTTCACCATGGTAGAAGAAAACAGTGAGAGAGTCTGAAACAAAATGTATTTTACTGTACAGTGGCAATCGGACAAGAGATTTCAATATCGTTTCTGTTAGAAGACCTGTGGATATCTGTCTTCCTCTTACAAGAACCTTAGATGGTGTCTTTTCGTTGTTGCATCAAACACCACACAATTTGTCAGTGTCCAAGCATTAACCCTTTCAGAACCTGTCTGACTGGCTCAATCTATTCTAGACGGCTCTGTAGCTTTTCTGCCACTTGGTCCTTGACATATTGATTGTAAAAGTGGCAAGAACCTGAACGTGATCATGAGCTGTGACTTGTAGCCCCACCGTCCCTATGTAAGCGTGTGTGTCTGCAGTCATTTTCAACTTTCTGCAGTGGTACGGAATCTATATTTCAAAGTGCACTGGACAAATTTTTTCACACTTGGGAGCCTAGAAGTTCTGCAGCAAATGAGCCAGGAGTTTCTGTTGCAAAATCAGTGACAGTGCAAATCCAATTAATGAATGAGTTCCAGGGATGTAACTGCTGCCAGTGACAGATGGCTGTGCTCAGAAACACTTTTTTTGTTTTGTCCTCCTCTGTCTTCACCTCCCTGCTCACTGAATGTAGTTGTTCCTATTCAGACTTGGTTTTCGTCACCTAACTTTGCCTGTTCTGTATTTCTTCCTGCAATTGGCAACTTATCATCTATCAAGTTGCTGGAGATTTACTTTGTGTGTGTGTGTGTGTGTGTGTGTGTGTGTGTGTGTGTGTGTGCACACCGTGCCTTCCTTCAAAATCCAACTTAAGGAAGGCTGACTGCTTGTTTATTTCTTAAATTTGATGCTGAGGATTTCTTATTTCGAGCAAATGTTGCTCAGAGACCTGATTTCATGATTAATTAATTGAATATTCAGCCAGGATGTAATCCAACTTCAGTGGGTAATAAAGTAATTTTGAAGTGAACTACGTTTTGTTCCCAGGTTGACAATGTGAAAGAAACTGAGAGTATCTGCTTTATAAAGGATGTGAAATTTAGTTTCTTCATAAAGTTGGGAAGATCACTACATTCTCCTCAGTGCACCAGAATAAAGTGGCAGGTTACTAGCGAAGAGGAACTGAGCAAAGAAGCAGTGGCATTTATTAATTTTATTGATGGAAGATTATTGGTAGAGCAGTGTAAATGGATAACTTTAAATATATTTCATCAAAATAATAATGATAATTCTTTTAGTTTTTTTCCTACCTTAATTATTTCTAAATAACGATTGGTTGAAAAGAATGTCAGTCATAAATTTGACCATTCCTCATCACCGAAGTCAAAGATAGCATTGATGGTCATTTATTGTAATTGTTATGAACTATATGGAGATCAGCAAATTGAAAGAAATGAAAACTGGGCAACTTGAGCGAGACTCTCAACTTCTAATCAAGCCAAAAACAGTCTAGAATTAAGCTCAAATTATCAGGCAAATTGCAATCAATATGTGCCATAAATCTCACATTAAATAGCAAATGCAACAAAGATAGATCTCTCAAGTTTGCCAGGCAGTCCCTTCAGCATTTTAGATAGTAATCTCAACTCGAGTCCTTCAATGCTGTGGAATTCCAGCTCATATTTCTGTGAGGATTTAGCCAGAAATTCTCATCTGACAACAGTTCCCAATCAACCCAAATTCCCTGGGCACAGCTTCCTATGTGAAGGTGTAGCCTACGATAGTTTCTGCTTGAATTATACCTTCATTTAATCCCTCGGTAACATCTTTGTGCATTGTTTTCCTTTAAAGTACTTGAAGCAGGGTCAATAACCTTACAGTTGTTTAACCCCACTTTCAGGTCAAACTTTCATGTTCCTTTTTTATCCAGCTGTGCCAATGGGATCTGAGCTCAGGTGGTTTAATCTGATTTCAACTAACATCAGATTCCCTGAAAACCTTTTCAGTTTGGTTTAGCTTTTGTTTTTTCTCAGAAGTCTGAAAGCTCAGTTACTCATTCAGGTTAGGGAACAATGTAAGCTTTGATTCCGTCACACAATGCCAAGTGATTATCTTCATTACAATCTCAGTACCACTATCATCACTGCACTTTTTTTGCTTTTATTTCTTCTTTGCAAAGTCTGACTTTGTGAGCTTGCTGCAGGATTTATTTCATCGCTCAGGTGTTGAAATTAGCAATTGTAATTCCATATGGTGGCTGGTTGTTGCACAGGACATTTTTAAGTCAGTGTGTGCAAGTATGTAGAAAGATTTAAAAATAAAACCAATGCTACTTTTACGTACGTGACATGGAAATCTGATTTAATAAGCAGAAATTGCAAAATCTCTTCCTTGCCACGTGATGATAAAATTGATTTTTCTATCAATGCAGCTGTTGATCATAATAAGTGCAAAAGCATGAATGTGGATGACAAATTAAGGTTTGACCCCTAAAGTTAAGTGATCACCATAAACAGTGATCAGTCGAAGTGAATTCCAATTTGGATATTCTGTTGTCTATTAGGATGGATAAATCCCTGGACCTGATCATGTGTTTCCCAGAGCTTTGTGGGAAGCTAGGGAACTGATTGCTGGGCCCTTGGCTGAGTTATTTGTACCATTGACAACCACGAGTGGGGTGCAGGAAGACTGGAGGTTTAGAACATCGAACAGTACAACGCAGAACAGGCTCTTTGGTCCTCGATGTTGCGCCGACCTGTGAACTGATCTAAGCACATCCCCCTACACTAACCCCGTATGGTTATCTAAGGACTGTTTAGATGCCCCTAATGTTAATGACATTGGCAGGCAGGGCATTCCACGCCCTTACCACTCTGAGTGAAGAACCTACCTCTGACATCTGTCTTAAATCTATCACCCCTCAATTTGCAGCTATGCCCCCTCTTACAAGCTGACTGCGTCATCGTAGGAAAAGGTTTCACTGTCCACCTTATCTAATCCTCTGATCATCTTGTATACCTCTATTAAATTCCCTCTTAGCTGCCTTGTCTCCGATGAGAGCAGATCCAAGTCCATCAGCCTTTCCTCATAAGATCCTCCCTCTAGACCAGGCACATCCTGGTAAATCTCCTCTGCACCTTTTCCAATGTTTGCACGTCCGTCCTGTAATGGGGTGACCAGAACTGTACGCAGTATTCCAAGTGAAGTCGCACTACTGTTTTGTACAGTTGCAGCGTGACATCACGGCTCTGGAACTCATTTCCTCTACCAATAAGACGTAACACACCATATGCCGCCTTAACAGCACTATCAAACTGGGTGGCAACTTTAAGGGATCAGTGTACATGGAATCCAAGATCCCTCTGCACATCCACACTACCAAGAATCTTTCCATTGACCCAGTGTTCTGCTTTCCTGTTATTCTTCCCAAAGTGAATCACCTCTCATTTATCTGCATTGAACTCCATTTACCATCTCCCAGTCCAATTTTACAGTTTGGCCAATGTGGTGCCATTATTGAAGAAAATAAGGTAATGAAAAGCCAAAGAACTATAGACCGCTGTGTCTGACATCAGTGGTGGATCGGTTGTTGAACAGAATCCAGAGATACAGGATTTGCATGCATTTGGAAAGGCAAGGACTGATTAGGGATAGTCAACGTGTCTGTGTGCATAGGAAATCATGCCTCACTAACTTACGCGAGTTATTTGAAGACGTGACAAAGCAGATTGATGAAGGCAGAGCAGTACACATTATCTATATGGACTTCAGGAAAGTGTTAGACAAGGTTCCAAGTGGTACACTAGTTGGAATGTTAGATCACATGAGATCCAGCAGAGCTATCTGATTGGATACAATATTACCTTGATGGTAAGAGAAAGAGGATGGTGGTGGAAGGTTGCTTTTCAGACTGGAGGCCTGTGACCAGCAGTATGCCACAATGATCGCTGCTGGGTTTACTGCTTTTTGTTATTTATATAACTGATTTGGATGTGAATATAAGGGGCATGGCTAATAAGTTTGCAGGGGATATCAAAATAGGTGGTGTAGTGGACAGTGAAGAAGGTTACCTCAGTATAATGGGACCTTTATTAAATGGGCCAATGTGCCAAGGAGTGGCAGATGGAATTTGGTTTAGATAAATGTGAGGTGTTGCATTTTGGTAAAGCAAACCAGGGCAGGACTTTTACAGTTAATGGGAGGGCCCTGGGGAGTGTCGTCGAACAAGAGGCCGAGGGGTGCAGGTGCATAGTTCATTGAAAGTGGAGTCACAGGTAAACAGGGTGGTGAAGAAGGCATTTGGTACACTGACCTTTATTGGTCAAAACATTGAGTATAGGAGTTGGGACATCATGTTGTGGTTGGACAGAATATTGGTGATGCCACTGGTCATCTTTCCACAGGAAGGATGTTGATAAACTTGACCGGGTTCATTGCTATGATATTGCTGTGACTGGAGGGTTTGAGTTATAGGGAGAGGCTGAGACTATTTTCCATGGAGCATCGAAGACTGAGGGGTAACCTTATAGAAATTTATAAAGCCATGAGGGGCATAGATATTGTTATATATAGATATAATTTATAAAGCCAAGGTCTTTTCCCTATGGTGGGGAACCCAAAATTAGAGGCCATAGGTTTAAGTTGAGAGGGGAAAGACTTAAAAGTTACCTGTCAGATCCTTTTTACACGAGGAGTTGTATGGTACGAGCTGCCAGAGGAGGAAGTGGAGGCTGGTACAATTACAACATTTAAAAGGCATCTGGATGGGTATATGAATGTGAGGGGTTTAGCAGGATATGGGGCAATTGCTGGCACTTGGAACATCTGATCACTGCAGACAAGTTGGACTGAACTCTGTTTCTGTCGAAGGTAAAAGCAGGTCTTTCAATATATTCTTGTTGCGTATCCCACTTAAACTTATTCACAGTGTCTATTCCTTAAAGGTTGAAGTGAACCAAAGATTGACATTGATCCTTGTCCTAGTTTCACTTCTGAATAAAAGCCATGGAATATATGTGCAGTTCCTCATGTTCTTTTGCGATACAAAGATAATTACGAAAGTGAGGTATGAAGAGAATACAAGGAGCCTACAAAGGGTTATAGATAGGTTTGGTAAATCTGGCAAATGAAGTAAAGTGCCCATTTTGGCAGAATGAATAAATGGGAAGAGATTGCAGAGCTCCGAGGTGCAGAGATCTGAAACAAACAAAAACAAGTTGCTGGAGAAACTCTGCAGGTCTGGCAGTAACTGTGGAGAGAAAGCAGAATTAACATTTTGATTCTTTGTAGAGAATTGATAGCCAGGAAAAGGTGGATTTATACTGATGGCGAGGGTTGGGGAGAGAAATGAGGGAGCCTGAAGAGAGCTAAAAAGTTGAACAGACTAAGGGATTGTTGATTGTAAGCTAGATAGGTAATAATGAGAGATGAAATAGGTTGGCTGTGCTGATAGCAACAGATAATTGCAGGACCTGCGAAATTGGTAAAATGGAAGAAAACTTATTGGTTGTAAAATTATTGAACTCCATGTTGAGTCCTGAAGTCATCAGGGTCCCCAAGCAGAAGATGAGGTAATGTTCTTTCAGCTTGTATTGAGCTTCTCTGGAACACTGCATCGGGTCTGAGACAAGTGTTGGTATGCGTCCTATGGTAGATCTGGGGTTTCCTAGTGCATGACTTGTAGTATGCAGTTAGTAATCAGGAAATGTAACAATGTTATATTTATTATTAAGGGGATTGAATGGAGGGATAAGTTGGTTATGCTTCAGGTATTTGAGACTGTATGTGAAGTGCTGTGTCCTGTACTGATCATCATATTTACGGGTGGACGTTAATGTTTTGGAAGCAGTTCAGAGATTGTTTACTGGACTAAGATCAGGAATGAGCAGAATACCTTACAAAGAAAGGCCTGTATCTTTTTAGAGTTTAGAAGAAACAGATGTGACTTAATAGAAATGCGTACGATCTCAAGGGATCTTGACCGGGTCGATGTCAAAAGGATGTTTCCTCTTATTATTGGGTCTAGAACTAGTCGTCATAGATTAAAACTAAAGCTTACCAATTTAAGATACAGATGAGGAAACCTGTTTCTCTGTTGAGGGTTGAGAGACTTTAGGGTTCTGTTTCTGAAAAGACAGTGGATGCAGCATGAGTTTATTGAATGGTAGCACAGGCTCAAAGGGTTGAGTACCTTAGTCCTGTCGTTTGTATGTATGAAGTGGGATTGTGTTCAATTAATGACCAAAATCGCTGAGTGGTGAAAATAGCCTTTTTATTCAGCGACTGCAGGAGCACAAGTTCAAGACAGCAAAAGAATCCGGAAATACCGTTCTTACAGTAGCCTTTTTATGCACTATTTGGAGATGCCGATGTTGGACTGGGGTGTACGAAGTTAAAAATCATACTTCACCAGGTTATAGTCCAACAGGTTTAATTGGAAGCACTAGCTTTCGGAATGCTGCTCCTTCATCAAGTGATTGTGGAGGACACAATTGTAAGGCACAGAATTTATAGCAAAAATTTACAGTGTGATGTAACTGAAATTATACATTGAAAAATACCTTGATTGTCTGTTGAGTCTTTCACCTGTTCGAATACCATGGTAGTTTCACTTCTTTCATGTGTAAATGACAAAACGTTGTTTTAAAAGTTGCATTCTCAGGTTAACTGTAACAATTGGTGTTAGCTAGACAATATGTTGAAGGTGTTAGCCCCCTTGTAGAGTTACATTGTACTTTGCTCAAAAACTGCATGAATTGTCTGTAAAACTCTGATTCTAATGTAAAAAGTGAGATTACAATCTAAACACATGGCACAGACAGAGAACACGGGGGCTAACACCAATTGTTATAGTTAATCTGAGAATGCAACTTTTTGTCATTTACACATGAACGAAGTGAAACTACCATGGTATTCGAACAGATGAAAGACTCAACAGACAATCAAGGTATTTTTCAATGTATAATTTCAGTTACATCACACTAAACTTTTGCTACAAATTCTGTGCCTTACAATTGTGTCCTCCACAACCACCTGATGAAGGAGCGGCGCTCCGAAAGCTAGTGCTTCTAGTTAAACCTGTTGGACTATAACCTGGTGTTGTGTGCTTTTTAACTTTCTATACACAGTTCCTACACATACAAAATTCCATCGCTATGGTATTACATTGTTTCATCTATGGTACACAAAGGTTTGAATGACTTCTGTCCTGGGAAAACAGGAGATGGGTTAAACATCTGTTAAATGGAGCTGTTACTTCTAATGGGATTAGGAATGACTGTCCGGTCTACTTGCTAATTAAGAAGTAATAGTCCTTCTATCTTTTAAATTAATACAATTCTATATGCTCTAAATAAGTTAGAAATTATACCTGTACTTAACAAAGAATAAATGATAGTAAACTGAGTACCGCAGCTGGGTTGTGAGGTTTGTTTACTATTTGCCAGTGAGAGTTTGTAAAGTTAAGGTTTTGGAATGAAAAGATGCTCTTATGTTAAACACATATTTTGAATATGGTATTATGTCCTCAGTAACTTCTAAGTGTTATTTTAAAATTCTCCCCAATAATCTTAAAATCTGCAGTAAATAAAGTTAATGTTTTCACATTTTATTGGCATATGGCTTATCTGATTTAGGGTATAGCTGGTTAAATAAAGAAAAGAAGGTAGAGAAGATTGGTGTCTCATGTGAGCACTTGCTATAACCAATCCCTTGAGTGACTAGGGAATAATCTCAATCTGAATCATGTCCTGCAGCAAGCTTGTGCATTGACACTGGGGACATGTGAAAGTTGGGATGAACCCTGGAAAGACAGAGTCAAACTTCTTTCAGAGAAAAAGTGTTAAATTTGTCTTAATTATTTCACCAGATAAGCCCCAAGTGCAGATCACAATGAGCCAGCCACAAGGTTTGACAAGAGAAGGGGACACTCTAGAACTGATTTGCACAGCCAGTGGGAAACCGCAGTAAGTATATACGCTTCAAATTTGAAGAAAGACTGATGTTTCTTTTGGGAAATTATGTTTGATATATTTATTTTTACACACAGTTAACTAATTCACAGACCTGTTGGGTGAGTTCAGAGTTTTTATTGCTGCAATAACCTTCAAGTTGAAATTGATGAATAAGGACGTTTATCCAAGGGACTTCAACAATGATATCTGCTGTGTGTGTGTGTGTGTGTCTGTCTGTCTGTACGTGTATCTCAGCTCCATTCAGCCCTTTAAAGATATTAACTTCACTTACAAACTCTGTGACCTTTTTTTTTGAAGGCTGACTTCTAATCATAAAACACCCTTTTAAATGTAGTACAGAACATGAACAGCAGTGTTTAACCTTCAGAAGAACATGTTGTCTTGGTAGTTTTAGTTAAATTGATTGATACAGAAGTATTCTTTGCATTTCATTGCATTTTTGTTTCCCTTGGTGTATTAAGTCATTTTCACTTACAGGAGGCAATCTATATTGATGCATATATTCACTGCATGAAGTACTATATTACATTACTAACTAGAATGATCTCGATTTTTATTTCTGATCTGGGCTGGATTAATTGCTTGTCTTCTGTGACTGCAGTTAACCTCAGTCTAGCACCTAAAGGAGAGCAAAGTTTAGCTGCAATGTCCTGCATCTTGTTGCTATGAAATGGTTGGAAAGTACCAACATTTTTTTAAAAATTCAGATACCAGCAATCTGTAACAAAAGTTTTCAAATAGTGATGAAAACTCTTACCAGGTCAAGGACACATCTAAAAAGCTGGAGATCAATGAACGTTCAAGGTCTAGAAGCATTAGCTTGCTTTCTCTCTTCAGAGATGCTGTCACAACTGTTGAGTCTTTAGAGCATTAAATATTTATGGACACTGACCAAAAGAGTGAACGGGTTCTCAGTTAAAGGACTGTGTAGGCTTGGCTATGCTATGCTCTATGACCCTTGACTCACATTTGAAAATGGTTACTTGAACTAAAAGTTGAGTAGCAATAGACTTGAGAGGGTGATGGGAAATTGATTAGGAGCTGATCTATGTGCTGTATAAAAATCTTGCGTTAGTGTATGCATTCTTGTCAATTTTTCTATTACAACCTCCTTATACCACTTTTATGATTGAAACTGTCTATGTAAACTTAGCAACGATACAGTAATTAAACTCTTACCTCCAGTGGAGGGAGCATTTTAGTTAGTGTGAGCAGTGTACATAGCCAATTTTTATGATAAATGTGGACATAGAAACTTATAATGGAAATATAAAGAACAGAATGTATCACTTCAAAATGAGAACATAATTACATTTGTGCTCCCTGGTCGAATAATCCCCTGCCCTCAAACTCACTTCACCTAAAAACTGCTCAGCTCTGTGTACAATGTAATAGATAAAATTCAATTTGCCTGGGGAAATCTTGATAGCATGATGTATTTCAGCAATCAATATAGCTTCTCTCAGCTGGAACATTTCTACTTTAACTGGGTTGTGATGGAACAGAGGGCATTCCACATAGAAGGGATTAGACCAAAGTATTACAAGGTGATCTACCTGTTATTGTATAAGCTTATTTTATTGGTCATCAACCAAAATTGTTGCAAGTACAATTGTGTAGAAATATCGCCAAAAAGCATGACATTCCTGTTAAGCATGTGCAATTGTATATCTTGGGTGAAAGTGATAGACAACAAAATTAGGACACATGAGAAAAAGAGAAAAAAATTGATGTTTTTTATGAAACTTTGGGTTTTAAGATGGAGAAGTTTATAGGTTATGACTGGGGGAATGATTTTCCTTTCCGTAATGTGTTTGAGATGATTTGTAATTTAAAATTATGAAGTGCAGCTATCACCTCAAAAAAGAAGTGACAGTAAACTTGCATTATAATTGATTTAATCTTAAAATTTCCACAGGCCCAATCTCATATGGAAACGAGTGGATGAGGAAATGCCTGATCGGGCCATTTTTACAGAGCCAAGGACTTTTATCCTTGAGTCTCTAAACAAAACTGACAATGGGACCTACCGCTGCAGTGCTTTCAATGCTGTTGGAGAATCATTTGAAGATTATGTCTTGCATGTCTATGGTATGTACAATTCTCATCCAAAACTCGTGCCCTTTCTCCCTTTCCTTCTTTTTACCCCCTCCCTCCTCTTTCCCACTCCCCCTCGCTCTCTCTCTCTTCCCCTCACATTCTCAGTGGATAGTTTTTTTTAAATAGTTATTTTCATTGCTCATAATGTTTTGCATGTTAGAAATGTAATTTGTCTTTTGAATGTTAAAAATGAGAAAACAAAACAAACGTAATCTGTGTAAATGACATTAATCGGAGCGGAAAATGCATCTAGATGCTTTTATTTACTAACCATAAATCTGCTGTGCTTTTAAAAATTGTGATGTCTGATTGTAGAGTGGAATCCAGTACTTATTGTATACCATGGAATTTTGATTATCTGAAGGTTAATGCTCCTTATGTACAATACACTGATTGTTGTTCTATCTGCATTGATGTTAACCCATACTTCCTACTAAATGCTATTCAGTTAAAATCCTTTTTTCATAAAGCTCACCTGTAGTCATCGTGTCTTTTAAAATGGAGTCACATTTCGCAGGAGTGAAGCTGTGAATTGCAGGCTTTCGCAAGTAAACTTAACGAAACATGACTTTGTTTGGATCATGAGGCTCAAAGCGACTTGTCCTTTTTTTTTAATTGTTCGGTTTTGGAAATCAGGAGCTTATCAGCACCATTTTGTGAGCTCCTTCCCCGTCCTCTCAAAAAATAATTATAACCATAGAAAAGTCATCTTATTTGTACTTCAAGTTCATGTAAATAAGGTCATAGTAATTGGTGCGATATTTTCCTGATTTGTCCCCTTGAGACTGGGATTTCTTTCTGATCCCCATTAATACTACTTTGTGATTGTGACCTCTTTCAAAAGTGGAGAATGATCACCAATTTCAACTCTTAACCCTTTTCCTCCACGGTGCCCAACAGCCAGCCAAGAATCGATCAGACTATCCCATTGAAGGCAGCTATATTGAAGCAATTGATCGAGTGAGACATCTCTCAAATATCTGGTGCAATAATTAGGCCACCGAGTGGCTAAATCACAGTTATGTTTAGTGTCATGGAAATCTGACGCGTCAAGTAATTTTCTTCACCGAAAAGGTATTTTGCTGTGTTGTCATGGTCTAAGTCAAAATGAAGTGGTATACAATAAGCTGAGCCCTTGAAACCTAATGCATTGATTATGTGCATGATGACATAATATTTCTGAGAGTGGCATGTCTCTTACTCATAATATCCTGCCCATAGCGTTTTGCAAAACAAAAGTGCAGTAAAACTGGAAGACTCCCCTAAAGCTGCCAAGTCTGAGTTAGATATTACATACATGAAATACACTTAGTTGAAATTGCATCTCAATTTAAGAGAAGGGTAATTTTATGGTTAGGTACAAGGACTGATGAGTATTTCCTGCAGATCACCTCCATGGGATTCATTTTTGGATAAAGATAAGACTTTTAAAAGCATTGCTCTCCATTGAGATGCAATGAACACCATCTGTTTATCTCAGCAAATATTGCAGCTGATTCTCTGGAGTGATCTCAATCAGAGCAATCATTGGGGGTTGTCTGCTCCACACGATTAGTGCTGTTAACCTGCAGCTAAACCAAGTGTATGCTGCAAGTAGACAAAGCCAATTGCATTTATGTAGCACCGTTAACGTGTCCCAAGCCACTTTGCTGGACAAAAATTACCCAAATGTGGACAGCAAACCAGAAGTGATATTCCTGTTGCCTTGTCACTGAGGAGAATATTTGGACATTAACATATGGTCTGACACGAAATAGCTAAATGCTCTACTTTGTACAATGGTTGGAGATGACACCGTTCATAAAAATGTGAGCTTATAAACAGCTGGATCAAATATTGAATGGTTTGTGATTAGCAGCTGCCAGGGGATTTCCAGTTGCCCCCTCTATACAGCAGAGCGAGCTGTGTGAATTGACATGAGAAAAGGTTTTGAAGCACCATGATAAATTTATGATCGGCATAAGTAAGGAGAAACATGTGGCTTGCTTTTGCTTCTCACCCTGTCTGACCGTCATTTTTTCCAATATTTGGGATACAGAAGAGGAAACCCAGCCTATTGTCACTCCAAAGAGAGGGATAGTGCAGAGTCGACACAGCCCTTTGGTTCGAGTCACTTCAGAATATCTGCTGCTGAATTTGCTGACAGCAAGAGTGCAGAGCACTCAACAGAAATGCCCCAAAAAGTAAAGGATTGTAATGTTATTATTATGAAATGGAGATGACCAAGCAGGATAGTGCTTATCCATAATTGTCTCCTCTTGAACAGTACTGCCAATAACCGTATTTCCATCAGTAGCGTTACTGATGTGGGTGTTTCTATATCCCATCATGCTGGCATTCAGCATATCCACTTGAGATCAGCCTATTACTGGTTCGCTTTGTACAAATGAAATTCTCTGCTTTTTGTAGATATGTTCCAATATCAATAAAATACAAATAGCCGAAGAAAATGTACTCAAAAATACAGTCAGCTGTAGAAACTGAAGGATTCATTTCGCTTCTAAAGCAGATGGCAGCTGTTGAATTGGTAATTGGGAGCATTCCTTCTGGTCTGATCGCTAACAGAGATGGGAAATCATGCACATTTTAAAAATAAGAGGACCGATCTAATGGGATGCAGTCTGGCAGTACTGTTTCAATGGGTGTCTCAAATATATGATACAGCAATTGAGCTGGAACAGACTGCATGGAATAATATAGTTCATTTCCAATTGTTCTGTTTTTCAGATGAGTCCTCCTTCATCTTTCAGTCTCTATTATAACTGAGTAATGTGCATTGAAAATTCCATTGGAGTTAAGGAGTTGATACTCTAACCACTTTTCATTCCAATTAAATTCTGTTCTGACTATGTTGTCCAAATTAAATCCTAAATCACAATAGCTTAAAGTTTGAGTTCCTGATGATAGTTGTGATGAATTATGCCCATTTCACTGGTTATCAGCAAGGGTTCAGTCAGTGCATAACTGATGTTGTCACACTAAAATTGACCAAACTCACTCCTTTAATTTCAGTAGGAAGTATGGCAATTAAACATAGCTCTATGCTGTTTCAGAATGAGACCATGTCATTCAAAGCTGGCTGATTAAATGCTGCCAAAGCATTTCAGACCAGCACTTCATTGCCCGCTAAAATGGCTCTGAAATGTGACCTTGTCTGTCATGCTACTCCCATACTGGAGCTACATATGCACTTGAGTTAAATCCCAAGCAGTGCAAGAGGTGCATTGGCTCAGGGACTAAGCTCTATGTTTTCATGCTTACTGATTTCCTAAACACTTGGGAGTGTTGCCCCTTCAGAAACCCTACTCTCCCCATACAGTGACTCGGATGATAGATGCTGTAAGCTGACTTAACTTAGTGCCTGTCTGATAAAACTTAGGAATAATTGCGTGGTTCCGTTTCACAAAAACGGCTTTTTGTGAAAGCCATTTGCCGAAAAGGTAATTTCAGGCTGTGCCACAGAGTGAATTATAAAAGTTTTTTTTTGATAAACTGTAGACCCCACTCCACTTTTCCAGTCTGTCTTGAGCAGTAGGATAGCATTTAAAACTGCATGATTGCCTTTGGTAGTCCTATGGAAAAAAAACTCAGTTAGAAAGAATTATTAACTGCACAGCCCTTCATTTCTACCTTTCTGTTCATTTAATTTTTTTTAAAATGAGCTTCAGTGACAGCATCAGGATTACTGGCTAGGGAGAGTTACTGAGCCAACAGTGTGAGCAAGCTGAATTAACATCACTCGAGAGATGATCATTAACCCAGTGGTGCTCCAGCTTCAATTGTGCATGTTAATACCAACTCACTCATGCTGTCAAGCGCAGTAACTCTGGCATTACACCACCCCACTGTGCCATCAGTGCTTGCTGTTTAAACAAATCAAAGAAAAACGAGGCTAAGGAAGATGATTCCTTATAACACTCCCACTCTTTTTCCAAGGGGGACACAATTGTTGGTGTAGACCTAAAATTAATCAGACCTGTTGGAGAGACAACTGTCATCTGAGATTAAATCAAGCTGTCTTGTTCCATTGTGTGCTGGCTATGAAATACTGTTGATGCACTCTATGTACTGACAAAAAAAATACTAGCTCCACTTAATATGCCCCAAAATACTTTGATATCTGTTATCTGAAGAATGAAATTCAACCAACCAAAGATATTAAATTTATTTCCTCTCATTGTTCTGTTTATTAAAATTTAATAAGAGTGGCAAATTAATAATTTATACCAATACTTATTGGCATTTGATGCTAAACTCATCTGTGAAAATAATTTCAATTCACAGCAAAATTCTGGTAAAATGTCATCTAGAATACTTTGTCTAATTAAACTGAGAGTGTTTGCCTTGAACACACATTCAGCACAAGGACATGTTAAAATGCTCACCTTTTCTCTGTTGAGTTTTACAGCTGCTGTACTATTGTAGATCCGTGTTCCAATTCTTGCCATCCATTTTCACAGCAGCAATGACACTTGCAGGAGTTTCAACTTTAACCAGGGTGGAAAAGGCGATGTATTTGCTCATTCTTCCTTACTCCATGTCAGCTGATTTGCTTTCACATTGTATGTAATGTCACAGGCATGGTGTTGAAGTATTGTGGAAGCGCTGCATATACTGAAGAATCTGATCTATTTACAAGTACTTTCTATTCCTAAAGAGTACTGCCCGTGAATTGAAAGTTCTGCTTATAGAAAGTGCATTAACAGATTATCAAAAGGCTAGTTGATGGGAGAAGGAAAGTGGTTTGCATTATTTGTTCAGTGCCAAATGATATGAGGCATTTTGTTTTTTGGAAATGTCAAGAGTGTTTGTTGAGCAGAAATACAAATTTACGGCATTGGCAAACCAACTACTTTATGAATTACCTTCTCTTTTCCATGAAACTCCTGCAGTGTGGCAGTTCCTGCTTTCACTTTTTTTTTTATTTTGAGTCTATCTTTGGTGAATTACATGATTCTATTTTCCCCTATTTGTTGAAAGACAGCCTTCTGCCTGTTCCCCTCCCTGTCCACTCCCTCTCAACCTCTGATCATTTATGTAGCAGTGTTTTCTGGTTCGGATGATGGCTTTTTCAAGAAGCATCTTATGGTATCCTCCCACGACATGGTAATTTACTTCCAATGCATCACAAGACTTCAGTAATGATTCTGCTCTACAAGTTGCAGGAGACAAGTGCCAAGACTTTAGTTGTTAGTGGGATTATTTCTGAGCAGGTGTGGCAACATCACAACAAATACTGACCAAAAATATATTTGGAGTGAGTTATTCTATTCTTCACAACTCAAACCTATTTCAACGTGTTTGGCTAAACAAAGTTGGTAGCATTGTGATTAAAGTTACTGGATTACTGATACTTTGGGGACATGAATTTAAATCCCATCACAGGTGCTGAAGGGAGTTTAAATTTGATTAATTGATCATCTATAATAAAAAGCAACTCTGAATCATTAAATGACCGATTCCTGTCGTAAAGCCTTCCGGGTTCACTTAATGCCTTTCAGGGCAGGAAATTAGCCATCCTTATCCTGTTTTATCTACATATGATGCCAGAGTTGCAGCACTGTGGTTGACTCTTTACTATCTGAATTGATTGAGCAAGCCATTGTCTGCTCCAGGGTAATTATTGGTAGGGAATGGATGTTGGACTTGGCAGCAATGCTGACATCCCAAAAACAAATTTTTAAAAAATAGACTAGGAATTAAATGGACAGAGAGGGCAAGAAAAGTATCCTGAGTGTCCTCAAAATTAATTTAATGGAATATGGTTAAATGCAATGCCTTTGATTGTTTTTCCTGTCTATCAAAATTGCCAAAAATAGCACGGAACATCATGATGGTATTTCTTATTACATGATGCTGATGGTCAATGGTTTGACTTTTTTGAAGGGTCACAACTCTAGTGTTTCCCTCAATATGCCACAAGTATTTTGCTAAATAAGGTCATGGCATTTTCGCGTTAAGGCTTAAATTGCTAATTGTGGAATTTATACAGGACTCTTCAGCCCATCAAGTCTGTACAGCCACAAATACACTACTATGTACAGTGGTCCCATTTTCCTGAACTAGGCCTGTAGCCTTAAAGGTTATGACACTTCAAATGCTCATCCGAGTTCTATTTAAAGATCATGAGGCTGTCTGTGTCAACCAACATTTCAAGCATGCATTCCAGATTCCCACTACCTTCTGCTTAAAGCTTCTTGTTAAATCCCTTCTGAACCCTTGTACCTTTCACTTTGAAATTTTACCAATTTATTCTTGACCATTTGTCTAAGAGGAACAGCTGCTTTCTACCCATCCTGTTCTAAGATGCTGATGTAACATTGAGGATTTCCCAGGTAAACAAGACCCATTTCTTTCAATAGCTTTTACGTTCCAATCATTATCCTTCCCTTAACAATATTACCTGTGAATTATTGTAGACAGACAGTCAAACCAGTTTATTATTCAAAAACGTGTCTACCGAGGTGCTCTTACTTTAAGACAAAGGACTGCGGTTCAAACTTAGATTTATCAAAACATTTGCAAATTGAAGTAACAGCTTTTAGATGATAAATTAACTTACCTTTACCCCAAACTAGGCTATCTGCCTGAAAGACACAAGAGTTCCAGATCATAATGAGTCTTCCATTGTTAAGGTGAACACCTCTATTTAACATCCTGTGAAGGTCTGGGCTGATCCCTATTGGCTTTCACCCTGTGATAACCTCAACTTCTTTGTATTCAATCAGGCCTTGCCTGCAGAAACGGTTTAGCTAATCTTTTATGTTGGGCCTAGTTGCTTAGACTGTTGGCCACTTGGCTACATCTCCATAGATCCACAGTAATACGATGATAGCCATTTCATTAGTGGTAAATGAAGGAGATCCACGAAGCCCTTCACCACCTCCACCTTGAACAATCTGATTTCCACCTTACATGTTCCCATGATGGCAGTGCTGAACTCAAGTTCTCCATTTGTGGAGAAATGACTTGTGCCAAACAGTTGGGTATCAAACCTTTTCTATGTCCTGTTAAGCTGCTTTGCTGTAGCATGGGGACCTTACAACCAAAGCAATGGAGCATCTTGTAAACTGTGAACTGGGGAGGAGTTGGATTGTTAAATGGGAAGCAAAATGCTAAACTTTAATAAGCACCTTGACCTGTTGCTTAGTGCACTACTTGAGTTAGTAAAAAAGTTATTTAATGGATTAGGACGTTGCTGGAAGGCTAACATTCATTGCCTGTTTCTAATTGCCCATGAACCAAATGGTTTGCTCGAACATTTAGAGAGGACAGTTGAGACCCAACCACATTGCTGTAGGTCAGACCAGGTGAGGAGAGCATGACAGAAATCCTTCCTTCGAGCATATTAGTGAACCAGATACATTTTTGTGGCAATGGTTTCATAGTTGTCATTACTGTGACTAACTTTCAATTACAGGTTTCTTAATTCATTTTAAATTCCAGCAGCCATGAGGATGGGAATTGAATCCCTGTCCCTCTGGATTACTCTTCCAGTAACATTACTATTATACTACTATTTCCCCAAAGCCTGTTGTAACAAACCTTTTATTTTCCTGATAACTTGACTACCTAGAATACATTCTGTTGAAAATAAACTTTTTTAAAAAAAAATTACACAATTTCAAACTACAGCTTCAAACGTCCTTGTAAGTTGATTGGTTAATGTGACCTTTCATCGATAGCCTTTTTGCATATGCTCCAGCTCTCTGGCACTGCAATCAACAGTGTCTCCAAAATAATAACATCTCATCACAAAGAAATGTTCTGCTACGCTGAATCGCTCACTATATATACTTTTTGATGTCGAGCCTGTATTTTGACGTAGAATATCTTAAACTCATAACAGCTAACAGTGCCGTTAGCAATGCACAGCAATTACTTTAATATCTGAGAGAAGCTGTGGAGAAGGCAAAGAAGGACATTAAAAAGCCATCTGGGATTTATGTATGACTTATGATTGCTTTCAGTCCTCCCATGTTACATAAAGCTCATGGCATCTGTGCTTCATATTATAGTTTTGACATGGTCAGAAATGTCATGGTGGGTCAGGGGGTGTTAGCAGAAGGTAAGGAATTCTATTCGAAAAAGCCATCACACGAGCCAAAGAGATTAGAATTTGTTATTTATTTACAGATTTTATTTTCATTTTTTGTGATTTTGTGTGAAAAATGTTGTGTATTTCATTTGTGTTTTTATTCATTTTTTCCTTTTTACCATCTAGATGCACCCACTACTACCCCACCTCCCACTACAACCACCACTACTACCACAACCATCCCTACCATCTTGGAAGGTACAGTACCCACATACCATCTCGCTTTTTTTCCCTCAATGCTACTTATCTCTCTCTTTGTACATTTGGAATATGTGCAGCAGTTTGTGAGAATCTAAGGAGAACCCCACTGTCAGAGCTTCAGGCTGCAAATGGTCTTGTCACATCACAGCAACTGATTACCTTACAGAATAGCTTTTGTTCTGTCTTGGCAAATTGAGATCTCATAAGCCATGATTGTCTTTCTGAGGAAGGGTATGCAATCCTATATGTTTTAAAAATCTATCCAAAATGGTGGATAGGAGAAAAATGGTGCCTGTAAGAGATGCTCCTTTTATTTTGAGGGTTTTTTTTCCAATGCTAGAGCTGATTTCATTGATTCTTGGAGCAGTAATTACTGTTTTATAAGCTGTTGCTTGGTTTTAGAACTTGGCAAAAGAAATCTAAATAACAATCCTTTAAAACAGGAGAAAAGAGAGCACAGTAAACCACATAGGGGTTCTTCTAAGAACTGTTCAAGTTACAACAATTAAGAGGCATCTGGATAGATATATGAATAGGAAGGATTAGAGGGATGTGGGCCAATGGTGGCAAATGGGACTGGATTAATTTAGGATGAGTTGGACCAAAGGGTCTGCTTCCAGGCTTTACATCTCTATGACTCTGAAGACATGTTTTCAAATAAGGGATTTTTTTTTTTTTTTACAAAAAACACACTCCTTTGTTGGATCTAACACTTTTACAAACCCTCTCTGGATTTTTCTTTGGTACCTTGTGTTGTCACTTATTTATTTGAATACTCCGATCCCTAACAAAAGAAGGATTTTCCCATTCTTTTGGTAAAACGTTTACAATATCAAATATCCACCTGAAGGTTTAACTTTGATACAGACCCACTTTCAACAGGAGACTTTGTTTTTCAATGAAGTACTGGATTTAATTCCTTACAGGAATAATAGCTGCCATCTGTTTAAATGTTGAAAAGGATAATTAACCTGAATAAAAATATGGTTTTCCAACATTTTTGGATGTGAGGAAAGACAGGAAACTTATTCACAGAAGAGACACACCATACAGTTATATCCAGTGTGTTCTATAGCACTGTAATGCATGCAAGGTCAATGCAACTCTGAAGAAGCTTGACAATGTAGATGCTTGGAGATTACTTTTGTCTGGAATGAAGGGTCACAGTCTGAGCAGAGACTGTCCATTTGGGACTGAGCTAAGATGGAACTGCTTCATGGATTGTTGGAATTCTGTAGAGAGTTGCAGATGTCCAGTTGTCGAATAGATTGAAGGCAGAGATTGACAGAATCTTGATCATGCAGGAAAACAAGGGATATTGGGATAATGTAGTTGAGGTTGGAAGTCAGCTGTAATCTTCTTGAATGGCCCAACAGTTTCAATGGGCTGAATGGTCTGTGTCTGCTCCTACATATGTTCAAAAGAACTTTAAAAAAATCTTATCTTAGAAATCTTTATCAAAATTGTGTGATAACAGATTCAACAGGTCTGAATAACTCTGAGGGAAAGGGGAAGGTTCAATTCCATGTTTTAAAACATGAGATACAGTTGTCAGAGCCAAGAATATCAATGTGACAATTATGTTGCATTTTAAATTGATGCCACAAATAGTTCTGACCTTTTTATATGGGCCTGATCATAAGATGCAGAATTTTTGTTCATTGAACAGTATTAAACCATCCCTTGGGGCAAAAAAAGACAATTTAACTCTGTTCTGTAAAAGGTCCTTGCAATCTACCTATGAATCAGTGACAGCAGACGTTTATAGGGAGTCTAAAAAATATAATAACCCAACCCCATGCTGTGTTGCTGCCTTGATATACATTTCATAGAATCATTGATTTCTCTACAGTGTGGAAACAGGCCATTAAGCCTAACAAGTCCATACTGACCCTCCGAAGAGTAACCCACCCGTTCCCCTAACCTATTACTCTGCATTTATCCTTAACTAATGCACGTAACCTGCACATCTTTGTATTGTGGGAGAATGTGCAAACTCCATACCGACAGTCACCTGAGGCTAGAATCAAATTCAGGTCTCTGGCTCTGAGAGGCAACAGTACTAACCACTAAGTTACCGTGCCACCCTCTAGTTCTCATACACAAGTGGCTCATAGGACTGTTTTCAGCAAGGCATGTTATTTTGTCTAAAATGAGAAGTGAGGCAGACTTCCATAATTGAACTGCTCAAAGCAGAGTTGATTGCATTGTGTGTCTGCAGTAGTATGACTTCATAAACATCTTAAAGGGAATCAAACTCTTGCATGCAAAATATTATCGAATAACTTATCTCAAGTTTTAAAGATGTGATGTAAACTTACTTCCATTCTAGTGCAGCTCAATTACCATCTAAATTCCAACTCTAGCAATCCACGGCTTGCTCAGATTTGGTAGATAATGTTGCAAGTCAAAACCTAAGTCTTTCCAATCTCTTGAACTAGCTTGGTTTCCCTATTACTTGATTAACCCGCGGGGATTTCCAACTGCACAAAGGTGAGATTTTCACTTACCTTTTTTTTCTTCTATTCATTCATGGGATGTGAATGTCATTGGCTGGGCCCAGCATTTATTGCTCATCCCTAGTTGCCCTCATGAAGGTGGCAGTAGGCTGCCTTGAACTGCTGCAGTCCATTCGGTTATGGCTAAACATGTTACTTTCCATTGCATTTTTGTTGCTCAATAGGTTCCTGGTAACAATGAGACATCAGATACAGAACTTGAGGGCAAACTCCCCGTGAGTGGTGACCTCCCTTAAATGGGGTGAATCTCACACTTGTGGTTCATGTATACACTAGGAGATGCTGCAATTGATTGAGGAAGGAGAATAGAGAGACAGATCAGCATTTTCTTTTTACTTTTAGAATAGTTTGATATCCTTTTCAAATATAGTGGCAGTTAGTTATAATACAAAGTGGGGTACGCAAAAATGAAACCATGTTTCAATGGATCACATTATTAAGAAAATTCATTTTTGACCATCAGAACAAATTAACTTCATTTGAGAATCCAGAAAGCTGAATGGTATAAGTGTATGTTCACTACAACAAACCATTCTAATAGAGCTTTACTATTAATTTCAGAAATTGAAAGCAAGGATTCTTAGGGTGTGCTAAAGTTATGTGATCCCTCGAATTAAAGTATGATCACAGAATCACAACAATTGTTATGACACAGAAGGAGGCCATTCGGTCCATTGTGCCTGCGTCGGCTCTTAACGGAGCATCATGACCTAGTGCCAATCTCTTGCTTTCTCCCCAAACCCTTGCACACAATTTCAATCCAAATAATGATCTAATGCCCTCTTGAATTCCTCAAATGGCAGTCTCCTCCATGCTTCTAGGCAGTGCATTCCATACCCTAACTACTCACTGTGAAAGGTTTTCCTCGTGCCCACCTCACTTCATTTGCGCATAATAAACCTGTGCCTTCTCATTCATATTCCTTTTGAGTGCTTCTCCTTATCCACACTATCCAGCTCACTCTAGAAAACTAACATCAAATCTCCTGTCAGTTGCTTCTATCCAAGGGACACAGCCCCAACTACTTCACTCTATTTACTTAACTGAATTGGCTCATTCTGGAACCATTCTTGTAAATCACTTCTGCATTATCTCCAAAGCATTTACATCTTTCCTATAATGTGGCACTACAACTGTATGCAGTACTCCAGCTGAGGTCTAACAAGAATCTTCCATAAGTTTAAGTAGCTTCTTTGCTCTTCTACTCAATGAGAGAAAGTGAGGGCTGCAGATGCTGGAGAACTGAGCTGAAAATGTGTTGCTGGAGAAGCGCAGCAGGTCAGGCAGCATCCAAGGAACAGGAGAATCGACGTTTCGGGCATAAGCCCTTCTTTAGGAATGAGGAAAGTGTGTCCCGCAGGCTAAGATAAAAGGTAGGGAGGAGGGACTTGGGGGAGGGGCTTTGGAAATACGATAGGTGGAGGGAGGTCAAGGTGAGGGTGATAGGCCAGAGCCTCCCTTGACCTCCCTCCACCTATCGTATTTCCAAAGCCCCTCCCCCAAGTCCCTCCTCCCTACCTTTTATCTTAG
>NC_057744.1:11360173-11378873 GCF_004010195.1 Chiloscyllium plagiosum | reverse complement strand
CCTTGTCTCAGTCAAATCCCTCGAACTCAGCACCGCCTTCCTAACCTGCAATCATCTTCCTGACCTCTCCGCCCCCACCCCACTCCGGCCTATCACCCTCACCTTGACCTCCCTCCACCTATCGCATTTCCAAAGCCCCTCCCCCAAGTCCCTCCTCCCTACCTTTTATCTTAGCCTGCTGGACACACTTTCCTCAATCCTGAAGAAGGGCTTATGCCCGAAACATCGATTCTCCTGTTCCTTGGATGCTGCCTGACCTGCTGCGTTTTTCCAGCAACACATTTTTCAGCTCTTCTACTCAATGCACTTATTAATAAAAACAAGGACACTGCATGCTTTATTAACTGCTCTCTCCACTTGGCTGGCCGTCTTCAATTATTTCCGCACATATATATGTCCTTCTGATCCTGCATCCCTTTTAGAATTGTACCCTCTATTTTATGTTGTCTTTCAATGTTCTTCCTGGGTAGATTAGATTCCTTACAGTGTGGAAACAGGCCCTTCCACCCAACAAGTCCACACTGACCCTCCGAAGAGTAACCCACCCAAACCCATTCCCCTACTTTTACCCCTACCCCTGACTCTTCTCCTCTATGTTGAACTGCACCTGTCGCCTATCTTCCCATTCCACTGACTTGCCAATGTCCTTTTCAGGTTCCACACTGTACCCCTCCCATGCAAGTTTTGAAATTGTCCTCTGTATACCAAGATCCAGATCATTAATATATATCAGAAAAAGCAAGGGACCCAGAGCCATCCTTAGAAAACTCTACAACAAACCTTCCTCCAGTGCCAAAGGGCGGCACGGTGGCACAGTGGTTAGCACTGCTGCCTCACAGCGCCAGAGACCTGGGTTCAATTCCCGCCTCAGGCGACTGACTGTGTGGAGTTTGCACGTCCTCCCCGTGTCTGCGTGGGTTTCCTCCGGGTGCTCCGGTTTCCTCCCACAGTCCAAAGATGTGCAGGTCAGGTGAATTGGCCATGCTAAATTGCCCGTAGTGTTAGGTAAGGGGTAAATGTAGGGGTATGGGTGGGTTGCGCTTCGGCGGGTCGGTGTGGACTTGTTGGGCCGAAGGGCCTGTTTCCACACTGTAAGTAATCTAATCTAAGTAATCTAAAAAAAAAAAAAAAACGATCCATTGATTATTACTCACTGTTTCCTGTAACTTAGCTAATGCTCTATCCATGTTGCTACTGTCCTTTTTATGCTGTGATATATAAATGTTCTCAAGTCTCTTGTGATGAATATGATGCTTTTGAAAATTCACAACATCAGATTTGTTAAATGTTTTTAGTGTTCCCCTTCAGTGCAAAATCTACAAAAGAGTTTCTTCCATTTAGGGAGCATTTTGCCCAGTTCATGCATGTTCAGCCTGTGTATTTATATATAATCTAGGCTGATAGCCTTTAACACAATTGCTATCTGATGCCCTTGATGAGTTCACATTAGGAAACCATTGAAAAGGGAACTGTGGTCTATATCTGAATAGAGAACAATTATGGAAAGCTATTAACTGTATACGTTAAAATTGATCTTTGTCAATTATTTAATCTTTGAAGGGTTGCTTGTCTAAGCTATCACAATTGTTGCCATTCACTTGCAATTGGTATACTTATTTAAGCTTGTGTATACAATAATTACTTTTAAAGTCACCAATATAGCATCCACCTTCAAAGAATCTTACAGCACAGAAGGTAGCCATTTGGTCCATCCTGCTTGTGCTGGCTCTTTGAAAGAGAAATCTGTGCTTTCCTCATTACCTAGTCTGTGTCTCCCTTCAAGTGTTTATCCAATTTCCTATTGTAAGTTGTCATTGTGAATCAATCTTTATCACAGTTTAGTCACAAAGTATATACAAAGTAAAAACTTAATCCACACTCTGTGTGTCAAAATTCTGGAACTGTTTCCAGTGGTGTTATGGGTCTATCTCCACGAAATTGACTGTAGCGGTTCAAGAAGGCAGCTGACCCTCAACCACCTCAAGGGCAATTAGAGACTGGCAATAAATGCTGGGCTAGCCAGTGATGCACACATCCCACAAATGAATAAAAGAAAATGAAGGGTAGGTAAAAATCTAATCTTTGCACAGTTGGCCAACACCAAGGGTTGGTTGAGTAACAAGGAGGCCAAAATAAATCAAGAGTTTGGAAATAAGTGAAATCAAGCTTGAGTTTAAGTTGTTCATGATGCAACAACTACTCATTTGTCTCTCTACCCCTCTCTTCTTCCCCCCCTCACCCCTCCGGGCGTGTTCAGTCCCCCTTCTTTGTCAACAAATGTGGAAGATAAAGACAATTTCTGTGTCTCAGTTCAGGAATTCAAGGTTCTTATGTGCCAGACACAGATCAGATGTTATACAACATCTTTTATGAATGTTTTATTATTGTCTAAGAATGTCCCATACCATTGCTGATCACTGTCAGAGGAACAACATGGTGGTTATCTGCAACCAGGCTTTGAGGTTGGGGGAGGAGGGAATGTGCAGTGGGTATGTAGAAGGGAGTTTAAATCTTCAATATCTCAAATTTTATTTTATCCTCTCTTTTTGGAGACTAGATTTCTCTAGAAGTATTACTTCTAATGTTACTTTGTAAGGCACTGAAATGTCAAAGTGGTCTCACAGGCCCTTGATTGGTTAGCGTAAATTATTAGTGACCCAATGCAAGTTTCTGTATCTGCCAAATTTGTCCTGCTTCAGTAAACTCTACTGTTGATGCAGCCTTTGTAGAATTGAAAATCCCTTTGCCCGAATCACTGTATGGTCACTTCTTCCTGTTTAACCTTCATCTCACATTTCCTCTAAAGATTATGAATTTGTTTAATTTAAGATGTATTAGGTAGTGAAGGAGATCGAATGACCTTCTCTGAATACTGCCATTGTGACAAAGGCATCTGTGGTGTACCTGGCTAGATAGTTAACCTCCATGTCCACAGAGGTGTTACAGATATCAGGTTTTGTAAACCTTTTACTCTGAAAGGTCCACATAAATTCAAGTGCGATCATGGGTGCCTAACAGATAGCTGATTCACATTCATACTTGGATACAATGTTGACAGCTTTGAGGGATCAGGTTACAGGATTACCCTTAAGATAGCAATGAACTTCACAAATTGGTTAATCTGGAGACCGTCAGACAACAGGGAAATGGACATTTTGGTGAAACCAGTCCATGCTGAACATAAGTGGGTGGCACGGTGGCACAGTGGTTAGCACTGCTGCCTCAGCGCCAAAGACCCGGGTTCAATTCCCACCTCAGGAACTCCACCTGTGTGGAGTTTGCGCATTCTCCCCGTGACTGCGTGGGTTTCCTCCGGGTGCTCCGGTTTCCTCCCACAATCCAAAAATGTGCTGGTTAGGTGAATTGGCCATGCTAAATTGCCCGTAGTGTTAGATAAAGGGTAAATGTAGGGGAATGGGTCTGGGTGGGTTGCGCTTCGGCGGGTCGGTGTGGACTTGTTGGGCCGAAGAGCCTGTTTCCACAAGGTAAGTAATCTAATCTAATCTCAAACTAAACTAGTCCCACCTGGCCCATATCCTTCTCAACTTTTCCTATTCATGTACTTACCCACGTGTCTTTTAAATATTGTAACTGTACCCACATTCACCACTTCCTCAGGAAAACTACCATTAACCAGTATCTATCATGATTTTACAAACTTTAACATCGCCTCTCGATCTCCTACACTTCAGTGAAAGGGGTCCCAGCCTATCCAGCCTCTCCTTATAACTTAAAGCTTCCATACCCGCAACATCCTGATAATTCTCTTCTGAATCCTGTCCGGCTTAATAATATCCTTCCTATAACTGGGTGACATTTGGGAGAAAGTGAGGTAGCAGAGAAATAAAAGCAGCTAGTCTCTATTGTTCTCAACCACAAGATACAAATGGGATTTTTCACTCCAATGAATGAATCAAAGTTAATGAGAATTTAACTGAAGTTGGAAGATTTGCCTATCTTTGGCTGGAGGGAGTGGTGTAGCCTTTGCTATGAAAGTCAATTTGTGGATCAGATATAATCCTGCTGATGAATGAATAAGGAAAGAAGCTTTTGAGAGCAGAAAATAACTTTGGATATTGTTCATGGAAAATGATGTGTCTATTTGCGGGACAGGGCACAGTACATCTGTGGAGGAAGATTTTTGATTAATTCATCAGTTAACTAGAGGATCTTTATTGTAGATTAGAGTTTAAATTACCCACTGTCGCTTTTAGTTTGGATATTTCAGCAAGTCTTAAAGCTTGAAAGCTTGAATGAAAATGCAGAGGTCACTGAAAATTCAGATTGGTTTTTAGAGGTTATCTGTTACTGTGGGGATTGTAACAAGTGCATGGAAATATGAGGCTGTTAGGTTGAATGACAGTATTTTCGTTGCATTAAGAAAAACTTAGAACTATTTTGTGACCTGTCTTTTTGGTTAAGGTATTTGTGCAGCATTTTCCCCTTGAATCAACATGGGTAAACCAGAAACAGGAATGCAGTATAATAGGAGATCATGGCAAACATCCTGGGATCATTAATGATTTTTTTTTTAAAAAAAGTTATATTCTCATCACTGCACAGAGAATGAAACTTTTTTTTCTGAAGTGATTTCCCGTTTCATGGAAAGAGTACACTGTTTGCACGGCGATCATTATTACCTCCTGAAGCTCTGATGATCTGTGAGATCTTGCAATAAATTCTTATTGCCATTGGACTGAAGTACTACATTTGAAAATGACTTTTTTCCAGGGGAAAAAAATTCACCAGTTATTTGGCATTTTCTTCAATGTTTTCAACGACCAGTTACAACAAGATCAATTTGAATTAACTTCCTGATTTGCTTTCTCAAGCCATAGATATTCATGGTAATCAGTGAGGGCAATTTCTAAAATTGATTCCCTCGCTGTTTCAACACAAACTGCTGTACTTGTCCAATTCTTGTAGCCAGCATAAATTCTCGGTGTTTATTATGGGCAGGCACAGTGCTGCAGCATTGTGTTGCTTCCGTTTTCTCTTATCCTATAGAAAATCCTGCCTCACATTTCAAATTCTGACCAGCTTTTCTGTTTCTCATCTGATTATCACTTACAAGATCCTACAGGATATGCATTGACTTATTTGTCCTTGTCACCCACTTCATTATGATCAAGAATGTTATGACAGGATAATTTTGTGCTTTTTAAGATTGCCAGCGACTTACTCGTGTCTATGAAAATCAAACTGTCAAAGCACTCTTCAGCGAGGAGTGGTTATTTTTGCAGCCACAAAACACTACACAATTTTGTTGGTCCGAGATTGGATGGGGTTGTAAAACATACCTTTTCTTTTTTTAAAAAAAACTTGTCATAATAAATTGCTTTTGATTTATGGCACATTCATTCAGTGTCCTTGTGTTGAGAATAATAGGATTCAGAATTGTGAGTCTTTTGGTTGAAAACTTACAAGTTCAACATGGGCTGCCTCTCATATAATGTTCCATTAATCAGGATCTGTTGAAACCACTACTTATGCAAGCAGTGGTGCTGACAAAATAATGCCTTAACTGTGCTGCAGATTGATGTGTGGGTGCAGCAGAGCGTGGTCATGAACTGGTGCATTGTGTCATAGCAAGAGAACATCAATTCACTCCTGCAGGTCCCAGTCTAGGTTGCTGCGATGGTGAGTTACCAAGTGTGAGGTAGGTACATCAGACGAGGAGGAAGACTGCACTTGATGTGCCATGAACAGCTTCCTTTCTAGCCACCTCCAGTGGCATTGGCAGAATCCTGGAACCAGGTTCCCTACTGTTTCCTTACTTAAGTTCAAGGACTTGATATGAAATGGATCAAACTTTTTAAAAATTTCATACATCTGAAGAATGTACTTACCGCAACTTGGAAACAAAGTTGGAAGAATTCTTTTTCATTAATTCTCCATTATGCTGAAGAAGCAACTCATAATGTTCCCTCTTCAAAAAGGTTCTTGGGTGACTAAAACAATGTGGGATCATAGCTTTTGACGATTGTCATTGGTTTGACTATTGAAGCATTCAATCCAGTAGATTGTTTGTAATAATAGGTATCATATAGTTGATGGTCCTTTGTCAAACTAGAAGTTCTCAATTCAGTCAAACAGTGAATTCTTCCAGCTTTGTTCAAAACAATAACCTTGATCTCAAATCCAGATACTGGTAAAATGTTCTCAGATTATAATACAAAGAATAGTTCCTATGAACAAGCCAAAAAAAGTAAGGAAATAAAAAACCTCTGTTTCAAGTGCATGGTGTGTACAAGAGCCGATGATGAAGATGCTATTCATTTTTCGTGAAAGGGTTGGTCAAAGAGCAAGATTTTCCATTTTATTGACGCATTGAGGACAAATGTGATGTATTCTCTTTTTTTTAAAAGAAAATTTAAATGCAGCTCATTATTCAATGCTTAAAGGCATCCTCATTAATGGTTTTGCAATTAATAATGCTGTATGGTTGGGTTATTAATGGAATTCCTATTTAAAACTCAAATGCCAATACAACAATCCTATTCCCCATACCTGTGATCAGTACAGAGAGCCTGCTGTTCTAGTTTATGGATTCTTGCAGTATCGTTGCATGACTATTTCTGGGTCTAACTCTGTAATGCTGCATGAAACACTTTCTAACGAGGCATGAATTGTATAGACAATGCAATTGGTACAAATTCTGTTCACACCTGGTTAATAATTGTAGTTCAGATTTAATTTGTTTGAAATTTATTTCATTAATAAATTAAGCCAAGCAAATTATGTTCTTTTAAATCTAGGCTGTTTCAAAAAAAAACAAATAATTTTTAAGGAGAGAGAATTAATATTTAGGATAGATTTTCATGCCTAGAATTGTATAAGTTAGCAATTTATCTCATTATTTTGGTAGTTTTGAAATAACCAAATACAGCATGCTAAGTTATTCCAAAATCTTTTTTAATTAAATTTTTCTTGGGAATGCAAATATTACCTCACCCATTACATTGAACAGAGCAGAAGAATGTTTTATAAAATGTCATCCGGTTGTGAAAACTACTTGTTCTAATTTAGCAAATGATGCATGGAAAGTAATTTCTATTTAATAAATGTTTCTTTAAGCAGAATTTCTCATATGCTCACTGAATATTTTGCAGCTTCCCCAAATAAATTGGCCCAACCACTATCCTTCAGACCTGGAATTGTTTTTTCATGTTTTAATGCAATTTAAACTGCCTGGCAGGTCGTTTGCTTCATTGGAAATCTGTTAAGTGACCATCTTTTAAAAATCTTATTCCTATCTGTACACTTCAGTGATCTTCGAGGAGCATACTTTAGATTGTACTATCAATCTGATCAGGTCACACATGGTATTTTCTCCAGTAAGTGTGCTTGGTCCCCACAACATAAGTCTGTTTTTACTGTTGCTGTTTCCCTCTCCCAGCTGATTTTTTTTCTTAAGAAAAGCAAACGATCTTTCATCAAATCCAGATGGAGTATCTTGCATGTTAACCATGTTCTTCAAATTAACATTCTAAGCTAGCTTCAAATTACATTGAAATAATAAGGATTTTGGGAACTAGCTAATCAGATATATTTGAAATTTCTAAGCTTGTTCTGGAGGGGAAAAAATAGGCAAATCTGAATAATGCATTAACTTGTCCAAATCATAGCTTAATCAGTTCAATCGTACAGAAAGATACAACTTTACTGCCACTCTTTAGACTGTCAAAGTAAAAAGACGTTTTTAACACACAAAATTTAGGTAAGTTTGAGCTCATCTGTAGATAGCTGATGAGAAATCTGTCACAGCTAGTAAGTAGCAATATATAGCATTGATGATATTAATAACTTGAGTGAATGACAGCAGAGAGACATGTTTTACCTTGCAAGTACAGGTGTATTCACTTCATCCATCTAAGTTTAAAGAAAATCTGACACAAAACCAAATCTTGTAGGAATCATGGAATCTTTTGCCCATCATTGGCTTCAACCCCTAACTTTGACACTAACTTGTTTTGGCACCAGAAAAAAAAATACCCATCTCCCTCAATAACTATTCTCCCTGCATAATCATTGATACGAGAATTAGCAAACTGTTCGCACATGGGAGGCATCATCAAATCCTTACTCAAGCCCTGGATGCTTTACTGTGGGTATCAAATGATGGTGATGCAGAATGGAAGATGTAACTGAATTCCCCACAAACCATCTCCACTCTTAAGCTCTCTCCCCAAACTAAAGTCAGTGCACACAAAGGGTAACTGTTGTCCTCAAGCAGCATTCTGGCTTTAACCCTGTAAAGTCTAGGATTCCAATGTACCTTTTCCCTACAGTATAGTTCTACAGTAGATAATGCCTTGAATCAGTTGCAAAAGTTGCTACCATATGGAATTGTACATGATTACTCTACAGAATTGCTTCACTGCCAGTCAGCCAAAGCCACGTGACAATGATACAAAGCAAGTGTCCCTTCCAGGTGAAAAATTCCAAGAATGGTGAAAAGCAGGATACTGCAGATATGAAAGTGTGAAACAAGTACAGAAAATGCCAGAAATGCTCAGACACATACTGAGTGAACAAGCAAATTGATATTCTAGAGGTGGCCCCAGTGAACTGAGGTTAAAAGATGGCCATCAGGAGTAGAAATTGTGGCTGATACCACCCACATAATCTCCAGCTATTTTATACTGTCTGTTGAAGAGGTCAGGCCTGAAACTTAGTCTTTTCAGACATTTTTGTTTCTTTTAGTCTTTCGTAGAGAGTCACAGATATACAGCACAAAAATAAATCCTTCGGTCCAACTCAATCACGCCAACCAGATACCCTAAATGAATCTAGTCCAATTTGCCAGCATTTGGCCCAATACACACATACCCAGAGTTTCTGAAGTGTTCTTACTCTACCACCTATTATTATGGCCCAGACCAAACTCAGACTAAATATATTATGATAGAATAGGCCTTAACTTTTTCTTAATTGAAATGGTATGTGTAAAGCATTATATTGGATGCAATTTGATTGGCCAAGTTACCAGGCTTCAAACAAAATGCATTTTATTCATACACTGTATTTTAATTACAGATAAACATAAAAGAAATGTAACTATTGAAATGCTTAACAAAATAATATATATAAACTATAAATAATTAACTGTTCCAATATAGTAACATGCCATAAATACATTCTTGGCAAATGCAAATTCAGTAAAATAGATTGTCTCAAGCATTTTTAGCAGCAGGAAGACTGCTTTAGCTATAACAAGGAGAGGAATAAGAACTTCCACATTCAGCTTTAAGACCCTAGTGACTACTACTGAGGATTAAAACATGAGAAAAAAACCCTGGTTCTGTGGGAGCTTGACCCCACCCACTCAGGCTGCTTCTATTGTTTCAACTTAATTTTTTTTTAAACCGTAAGACCTCTCAAGGTGTTTACTTTATTGGCCTTTGAGCAGACTGCTTAGCACCTCTGTCTCAAACATTCTACATTTTTAAAAAAATGCAAAATATACCTCTTAGAGCCATAGTATCAGCACACTACCAATTGTTATTCTGTATCAGAAAAAACGGCTGTATGTGTCTCCTTCTGAATGCACATTGTTGACTTTGTTGCCATGTGACTTCTCAATCAGTCATTGGCTAACCACTAAGGATGATTCCATTAACTATACCTCAAGCAAGGTACTATTTTTCATAGGTTTTAAATTTAGTTGAGAGCAACTTAGATTCACAATATTCTGTCCCTCAATTCCCATATATTCACTTCTCATTTAAAATGTTTGAATCAGCTGTGTCTGATGATTAAGGTTTTCTGCAATCAATCCAATATAATCAGTATTACTGCTACTTAATGAACTGATGTTGAAAATGCAAGCACTGTAATAGATATGCACACAGGCACAAATTAGCTTTCACCTTAATGCTATACTCCTTTTTAAAAAAATCTTTATCTTGGGTATGCATTCAAAATGAGAACCAATATATTGCATTCTCAATAAATGTTGCTACAATCTATTAGGAAAGACAATACTATTAAAAGCATTGTTTTAAAATGCATTACCATGCAAAGCTTTTGCAATGTGCGGCACGTCATAATATTACGTATGATTTAAGAATAGCTTTCCAGAGACTTTATCAAACCAGATAAATATTCAGTAAAATTTGCACAATTTTTGTGCATTTCAACCTTTTTAAAAAAAAACAAACAGGATACTAACAGATCAGTCAATTCCGTATCTTCCTCTTCTCACTGCATTTTATTTCCTGCTTCCAAGGTAAATATCAGTTGGTCATAGCATCACTGAGCAATTAACAATTGGTCCTGATTTATCATCAGTTAGTTATCCAAAAGTAATTCCAGTTTTCACCTTACCTGATTGATTTCATGCCTTCTCACTTTTGGCAAGTGAGTTTCTTGAAACCAAACTAAGTACCTGTGAAGATTGTAAATTAAGTTAGTATTAGTCACTACTTTGTAAAGTCTCACTGTTTTGGGGAATACAAGTTTTATTCTTGCCCCCTTTGACATTATACATCCAAACCAGCTCTCCCTGGCACAACTTATTTTCTACTTGGATTCTGACTGTTGAAAACATTAGCTATTTCACTCCTTTTCCACTAAACGTTGGGTATGTGTTTTCTGAATTATTCCTTATCCACTAAACTTCAGAGAGATTTTCCTAGTTTGCACAGAGGTATTATTTTTATTAATCACTATTGAGAAGATTATGAGCATTTTCTGTGTTTATTACAGTTGAGCAATTGACCTTCTTGCTTATTATCACCCCAAGACCTTTTACAAATTCCTTGACCATTTTCCTATGCTTTGGAACTGCTCACTAGGACTATGCCATACAAGTATTAATATGGCTCGCCTGAACACACTCCATGGTCGTCACATCGAATTTTTTTTCCCCAAGAAAAGTACTCTTAACAGTTCCACTTAACCAACAAGCGATACTACTTCAGGTGAATTAATGTATTTAGCATTACCACATTGCTAACTCACAGTCAAAGGACTGCTGCATTTAACTAGGACAGATGCACTAGTAATGTTTCCCTTTCTCTTGCTAGATCTGTTAGATAATTTGACCTATGCCTACAACCTGAGGTATTATTTAGATAACATCACTCTAAATGTAAACTCCTGCGATACATATATGGAAGAAATAACTTCAGGCCAGTTGGTGTAACTAATGTCAGGTCTTTTCTATCCAGCTGGTATTAGTGGTTGGTTGGGGGAAAGGGCTATTTTTCAGCAAGGTATAAGAATGGGAATCAGAGTGTTCTTGACCTAACTGGACATGCTACAGTCTGCACTGAATCAGCAGAGGGTGGACCATTGTCTGTATGGCTTGAGAATAAAACAAAGTCTTGGAGGTAGTGCACTGTCTTGATTAGCTAGATTGATGCCTGGACTCGGTAAGAGATATAAAACAGGTGGAACAATGTAAAATAGATTTGTATTCCCTGGAATTTAGAAGATAATGATGTGATTTGATTTGATTGAAAATTTCAATACATTAATGGTAACAGAGGGTAGGTATTTCTGCTGTTGGAAAATCTGGACAAGAGAACGCTATCTAGAAATTTGGACCAGACCTTCCAGAAATGAAAGAAGAAAATGCTACAATACAGAAAAAGGTTGAAAATTTTCATCTGCAAATGACACATGATGCTGAATCAATTGTTAATTCTCTAAAATTGAAACGAAGGGGAAGGGAGCAAAGGCAGGGATGTGGAAGCAGTTCACTAGCCAAGACGTTATTGAATAGTGGGATCGGTTTAACATGTTAAATGCTATTCCTCCGTAGGTTAACTGGGCAGACAGTAACCACTATCTCCTCCTTTTGTGGTCTTCATCCAGGCAGAAAACTTAAATCATCATCTTTCCTACCAAAAATGCACACTCAAACACAAGTCCCACCTTCACTCTGTCTCAACCCTTGATACTGTCCTGGGTGCCAGCACCCAATGTCCTACTGGAACTTAGCTCCTGCCTCCCCTTTCTTCAACCTCTTGTAGACCAGATTGATAGAGAAACCATTCCAGTTGTAAGAAACTGAAAGATTGGTTCGTTATTTATTTTCTGGGATGTCTCTTTAGACTATATTCACCTTGGACCTGTTCCAAATTTGTTAAATTTCCCCAGTAAAGTTAATTGACACTTAGAATTTGTAGCTGTAACTGTAAAAAGTCATCTATAACCTAGTTTTTAAAGAACGATTTATGTGTATACTTGAAATCTATATGGATCATAGTGCCAACCCAGCATTGAATAACTGTTCCATCAATTTGTAATCCCATAGCTGAAGAAACTTTATCTAACCAGCCGGTCTAAAATTGATCTGAGTCAGCATCTGCCTCATTGAATTAAAGCTGCAATTTGTTATTGTTCAAAGTAGTGTTTAAATGGATTTCTTTTTCCCTAATGTAAAAGTTTATACTTTTTTAAATGAAGCAATGTGATTGGAAGGGAGAACAGGTTTAAGATAGCAAGTGTCACGTTTTGGCCATTTCAGCAAGTAGGACAAGTCACTCAGGAGGAATTGATGGATAAAATCTTCAGGATAGCATCAAATTAGAAGGGATAAAATCCAAAATGTGCTTTGGAACAATGTTGTGACCCAAACTATTCCACTTCCTCCTAATTCGAGGGAGACAGCACTGAAGTTGAAAGTGCATCAAACTATTTTTAAAAATGCTGCTTATTTTTAAAATCTAATGCATTCAGGAGACAAGTATTTTTAAACAATTCACTTAACTGTTTAGGAACATCTGCTTTAAAGTTATTAAACTTTTACAACTAGAAAATGTGTTATTCCACCTCCTCCCCATTCTGGTCTGTAATGTACTGAATTTGTAATCTACCAGTCAATTTAATTCCAACCATTATCTTCTATTGAAACGCCATGTGAAGAGACCAAAGAAGTTGAGGAAATGCCCATAGATGTACATTCTTGCGCTCTCCTCCATTAAATGAAAGGGCTGCATTTTAGCTGTTGAATGAGAAGTGATTTGATCCAATGTTTGTGCTGTTCAGCTGGTTTTAATGTAATCATTGCAACCATTATTAATCATTGTTGCCTTGACAACTGCAGTTTAGTGTACCATGTGACTGAGTCTTTTTAAGATGAGATGATCATTCTCTGGCTTCTTTTTATTTACAGCTTTAAGGTCCCCCCACCCTTGACCCCACCCTACTTGTTCAGAAATTTTTTAACAATCTAATTGTTGCTTGTTGTCATGGAATATCTTGAATGCTTGTTTACGTTTCTATTCCATTTTTCCCATCCCTGTGCATGATGCTCCTACTGTTTCTTCCCTTCCTCAAATCATCTGTTCCCTGTGTGTAGCTACATCGCCGACGACAGAACCATCAGCTCACGGTTGGTAAAACTTGATGTTTATTTAGTTACTTTGTTTTGTGGTAAGACAAGCCTTGGAGGGGGAGGTTGGCTCAGATGCACCCAAATACCAGGAATTTCTCTTTTTCTGGTTCATAAGTATAGAGTTCCTCCTCTTCATCTTGATTTCTTAGACTTTCAGTTTTATCCTATCTCTCAAATTGTCCATATTTAATTAAATCACAAAGTAGCAAGATCGAGCCATTGAAGATTCAGAAAAGGCCGTGCAAAGTCATTCTTGGCCCTAATGACCATAGTTGCTTAAATACTTTGCATAGCTGTGAGCTGGAGTTACTCAAGAATAGATGTGATCAGCTCTGCTTCCTTGCTGGAGATCACTAATGAACCCTTTGCTACTTGTTTCAAACAGACAAATCTTACAGTGGCTGTCAGCTAAAGAACTCAAAGCAACTAATTGAATTAAAATGCAAGATAACAGGATTTAGAATAACCCCATATCTGTCTCTCATCTGTCCAATTAATAAATCTGAATCTTGATTATGTAAAGACATAATCTAATGATCAGTGCAGTATTTTACCATTATGTCTAATTTTTATTTATTGTTTATCTGGAATTATTGATTGTAAAACTTTGCTTTGGCCCTTAAGAAGTTAATGGAAATTAATTTTAAATAAAATTAATCTTTCTATTTTGTACTCAAGGTTTCTGAAGTTATCATTACAGTATAAATACTGTATTTGTATTGGCTGCCTGTTCTAAGTTGCACCAGCAACTTGCTTTGCTCTCTGTCCAAACACAAAAGGACAGGCTTGCCATCTACAGATAGCTAGCTACATTTATTGTTGCTAAATATCTGACCAGGACTCTTGCTCTCACCCAGTGTTAGAAACTCTTAAAATTTGTCTTCATACTGGATTACAATGACATGGCACCCACTACGAAGGCCAAAAGCTGCCTCTGTCGTCAAGATTCATTCCACAATGTGCACAGAAAATGGATCACTGGCCTAATTTGGGGATCTTGTGTTTCAGTTGGTAGTACCTCTGCCTCTGAACTAGCAGTTCAGCATTCAAGCCCCTCTTCAGAACATAACCATGAAAGAAGTGTTCAACAGGATGATGAATAACCTATTAAATTTGATAACAATAGTCCCATTGAGCCCCAAAAGGGACAATAAAAATGTGCAATGTTACCCAAGATGCAAACTGGTGTGGCTGTAAAAGTACGCTGCTGATTTCTGGTGAAAAAATTTCTAATATTTAGTCAGGCTAAACCAAATATCTTTATACAATAAGACTCCTTTTCTTGGAAAACGATCTTCCAGACTTTGCATATTGCTTTTATTCCTTTGTTAATGTCAGAAGCATTGGGCTAAATTACTGGCTTATGGACCTATTGGTCATGATAAAATGTTTGTTGATAGAATCATAGTGAAGATCTTGGATACCTTAATAGTCATTGCACCAAGCTTAGTTTTGTTTCACAGCTTAGTGTGTAGCTACAGCTTGTTAATTGAAATAAAATGGGGATGGGTAACCATTTACAAATTCGTGGCCTCCTTGTTAAAAAGATAAAATGACTCTTTATGTTGGATTTTTGGGAATTATTCTAAAGTACAGCTAACTAGAAATATTAACCAGCCAAGCTAACTCTTTACTGCCTCATCCCCCATCTTGTCAGGAAACAAAAACAAGCTTTGAATGTTCTAAAACTGACAGCATGGAAAGTCAAACTTTCATCAGGATTTGAGGATCAGCATTTCTTTCTGGAATTTTCTGAAATTAGCTATTAATAACGTTATTAATATGCACATTTGTCAGTGATACAGTGAGCCAGTGTCAAGAATAAACAATCTTGCCATTCATCATGCCATTTGTTGAATGGGCAAACATCTGGCAAGGGAATTATAAGATGGTTGGTAGTCAATAGCAACATCTTAGTATTTGAATAAATCCATTCATTATAGTTTGATTTAAAGTCAGCTGTTTTTGTGCAGTGTATTCTTTTCTTTGAAACAAAATAGAGTTAGGTGGAGTTGCTGGTAATCTTTGTGATTGAGGATTACAGTTATTGCGTCAGTTGACACAGATTTAACCACGCCACACTGATACCATCTTGTTGTTGCATTTTAGCTATGCCAGGGAGAGAGGGCTGTTGACTTGCAGTGTTATTGCATTAGTCCCTATTTACTTTGAGTGCATGACACCAATTGTTCTGTTGGCCTTTCCCAAAATGAAACTAAACCAGGGGCAGCACCTGACCGTCTCACTCTAAGGCTTGTTTTGCCACTTTGGATGACATTTATTATTTTCAGAAACAGCACAATGTTTTGATGCACACTCTGCTTGTGTTATTAGTCCACAGCTGTGTAGTCTAATATTGGTGTGTCTGTAGGAGGTAGGCCTGTGTTTTTAACTCCTCCTAATCTGTGCATAATTTTGCTGCTTACTAATTGTGCCATTCAGCTGCTCAGAATGAAGTTTTAACTGTGAATCCCTTATAGCTCCAGATCAGGTGAGGTTCTAATTTAAGTAGATTGTGCTTGGACTGAGGGAAACAAAAATGACTTATTAATTTGCTCTATTTTTATATCACTGATGTCCTACTAACCAGATGTCATCTCAATAAAGTTGAGATTGTGGGATTTGTGTTAATGTGCAACAATGCCTGGCTAAGGGAAATGTGTTTTATCTTTCTCTGTGCTGGGAAAAAGATAACCTGCAAATTGGCGCAATGTTTAATCCACACCATGGGGTGGCAGTACACCTCCCCATGTGGTGAACACCTGAGCACCAGAGGTGTGAAATATCTGTCAGTTTTCAGGGAGCTCTAATGCTGCATTGGCAGAGGCTTAGTGTTGAGTTATTTATCCACACTGTCCTATAGCTAATGATGCTTGATACTCAAAAGACATAAAAGAAAGGGTGACATGGTGGTTCAGTGGTTAGCACTGCTGCCCTCTCCGTGCCAGGGATCCAGATTCGATTCCAGTCTGTCTGTCTGTGTGGAGTGTGCACGTTCTCCCCATGTCTGCGTGAGTTTCCTCAGGGTGTTCTGGTTTCCTCACACAGTCCAAAAATGAGCAAGTTAGGTGGATTGGCCATGCTAAATTACCCATGGTGTTCAGGGATGTGTGGGTTAGCATGGGTAATGCAGGTGAGAGGGATAGAGTCAGTGAATGGGTCTGGGTGGGATACTGTTTGCTGTGTCGGTGTTGACTTGTTGGGCCAAATGGCCTATTTTCACACTAAGGATTCTGTGGTTCTATGGATTTTATGACTGGACCAAAAAAAACACCTAAATTATTGTGGATAATTGAACCTTCAAGGAGTTTTGATATTCAGCCCGACTTGCCCAAAATTGCATTTTTTATTAGAAGTATTGTTTGGAAAATCCTGCTTCTACTGCACTTAATATTCTGCGTTCTCCCCATCAGCGCTGGGCTGATAAGATTAAGAAATCACTTTAAATGTGGCCAGTAATAGTCTGTATTGTCTGGTTTAGGAGACCAGTTACTTGAATCTTGGGCAGTTGAAACCCTGAGCTGTAAGTGTACATGCTGTATTGAGCCTTAATCAATACATGGCTGGCTGAAACAAGCATGGGGGGTTCAGCTGCCTGGGGCTCCCCAGTGTGAATGAAATCTTAAGCAGGCTCAACCAGCTTTGCAGCCTGTCGCCATCATCCCCGAAACGAAGCATTTCATCATTTGTTTTTGTTTCTTAAAATAAAAAGCTAGCCACCAAGAAAGTCAATGGCAAGGCAATTTGTGGTGTGCAACGATGAGAGGTGTAGACTGGCAATGCTGGCACCCAGACTACTGGGTCAGGCAAGTCTTGGGATCCTCCATGTTTGCATTGGCTTCCACATCTGAGAATATTGTGATGCTCACTGATCAAACTGCTGTCTTAAATGCGCGTTGTTTGGTGCCAAGGATGGAAACTGGTGACTTGGCTGAAGTGCCAACATCAGTGCCAGCAACCATGGGACTACAATCCCAATCTGAGTCTCCCAGCACACAGAAGGAGGGGAAATTAGCATAAACATGCTGGTGATCAGACTCCTGGCACTGAGTTCAAAAATTGTAAATGACGAAGGCTTTAATAAAAAAAAATTACATTTGTTTCTCCCCCACAGGTTTGCTCCCTTGTATCTCAATTAGTCGGCATATGAACAGGACAAGCTGCTTTCTTTCAATACGTTTTAAAAAAATCATCTTCACTTTAAAATGAAACTTTGTGACTCTCCTGCAGTTTCATGATTTTCTTTCATAATTATCCCATATTTCAGCTGGTTGACCCAGCATGACGTGCGAACAAGCACGTCTACTTTTAAACTAAACAAAAATGACTGTTAATTATAGAGAAGGCTAAAAGGAATGCAAGCATAAATATCCATGTTTGAAGTTCAATTTTGCCAATGTTCCAAGCTAAATTCTTGGCAAAATAAAATGCTGATTTATTCAAGCCTGGGAGCTTCCTCAGTTACATCATCATGTTAATAAAGGCTCAGTGGCAGGATTTAATATGTTAATGGTCTGGCAGGGAATGCCACTGATTCCATTGCATTCTGGCCTGCAAATCTTTTTCCCCCTGGCTGGGAATTGCTGACATCCTGCCTGTGAGAGATAATAGAGGACTTGCTATTCATTTACAGAATGCTGCCCTCCATTTCCTGTGCATTCTTTACTTGTCATTCCTCCAGAACCAACACAAATGAGTGCATATTTAGGCTTAATGCTTTATTTGTTTGAGGTTCAGGAAGGCAGAAGAGGTTCAGTCACTGAACACTGCCAGCCGGAGTATGGGGCTGGACTCATGATTTTTATTTTACAGTTTTGTGAGGCCTGTGGGCTCAGACAATCAGAACCTGGGGGCACTTGAAAAGTAAACACTTGGATGATCAGGGATCCAGTAAAAATATACCTGAATGCAAGTGTGACAAAAATACACTAGCATAACGTAAGGTGACAGGCTCTGTCTGTGTTTGCAATGAAATGAACTACTTATACCTTGGTTGTACGGTTTTTCACTGAGTGGTTTGAGGAGATTTGCTTTATTTAAACTGTAGCATAGGCCACTGGAATGAAATGCGCAATCACTTAGGACACCACATGAGCTATTCTTGGTAAGGTGAGTGATGTTTTTTTCTCACTCTCTTTCACTCGTGCACTCTTTCTCTCTCGCATGAGTGTTTTGTGTCTCACGCGCATGCTGTCTCACTCTGGCTCTCTCTCTCGCGCTCTCTGTCTGTCTCTCTCTCTCGCACTCTGTCTGTCTGTCTGTCTCTCTCTTTCTCTCGCGCTCTCTGTCTCGCTCTCTCGTGCTCTGTCTGTCTGTCTCTCTTGCGCTCTCTGTCTGTGCCTCTGTCTCTGT
>NC_057744.1:11315825-11359601 GCF_004010195.1 Chiloscyllium plagiosum | reverse complement strand
GCGCTCTGTCTCTCTCTCTCTGGCGCGCTCTGTCTCTCTCTCTGGTGCGCTCTGTCTGTCTCTCTCTGGCGCGCTCTGTCTCTCTCTCTGGTGCGCTCTGTCTGTCTCTCTCTGGCGCGCTCTGTCTCTCTCTCTGGTGCGCTCTGTCTGTCTCTCTCTGGCGCGCTCTGTCTCTCTCTCTGGTGCGCTCTGTCTGTCTCTCTCTGGCGCGCTCTGTCTCTCTCTCTGGTGCGCTCTGTCTGTCTCTCTCTGGCGCGCTCTGTCTCTCTCTCTCTGGCGCGCTCTGTCTCTCTCTCTGGTGCGCTCTGTCTGTCTCTCTCTGGCGCGCTCTGTCTCTCTCTCTCTGGCGCGCTCTGTCTCTCTCTCTGGTGCGCTCTGTCTGTCTCTCTCTGGCGCGCTCTGTCTCTCTCTCTCTGGCGCGCTCTGTCTCTCTCTCTGGCGCGCTCTGTCTCTCTCTCTCTGGCGCGCTCTGTCTCTCTCTCTCTGGCGCGCTCTGTCTCTCTCTCTCTGGTGCGCTCTGTCTGACAAGTGGAGGGACTGCAGGTACTGACTGGGTCTTAGTCAGAATATATGTGAAATCTACTGGATTTATGAATGACTATGTGAATTTAATTTACACTCACGGAAGGACAGTGTAGATCAGAGGTGGGAGGAGGACTAGGCGGGATCTAAAGCCCACCAATGAGGTAACAGTGCAGAAGCAAGAAGAAAAGTCAATGCATAATTGGATAGAAAGGAATTGAACCTGGTGAGGGCAGTCACATTTTGGAGGAGGATGGTATTGTGAACTGTCAAGAGCTGCTGACAGGTTGGGAAAGATGAGCAGACACAATTTGCATTAGTGACAGTTATAGAAGAATCATTTGTAACATTGTGTTTAGTGCTACTAAAGAGCAGAAAGCAGATTGGAGGAGGAAGGGGTTGGGAGATTTGGCAGAGAACCCAATAACTGAACAGGTTTTGGTCCCCAGAAGAGGTTGATTAGGTTGGACTTGTACTCATTGGAATTCAGGAGAATGCGATAAAACCTTATTGAGACACACAAGGTTTGTCAGGGGGCTTGATTGGGGGGAATGCAGAGAGGCTGTATCCCCTTGTGGAAGAGTCTGGGGCCACAGAGCATCATCTCAGAGTCAGGGGTCACTCATTAAATGAGAGAAAATATTCTGAGGGTGGTGAATCTGTTGCGTTGTTTACTGCAGAGGGCTGCTGAGGCAGAGCCAATAAGTCTGTTCTTGGTGAGATATTTTTAATCAGTGAGGGAATAGAGAATTGTGGGGAAAAGACAAGTTATTAGATCAGCAATAATCTCATTGAATGGTTAATAAGCTTTAAATTGCTATTATCTAGGTGAAGACGTTCTTCCTCGTCCTAGTCCTAAATAACTTGCCTATTGTACTGAAACAGGTATTGAATTCTAAATCCGAACCCCTCTGAATGAAAATATTTCACCTCATTTCCCGATTAGACTCATGAGTAACTGGCAGGGAGAATAGCAGAGCTAACTATTATTTAAATGGGGAAAGATGGTAGATAGTTGCAGCATAGCAACAATAAAGTGGAGTTGAGAATTATGAGTTCAGCACTGATCTCATTGAATGGTGGAGCCTGCTCGATGGGCTGAATGGCCTACTCCTCCTCCCAGCATTTCGTGGCCTTGAATGAAGGAAGCTTGCCTAAAGCTGAAGATTGATTGATTGATTCTAATTTATACTTTTCTGACAGGCTAAATGCCACATGTAGGACCATTGCTGCCAAAATCTCTCTCAAGTGGGTGTTGTAGCCCCGTATTGAAACTTGCAGTAACTGACTGACAATAAATTTGAGTCCAAGTGTAATAATTGAAGCATCAGCAATAATCTCATGACTGTGTCTATTGAAGAAGGAAATACATGGTTAAATCAAACATTCTTCGAATTGATGACAGTGTAAACAGAGATTACTTCAATCTCACCAGAATCTAATTTCTCAGAATTGTTAATGAAAAAATAATGACTGCCTCCCTTTTAAATCAAAGTATTTAGATGCATGCATGTGCCTTGGAGTTAATACAAAGAGCAAAGATTTTGCCTGGCATTTATTCCATTCATCACGAGCAACTGACTTTTGCATTTAATTTAAATTCCGTGTAGCTATTAAGAATAGCTAAACAATTTCACAAATGAGTGTTTTATGGGGCCATACTAAATTATCACTTGTTTATGAAGCAGTTGATACAGAAATGTTTAAAAAAATCAATTAATTTCTTCAAAAAATGATTCCATCTATATTTAGTTATGAACATCCAGTTCCCCATCCATTAGTTATAGATGGCAAAAACCTTTGAAAATCTTGGTTAAAGTGCAGACATGGTCTCTGCCAATCCACATAGCCACGGGTAAGGGCATTTGAATTATCTTCAGTACTATTGTCTCAAGGCCAGTAAAGATCAGCCAGGATTTTCGGTGTTTGTTGTCAAGTGGGCGCCTTGAACAATAACATTGAACGTTAACAGAATTGAATTTGCCTGTTGTGTTCCCGTATTTGAGTCATTGAATCAGTCTAGGTTCACTGTAAATATGATGACACTGGCAAGTTTGACCCTTGCAAGAAAATCGCTACAAGGCCAAGAGCTGGCTCCATATCTGCCATTTTGTTTTTAAATGCATTCACAGGAAGGGAGTGTCATTGGCTAGGTCAGCATTTATAGCCTATCCTTAATTGCCCAAAGGCTGGTTGAAGTCAACCATATTACTGTGGGAGGGGGTTTCATGTAAGCCAGACTGGGTGAGGATGGCAGTGTCCTTTTCTAAAGGACAGTAGTGAACCACAGAATCATAAGAGTTACACAGCATGAAAAGAGACCCATCGGTCCAACGTGTCCATGCCAAGCAGCTATGCTAAATTAATCTACTCCCAATTGCCAGCATTTGGCCCGTATTTCTCTAAAGCCTTCCTGTTCAAATACCCATCCAGGTACCTTTTAAGTGTTGTAATTGTACCAGCCTCCACTATTTCCTCTGGCAGCTCATTCCATAAACACACCATCCTGTGTGTGAAAAAGTTGCTCCTTAGGTCCCTTTTTAAATCTTTCCCCTCTCACCTTAAACCTCTGCCGTCTCTAGCTTTGGACTCCTCTACCCTGGAAAAAAGACCTTGTCTATTCACCCCATCCATGCCCCTCATGACTTTATAAACCTCTATAAGGTCACCTCTCAGCCTCCGATGCTGCAGGGAAAACAGCCCCACCCTATTCAGCCTCTCCCTGTAGCTCAAACCCTCCAACTCTGGCAACATCCTTGTGAATCTTTTCTGCACCCTTTCAAGTTTAACAACATCTTTCCTACAGCAGGGAGACCAGAATTGAACGCAGTATTCCAAGTGTGTTTGGCGCTATAATTTGACACTAAAAGATTACACAGCTTGGCATTGGGATAGCAGAATTCTTGATGTCATGGACTCAATCTTGAGTCGATGATCATAAGAGCTAGGTGGGCACAAATAGGGAAATATTTATAGCGAGCAAATAACCTATGAAGACTTAACCCATTGATATTTTTTCTGTAAAATCTATTCCCTCTTTTATTTTCAATCCAACACCCACTAGAATACACCATCCTCAATCTCAGTAGTACAGCCAGTTCATTCACTCTCTTAAAGTCATTTATCCACCTGTACCTTTTGATAAATGGGTGAAGATTGCACGGGAGAAGCGCAAATTGACAATGCATTCTTGGTGAAATCTCATCTCAAAGAATTTTGTCAAGAAATCTTGTATTAGATTTGTATAAACTTCACATGCTAGAAAAAAAGTAAATATTTGGACTGCAAACCATTTGATAACTCGGCGAAATATTAGATAAAAACTGAAAATACCTACCCAGAATTTTTCACCAATGAGTACTGAGGTTCTTTCGATCAGCTGCAGACATTTGTGACGCGGCAAAGAATCGAGCATGATTAAAGGCATAATCATACGTGACATCTGCAAATTGATGCATCAAGCGAGATAGCCAAATTTCAGCCCAAGAAAGTGAGTAGTTTAAAGGTGAAATACCAGATGGAAGTTGGAATGTTTTCTTTCCCCTGCATTTATCTGTAGTGAGGAAGTTTAAAGCATAATTTATTTTTGAACTGATTGGTCCCTGATGTCATTTGAGTCAAAACCATTGCACTGTGTGAGAGATGTTATGCAGTACAGTTAACTTGTGAAAAGCTTGCACGGTATCGATAACTGCACAAAGCAAATGCTATGTTCGTCATCACCACCCCACATTCTCCCTTCCCCAGCCAAAGGAAGTAATTTTGTCCTCCTGGATATTACGGCATTGATTAAAATTATTGCCATGTCAACCAAAACAATTTTAAAATTCAAGACGAATTATGAGATGGTTTGTTCCATTATCAATACTTGGCTGCAACTTACCCTTCATCACGCATCGTGAACTTGTTGTGCAGCTGAAGCAGAATTAGATCTCTGGAGAGGGGTCACTGGACCTGAAACTTTGACTCTGTTTTCTCTCCACAGATGTTGCCAGACCTGCTGAGTTTCTCCAACTATTCCCGTTTTTGTTTAAGAATTAGATGTTTATCCTTGTGCATTTTTTTTTTAAATGTTGTGGATTTACATTTAAGAGTTGGTGCACAATATCAGCTTGTGAATGTGGCAGTAATTGGGGTTATTTAGTCGAGATACAAAGTTGCATTAAATGCCAGAGTTTGAATCTCGGGCGGCATGGTGGCTCAGTGGTTAGCACTGATGCCTCACAGCACCAGCGTCCCAGGTTCGATTCCAGCCAATGTGTGGAATTTGCACATTCTCCCTGTGTCTGCGTGGGTTTCCTCTGGGTGCTCTGGTTTCCTCCCACAGTCCAAAGATGAACAGGTAAGGTGAATTGGCCATGGTAAATTACCCATTGTGTTAGGTGCATTTGTCAGAGGAGAAATGGGTCTGGGTGAGTTACTCTTCGGAGGATCAGTGTGGACTGGTGTGGGCCGAAGGGCCTGATTCCACACTGTAGGGGATCTAATCAAAATGAGGTTCTAACAAAATTCTCCCCTCGTTTTACACCTAAAACAGCTTAACAATGCAAAAACGTATGGGTAGGTTCGCCCATCCCAGCCGAAGAGGGGCATCCTTGAATGGACTGTTTAAAATAATGCTGTAATCCATTTTAAAAACTAATTTGAAAGTGAGAACTGTCAGCTAAATGGAGTGTGCTGTCAAGCTCTCGCCATTGCCATCAGTGACAGCCAAGGAGTGCAGCCCTCACGGAGGAGAAAAACTGCAGGTCAGCAAGTGACTAGTCCGATATTTCATCCAATTACTCCACAATGAAAGGCTCCTGTTTGACCTTCCCACTGCCTACCCTTTCACCTAATGAAAATGGCATTCTTTTTAATTTCATCTTCATCTAGGCTGCTTTCAGCACAGACAGTTGAAGCTTTTGTGCACCTGTTAACCTTTCTATACTTCAGCGTTAATTTATTATCTTCATAATTTATAACATTTTATTAGCTTCTCCCCAAACTTGAGGAAAATATTCCTTTTGAACAGCTTGCTAATTTCCCTGTTGGTTAAACTGCATGTGGAGTAACACAAAGTATTAACTTGTGCCTTAATAACAAGATTTACTTTTCATTGCGTTTTTTTTTATTATTTAATGCTGAAATTTTCTTTCAATTAGTGATTCTAGTGTGCACTGATTACTAATGTAACCTCTTACATAATGTGTCAGAGACTACGTTTTTAAAAATAAACAAAATGTTCAAATTCTAAATTCTTTCTATGTTATGCTTTTAATTGGGTTTCGGGTTTATTTTTTAGTTTTAATTTGAACATAAGGGTCACAGAATTTCAGAAAAGTAAACATTTGCATCTTCCACAATGGATTGCTGTGTAAAGGTGCAACTCTGTGAACAAGATGACACATTTGGGTCTTGGACTGTGTTTGTGCCCATTTCTAAAAGAGGAGAAACACTTACGCTTCCCTCTCCTGGTGTTGATCCAGTGCTTCCTGATCTTTTGGATGTAGGGTAAAGACCAACTTAGTTCCTCATCCCTTCCAGCATTGATTTGGCTGCCAGTACTGCAGTCACAGTCATTAAACATAACTACTTGACTGAGGCCACAGTTGGAACCCTGCCTAGCACAGGTCAATGCCTTTAGAAGAGAAAGTGGAGATGGTAAAATAGATCAATGGAATAGTCACCCGCAATAAGTGATTAAAGCACAAATAAGACTTTCATAGTTCCTAGTTTCTCCCTATGAAACCTACTTGTCTAAGTTAACTGAATGCCGTTGAGACTTCTCCCCCTGCCCAGTCACTCAGCGCAAAGGCTAAATTATTCTATGGTATTATGCGAATGCATCAATATTCGGTGCTAAGATCTCTCGTCTTCAATAAAAGTGGAATAGGAGTCAGGAGACCAGGCATAAGCAGGAGTTGTGAAACATAAATCTACCTTATAAGGAAGAGAATTGTTAGTTTCCTAATTTCGTTAGGTTCCCTGAAGAAAGCAATAATAGAAATAGCAGTTAATACTGACAGGAAATGTTCTGCTCAAGTTGCAATGGTATTTATTAGCAACAGTATTGTGTAAATTGCTGAAATTAAAGATAATTTGTGTGATAAATTGTATTTTACCAAAGTGCAATTCCATGTTACCTTTTTTTTAAAAAAAGTAATCACATTTCAGAGCTTTGAGTGTGTAGAATGCCTGTTCAGAGATGTCATGAGAGGTGTCCAGAGTTTTAATTTAATGGTTTGAATGATTGCAGTACCATTATACAGTTTCATTTTTCCATGTACAGGAAAAAGTCTGTTTTTTTTACATATGTTGCCCTTTCACTTGGTTGTTCTTGCACCATTTTAGGACAAAAAAAAGTTATCTTCACCAAGTCCTCTGCCCCATCTTAGAAAATATCTGCTGGGGTGCAATGGGGATGTTACCTCTGAGATGCCAACCTCACTGCTTGGCATAAAAGTTTTTGATTTTATTTCCCTTTCCATTCTTTAACCTTTTCTCAAAGTTCTCCTCATGCCAAGAAGGCTATGGTGATGAGTCCAGGGGATTTGAGAAGAGCAGGTGTTGATGAGAGAGAAGGCCACGGTATATTAGTTTAACCTGAAGCCTTGAGCGATTGAACACCAATTTCTTGCTTCAATCATTGGTTGACTGTTACCATAACAGTATATTCAGGATAACTGGCACAATACTGCATCCCTCCATTTTAACTTCCAAAGCAGTACAATTGGCATCAGGTTGGTGATTTAACAAGAAAGCTGGCTGTACATACCCAGATTGTGATTGAGGCACCCTGAACCACCACCACCACCACCACGCTTAACATTGAAGTCCAATTATCCATGAGCCAGATTACTTCAAATAAATTGGCAATTCAGGTAAAACTGGGTTGGGTGAAATGAAAAGCCACTTGCACTGTGGGAATAGACTGGCACATAAGCAGCAAAACAGGTGACAAGTACCGAGTTTTGTCCACGTGTATTCATTTTTAATTGACTAAAATCTGAAAGATAAATGTCACATTTCAAAGATGTCTGGTTTTTGGACAAATCCGTTGTTTAGGCCAGTTTTGAGTTTTCTATATTAAGAATACTGTTTTAAATATAACCATAGACAGATATAGAAAAATGTGACATCACAGGGGAAGGAATGTAATGCATGCACTATTGTCATGGAATACTGGCATGACTGCAGGTCTTCTGTATTTGTGAGAAAAATACTTATTTCTAGGGTCTTGGTAACCTCAAATTACCTAAGAATTATGAACAGACTAAGATCATCAGAGAAAAATATGCACTTGAGTGGTCATGGTTTTCAGTACTCTGATCTCGACAGCACAGTGGGAATTTTCTGGAGTATCTGAATGTTGCAGCACAGCTAAGATTGTTAATAGCATGAACAAAACTTGACTGGGGTAATTAATCACAGCACCATCCTCAAGACATCTGGAAAGATTAGGAGGTAAAAGTACCAACTGAGGTTGCCTACAGCAGTATTGAAGTCTACTTGTGGGTAAGACCATGCTTATGAGAAAGACATGCACACAAGTTAGGAGGAAACACAAAGGAAAGGAGAGCAAACAAAGATTCCCTTGGAAATAAGAAGAGAGCTGATTAGTGGCAGGACATTGAGGCAAAACACCAGGAAAATGGGACATAGAATGGAGAAAGTGAAGAAAAATAGCTGGGAAAGCTTTATCCAGGAAAACCTATGTCTCTGTAAAATAGGGTAAGCAAATTATGAAACCACAGGTTACACAGTAGGCCTGTTGAGCCCGTTCTGCAATTCAGTGAGAGCATGGTTGATCTGTGGCCTAACTCCATATATCTGCCTTTTCTTAATTGAGTATAGAAATGTACAGCATAGAAACAGACCCTTCCATCCAGCTCATCCATGCCGACCAGATATCCTAAATTAATCTAGTCCCATTTGCCCCCCACTTGGCCCATACCCTTCCTCTGTGTACCCATCCAAGTGCATTTTAAAAGTTGTAATTGTACCAGTCTCCACCACTTCCTCTGGCAGCTCATTCCATAAAGGGACCACCCTTTGTGTGAAAACGTTGCCCTATAGGTCCCTTTTAAATCTTTCCCCTCTTGCCCTCAACCTCTAGTTCTGGACTCCCCCAACCCAATGAAAAGACTTGCCTATTTACCCTATCCATGCCCCTTGTGATTTTATAAACCTCTATATTTTTGCTTCACAAAATTTGTCTATCTCTGATTTAAATTTTAAACAACTGATCCTATATCCACTATCATTAATGGAAGGGAATACCCTCTTCCACTCATAACCCCCACCACATGACCCATTCCAAATCTTCCAGTCATCCATAAGATAGCTCCCCCCCAATTTATCTCTCCACCCTGGAGGCTTCCTGCCTCTATTCCTGATGAAGGGCTTTTGCCCAAAACATCGATTTTCCTGTACCTCGGATGCTGCCTGACCTGCTGTGCTTTTCCAGCACCACTCTGATCTAAGTTCTGGTTTCCAGCATCTGCAGTCCTCACTTTTGCCATGAGATAGTCTGTCTAGTGACACTCTTCACAATTTGCCCAATCTAATCTTCGTCTGTGCACTGACTCTGAGACTAATCAAGTATCCACAGCATCCTCATCCTAACCCCTTTACACAGCCACTCACTTGCTAGAACTGCTCTCATGTGATGCCATTCTTAGCTAACTAACCCATAGCCAGATAATTACTTGGCTTTTACCTCTGGTATCCCAGAATGGTCAATCCTTAGTCCTCAGCTATTTCCCATCCGCCTGCTATCCTTTGGTGGCATCAACCGAAAGTATGGCATTTGTTATTGCATGTACACCTCTGTAATTAAGTCCGAGTTACCCACTTAATCTTCAGGCTTCTCTATTGAAATGAAAATTCTACATACAGTGAGTATATGAAAGATTAAATTAAAACAATCCTGATTTGTGCTGTCGCAGAGTGGAGTGATTTACTTGTACTAAGTTTGCCAAATTGAAATTAGCAAACCCATTATATAAATGCATTGAGTCCGTGGAATACAAATTAAATGTCATTTTTAGTTTTGTAGTCTGCAGCTTTATTGAATTTTTTTCTATTGATTTATAAACTAACAAATAAATAATGGCACTGGAGGCATAATCCAATCTGTGGCGCTTCTCTTTCCTCTTAAAGAAAGAAGCCTGTTTCACTTCAAAACCTGCTTCGTGATTTTGTCACTTTGAACATTTTTAGATTAGATTAGATTACTTAGTGTGGAAACAGGCCCTTCGGCCTAACAACTCCACACTGACCCGCCGAAGCTCAACCCCTACATTTACCCCTTCACCTAACACTATGGGCAATTTAGCGTGGTCAATTCACCTAACCTGCACATTTTTGGACTGCGGGAGGAAACCCACGCAGTTACCTGAGGCAGGAATTGAACCTGGGTCTCTGGCGCTGTGAGGCAGCAGTGCTAACCACTGTGCCACCGTGTCCGCCCATGGTTTTAATATGAATTCTGGTGTGATAGTGTTCAGGAAGCAATTTTTTTCTGGTTTTGTGGGAAGGAAGCTTTCTGTAGGCATATTACTTTCACGTAATGCTATTACTGTTTAGACCAGAGGTAAGGTTGAGCATTAGATTCAGGAGAACCTGAAGCTAACAGAATTGATACAGTGCAACAGATTTAATCTCTAACAAACTGGAGTTGAAATAGCAAACTGTTTGTTTCTTGAATGGCAAGTTCTTCCATGTGGCTCTGGATAACATATTTGTAGGTCTGCAGCAGTATTTGAAGGGCATCTGTTTTCTAGATTTAAAGGTTTTTCACAGTTCATAGAAATGTTCAGTTTTGTGATTTTTTTTCACGCAGTGGAGAAGATCAAAACAATAATTCTTGCAGTGTTCTGGAGGCAAGGATACTTTTTTTTATTTCTAATATCAGCTCAGCCCCAAGAAGGGTTTCTAATCCTAATTTCCTTCTGGTCCAATTTTTTGATTAGATTAAATTCTGATTAGATTCCCTACAGTGGGGAAACAGACCCTTTGGCCCAACAAGTCCACACTGAGCCTCTGAGGAGTAACCCACCCAGACCCATTCCTTCTGACTAATGCGCCCAACGCTATGGACAATTTAGCATGGCCAATGCACCTAACCTGCACATCTTTGGATTGTGGGAGGAAACCAGAGCACCAGAAAGAAACCCACACAGACGCAGGGAGAATGTGCAAACTCCACACAGTCGCCTGAGGCTGGAATCGAACCTGGGACCCTGGCACTGTGAGGCAGCAGGGCTGACCACTGAGCCACCATACCACCCTTGATCATGATCATGAATATGGCTGAGTGGGCAGTTTTCTTCAATGAGTTTGTCTGCTTCCTGCCAGTAATTAACAAATTTTATGCTAACGCACTGACATTCTTTAAAGGTTAAATACTACAACCTTCTTGTGGGATCCTGTTCACTCCTAACCCACTAATTTAGATTGTTTTATCCATCATTTCACATTAATGAATTGAGTAATCAAGCATCTTACAGGAATAGGTCTCATTATAGCTGCTGGGATTGAGGAAGGGGAAGTGGCCGTACAGCAGCTTGTTGGAGTGTCTTCCCTCCTTGGGATGTAAACTGCACTTTGAGGGTGGACTGACTGAGTGTTCAGCTATAGTGCTGAGCCCAATCTAGACTTAGCCACATAACCCTCGCTCAAAGTGTGAAATAATTTCAAATATTGATCAGAGAGAATTGGCTGTATTCATACAGGACGTACAAAGTTGCCATGCTGGTGCAGCAGAGATTGAGAAAGGCAAATGGCATGCTGTTCTTTATTGCAAGGGGTCTGATGCACGAAAGCAAGGAAGTCTTGTTGCAATTATATAAGGCTTTGCTTAAACCATACTAGATGTACTGTGCATAGTTTTATCCCCATATTGAGCTAGGAATATACTCGACTTAGGGGTGGCCCCATGATGGGGCCGAGAGAGTTAAAATATAATAAAACGAGGGAGCAGGATTAGGTCATTCAGCCTATTAGGTCTGCTGTGCCTTTCATTTTGATCATGGCTGATCATCGACACCATTTTCTTGCACTATCTGCGTATCCCTTGATGTCAGTAGTCTCCAAAAATCGTCAATTTCTGTCTTGAACATGCTCAGCAACTGAACTTCTACAGTCATGCTGAAGGTAGACAATTCCAAAGGTTTATCACCACTAAGGTAAAGAACTTTCTCTCCATCTCAGTCTAAATTGGTCTACCTCTTATCCTAAGATTATACCCCTTGGTTTTAGACTCACCAGCTAGAGAAACATTTACGTGAATTCTGTCAAATCATGTAAGAATTTTAAAAGATTCAATGCCCTTGCTAATTACTCTTTGAAAGTCTAGAGAATACAGACTCAGTTTCCTCAATATCACTTTATAAATTGAAGTGTGGGGTGACAGGATTAATCTGGTGAACCTTCAAAGCAAGAGCCCTGTATGGCAAGTATATTCCTCCTCAATATTCCAGTGGAGGCCTCATCAAAATTCGTTACAACTACAGCAGTGTAATTTAATTCCTGCAGCAGAAAGTCAACAAGGATGCTCAAGGGTCTGTATGATCTTATACTAGCTTAGAAACACACTCCACTCTGCAGGCACCCTGCCTCTATTCCTGATGAAGGGCTTTTGCCCGAAATGTCAATTTACCTCCTCTGATGCTGCCTGACCTGCTGTGCTTTTCCAGTACCACTCTAATCTAGGCCCGTGATCTTATACTAGTGAAGTTTGCAGCGATCTTTACTGCAATTGGAATAGAAAATGTAGAATTCCCTACAGAGTGGGAACAGGCCACACCGACTTCCAAAGAGCATCCCATCCTGACTCTCACTCCTACCTTATCTCTCTGCATTTCTCATGGCTAATCCATCTAGCCTATATAGCCCTGCATACTATGGACAATTCAGCATGGCCAATCCACCTAATCTGCAGATCTTTGGACTGTAGGAGGAAACTGGAGCACCTGGAGGAAACTCGTGCAGACATGGGAAAATATCTGTGTGGAGTCTGCGCGGTCACCCGAGGGTGGAATCGAACAGAGGTCACTAGTGCTGAGAGGTAGCAGAGCTAGCCACTGTGGCATCCACTTGCATTATACTAGCTTGCAGAAGATGAAAAGATCAAGATTTTCTCACTAATGCACTCATTATCTGATTGCGTTAATAAAATTGATGGAAAGTGAAGAGCATAATGTCACTTTTTTTTAAAACTGTCAGATTTAGAGTTTTAAACTGCCAAGATCTCTCAAAAACCCTCTAGTTCAAAAAGTATGATTGCAGATATGCCTGAATTACATGATGACTTGTAGCCTTCACTTATCAATCTGAGGGTTAAGATAGTGGCCCATGTGAAAAGGTATGTTTGAGTGCCCAAGCATGTAATCAGATAGGCAGCACCCTTCATTAACAGTAAAATGACCCATTTTGGTCTGTCGTTGCATTGCGTGGCAAAGACTCGTCAAATGATATTTGAGATTTGATCGCTCATTAAATTCGGAGCAGTATATCCTGGTTTATGATACAAGTAAGGTTGTAAAAATACCTCTTCAGTTATATTCCTTGAAATTATGAAGGCAGTGTGCCATTTGAAGGTATGACCTAACAGAAGATCCATTTTATGATGTCAGGCATGGCTGGGTTAATTTTACCAATAAATTACAATAAGTTTGAGTGCCATAGAATGTCTACATGCCTTTATTATGCACATTTTCCTATTGTTTCTAAGCTGTTCAACTGTAATCACTTGATGCCTCTAAAATTATCCTTCCAAGAAACTCCATAATGTGGCTGGAGAAGATTTTTTTTATTGTGTATAGTTTAATATCTTATCATAGCTTTAAAAATATGGGGTTGCTCAGGTAAGGCAGAGATGAGGGTGGACAGTTTGAGGGTTGAGTCTTTGGCACTCCCTTCTTCAAAGAAAAAAACTCATGCAGAATAAGTATTTTTAAGGCAGAGAGAGATATTTTCTGATCACAAAGAAGACAGAAGATTTATTGGGGATATTCAGGAATGAAGAGTTGAGGTAAAAATCAGATCAACCAGGATCTTGTAAATGGTGGAGCAAACTCAAAAGAGCTGAGTAACTTACTCTTGTTCCTCCTTCATGTTAATATATGTCCTTTTTAGCAATGGTTGTGCCAAAGCACTTGAGTCCAGTGTGATTTTTATTTTGCGTCATCAATTTGGAACCGAAGATAAATCTGAAAAATGGCTAATTAGTCTTTTTTTTTCTGGAGTCAGGCACTAAGAGCGTATCTATGTTCCTCGCATACTGCCATTGGATGCAACCAAGTTAACAAACAGAGGAGCCTCTGTTCGATATCACTCAAAAAAAAAAGTGCTGCTCCCTTAGTGCTACACTGAAACGTCAGCTTAGATTATGTACTCAACTGCACAGTAAGCTTGAACTTGGAATCTTTCTGGCTCAGTGACTTTGCTCTGACTAAACCAATCTGACATGAAAGTTGTTGCTCCAGTCCCTGTTAACTTTTCCATCTCTGAACTTCATTAGCTAGCAGCCAAGCCAAGAACTACATAAGTGATTGATGAGTAGACCACAGGAAGGCAGAAGTGTGTGTGTCTGAGTGAGGTTGGTATATAGGACATTGGCCCTTCTGGAAAATAAAGGTTCACCAAGTTGAGGTAGCAATTCAACTTCGATTGCCATCATCTCATTACTGTTTTGTTCAGCTTTCCAACCACCAAGCATCCAAACACCCAAGCAAAGCAATAAGTCCCATTAATCTTCAGTGAATATGCTTGCCAGTCATCTTTCCAATTTTAACCCTTAGCCTGCTCCACCAGGCTTTCATCTGTCAATTTGAAAGCATTTCCAGCAGGCCAAAGGTTAGTACACTGAAATCAATTACCATTAGTTTAGATAGTAAATTGATAGAACGTGGAAGGTATAAATTCTACAGCAAAGTGATGAATCTGATGTCCTCTTCACTGAGCTGCAGCATCACCTTTAGTTGTCACACTTCTCTACACTTGATCAATAAACTTCCAACATTATTATACACAGTAGTCAGCCTTGAAAGGATTTTCTGTTATCTTCAGGGAGATCAATATAAATCTTCTTTAAAATTAACTGATGAATACTTGCACATTTTATATATGGGTTAAATTAATATCTTTCACTCCCTTTAGCGCTGGGAACAAGACAGATTTATTGACCAAGTAGTATTGCATACTGAGAGATTTAGATGGCAGCTTACTTGGTATGAACTAAAAATGATTTAAAAGTTGGAATATTTTATCTGAGCTGTTACTGGTATGATTTTAAAGGCAGTAAATCTTCCAGATGGTCCAATACTTTATGTTGTCTTTCTAGTTGGGTTTGAAAGAGAGAATTTTGTGTTATTTTTTGAAAAGAATTGCTTCCTTGCATTCTGATTATCATAGTGTTGCAGTATTGTTACTAGATTGATTTAATAGATTATTAATCGCCACTCCGCCAGCATAAATGCTGTGCCAGTACTCTTTAATTCATCACCTCAAATTGATCCCACCTCTAACTGGTAGAATTTTTTTCTGCTGTTCTATACTTCAAACTACTATTGGCCACCATGAGGCTGGAAGAAATGCTTATCTGCAAGTTCACTGCTGGAGTTTTGTTTTTACAATTCAAATAGTCATTTTGTGGAGGTGCCATGCGCAGTCCTGCAAAGCTTGTAGCAACACTGAGTTGAACCCCTCTAACTTACAGCATCAACTTGGTCATGTTTCATGCTGTTAATGAACGGCAACAGCAGCCATTAGTCAGAACTCTGTTGACAAATGCCGAGCAGTTAAATGCATGCGTTATCATCTGTGTCGATGATGTTTGGCTATGTTCTTGTTATCTGCCGTTAACGTTCATAAATGATTCAAGTGTTTCTGTTTTATTTTTGCTTTAGTCTGTACAAAATTATTCATAAGCTTCCACAAGCTAAAGCGATTTTTTTTAAAAAAAAAGGAATGCAGTACCATGTCAATTTCAAACATCACTGGACTGTTTAAAAGCAGTTACTGGAAATCTAAAGAATAAATCATTCTAGTGAAAGGAAGGGGTGGTGGGGATGAGAATGTATATTTGCTGCCTGATTTATGTTCTTGTTTTTAAGGGAGGAAATGTTATTTTTGAATGACCTCTTTACTGAGCCCCAGTCACTTCACGATGGGCACTGTTAAAAAAATATTTCTGACAACGATTTTTTGCTTTCCATTTGACAGACTCTAGAGCAGGCACAGAAGTTCCAAGGTCTGTAGACCATGCTGTCATCGGGGGAGTGGTTGCTGTGGTTGTATTTGCCATTCTGTGCCTGCTGATTGTACTTGGCCGATATTTTGCAAGACACAAAGGTAAGCCATGAAGGAGGTTGCCTGTGCGGCCATTGTCCGAATATTTTAGAATCGGTGTACAAAGTACAAACAATATTCTAAACTGTCTTGTACTGTTTCCTGTAGCGTATCTAAACTCTGCAAAAATTTGCAATATTTTATTTGTAATGCCTATTGTGATATTAATGAGAGATGCAGGCAATGATTTCCTCTGCCAACCTTCATCAAAGAATATGGAAAACAAGGAGAACGTGGGCATTGTTGCTGACAAATATTTGCACCAGCCCTCCAGGTGTCCCTATCTCTTTCCAAACAATGGAGCCCAGGAAGACACCTCACTTCCCATCCATGTAATCCCCATTCCCATTGACAATCAATGCAGTTATTAACGTAATGGCTGAGCCCACAACAATCAGCTCCCTCCCAGGTCCAATTCTAAAATTGGGGGCGGCACAGTGGCTCAGTGGTTAGCAGTGCTGCCTCACAGCGCCAGGGACCCAGATTCAATTCCAACCTCAGGCGACTGTCTGTGTGAGGGTGGGTGTGGACTTGTTGGGCCTAAGGGCCTGTTTCCATACTGTAGGGAATCTAATCTTAAAAAAACACTTCTCTGATCTCCAAGGTCTGATACTTTTTTTTTGGATATAGTCTTTATATCTTTGAATAGTGTGATGTCAGATCTGTTGTATCACCTGCCTGGATTTCATCATTATATAGTATCAACAAGAGGAACTGTCAAGGATCACAATATTAAATATTTAAGATAAATACTGTGACAGTTTGGTGCACTGGAAAGCTAGGTTGGGTTGTGTGATATTTTTGGCAAACTTCTGAAGTGATACCAGATGCCATAAGGTGGCAGGGAAGTGGCAGGATCGGGTGGAGTATTGGCACTCAGGCTTGAGTTTGCTTTGCTGACCCTAAAATTAATTCAAACTCCTTCAAAAGTAATCTGAAGCATTTAATTCTTCAGATATTTTCAGATACTGCACTTAAGACATGCCTGATGGGCCAGTGTAAAAGAGTGGTGGCAATCGTAAGTGGATGTAAAATTTCTGCAGCACCTTAAGTCTCAGTGACTTTTTTTTCATTCATTTCTTTCTTTTTTTCATATTTTAGAATAGTCCCTGGGAGGTGGCCAGAGAGATGAGATGTCCCCAACCCTTTAGAACTTTTATTAAGTCATTGACACCTCTATAGTGTATATCATGTAGTTCAGGAAAGTAGCTAATGAATAAAGCCCATAATTTGGTGCTCAAAGTTTATTTTAGTGAACATGTGATGATGTTAAAAATGCTGTATCCTTGTGGTTTGTGAATCCACATACAAGCTATGTAATCTGTTTGCATTGCATTTAGATTATGGACAAAGTGTGGCCACATTTAGTCATAAACCACAGGACTGGAAAATGATATTTCCCATAATCGCAAAAGCAAGTATAATTAACAAATCCATCACCCTGAGGGAAAGTTTGCTATCCCAGTGATGGTATATAGCAGTGGTTAGTCTTTGGTTTATTTTCTTTTATGAAAGAAAATATAATTTTGTGCTCTGTTGAGATAAATTGTAGATTACTCTGTATAATCTGACAGCGAGTGTACCAGTTTCAATCAGCACAAGTCAAGCAGTAATTGGAACTAAATATATCAGATAAATGAACATAGGCACCAGTTTGTCTTCAATGTAAAACTTTCTGTCTGCGCATCAGTTCAGGAGCCCAGGAAAGCCATGCTTGATCTCCTTTTGCATTTGTTGCACATTCCCTGCATAAATGTATCATTGGACCCAAAGTATTTGTGTGATTTCCTTTAACTTCAAACAATAGGTGTTCTCCAACAGTTTGTTAGTCTTAAATTGTAATTTATCCCTTTTCTTGAAAAGAAAGAGAAGAACAGCAGAGGGTTATTCCTTTGCTGTGCACTCATTGCTGATAGGACATTGACGTAAATTCCTTGCTTGATGACGTATAAAGTCATTCGAAACATATCACCCAGCAATCTGCATGGAATAGCAGGATTCCAGTTAACCATTACCTCACAATCTACTAACATTAGCCCAGAATTTTCTGGTAAATCATTGGTGTGCTGAATTTGCACATTATCATTAATGTAGCAATTGTTCAACTTCTGAAGAACGTGCAATGATTTGCAATACTGTGCAATATGACACAAACCTCATGATGGAGGCAACCTGTCCATGAAATTCAAAACATTGCTACATTATCTCAATGAATCAGCAGCTACAATGGAAGGCTGGTGCTTAACAGCTTAAGGGGCCTTTTAGTAATGAGACTTGTATTCCTTTAATGCTACTCAATCATTCCAGGCAAGATTATGAAATCTCGCACCTACCAGGTAAACTGTTCTTGGAGATTTTAAAATATAACTAAGTTTTCTCTCAATTTATGCATTCTTTCCTCCTCTTTATTTCTCACCTTGTGCCTGTTTGAATAATTTTCTCCCTTGTTGTTCCTGTTTTTCTTTCCCCATTGTGATGAGGCATGTGTAATTTATATGTTATAAATATTTTTGGAATTGGAGTTTAAAAGAAACGTCTTTTTTAAAAATAAAGTCAAAGAGTCATTCCAAAACATTGACTTAATCTAGAATTTGTCAGAAAGCAAGTGATCACAGATCCCTGTGGCATTAATAGTAAGATGTTTATACAGTTGGCCTCATGATGGGCAGGGTAAATGTAAAAGGCCTTTAGTTTTGTTTTCAGTTCAGCAAAATCTAGGATGAGCAAGTTTTTCTTCTAATTCAGTTTAGAATGCACCAGTTTTGTTTTGTTTCTCTTCTATGAGGAGACTTTCAAGGCAATTGAGGGAATCAGTCACCTCAGCAGAAAGATTTTGTTTGTGAATTATTCGGACCAGAGGTGTTTGGTTAATAAACTGCAGGTTATTAAAACTGACAAAATCTACAGTCTCAGACTGTGAAATATTTCATATCAGCAGATTTTGAAATGACTCACCAAATTATCTCCACAGTCAGTAGAGCAGAACTTGAAAGAGTTGAGATAGGGATATAATTTCTTTGGACTTGAGTCTCTGTAATGGAAAATATCAGGAAACAAGTTAGTAGTTTTGCTCTGTATTTTATTCACAAGATATATCCACAATTTGAATCAGGGATTCACATGTTTGCTGACACCAAACACAGCAAAATTAGATGCGAGTAAGAGTCAGGAGGAAGTAATCAGGCTTCAAGGTGATTTATATATAATTGAGTGAGTGTGGATAAATGCATTGCAGATGCTTATAGTGTGGATAAATGTGTGAAATTGTCGACTTTATTAGGAGAAACAATGGTGGGATATTATTGAAATGGTGATAGATTGAGAGATGTTAATGTACAAAAGGATGTGTGTGCTCTTGTTCACTGTCATTGGAGAGAAACATGCAGGTGTCGCAAGCAGTTAAGAAAGCAAAAGCCCAGTTGGCCTTCATTGTAACAGGGTTTGAGTACAGAAACTAGGAGTTCTAACTGCAGCTATCCACGGTTTTGGTCATTCCATACCTGAAGTATTGTGTGCAGTTTTGGTCTCTTTGCATCAGAAAAGATATATTTGCTATGAACTGAATGCAAAGGCTCACCATACTGATTCCTGGGATGACAAGTTTGTCAGATGAGGAAAGATTGGCTTGACTGGGCCTATATTCTTTAGAATTTAGAAGAATGAGAGGGGATCTAATTGAAACATATAAAATTCTGACACAGCCCAGACAGACTGGATACAGGGATGATGATTCCCCTGGCTGGGTCATGGAGGTGGGAGATAAGGGCTTTGGGGGTGGTGGATGTGTGGGTTTGGTTCAGAACAAGGGAGCACAGTCTCATGATATATGGTAGGCCATTTCAGACTGAGATGAGGAGAAACTTCTTCAGTCATAGAATTCACTGCCATGGAAGGTTGTGGAGGCAAAGTCACAGATTTAGGATAGTTTCTAGAAGCTAACCGTGTCAAAGCAAACAGAGAAAGCTGGAATATGGTTTTGAGACAGAGGCTGCGTTCATGTTGAATAGTGCAGTAGTCTTGATCAGCTGAATTGCCTATTTTCTATGCTTTAAGATCATTCTGTTTTTATTCAGATAGTTTGGTTAGTTTTTTTTGTGTTTGGTCATAAAATTCTGTTTTGTTGTCAGACAGTCTACAGCTTCATATGAACATGATTTGCAGTGGCTAACTGCTATTTTAACTAACTAAACAATGTTTTTAAAATGTGATCTTTTAAGCCAACCTTCATTCTTGGATTTGGCATATCCAGGTGTACTATCATGGCACGGGGCTCAGTGATTAGCACTGCTACCTTACAGCGCCAGGGACCTGGGTTCGATTTCAGCCTCAGGCGATTGTCTGTGTGGAGTTTGCACGTTCTCCCCGTGTCTGTGTGGGTTTCCTCCAGGTGCTCTGGTTTTCTTCCAAAGATGTTGCAGATTAGGTGAATTGGTCATACTAAATTGCCCATAATGTTCAGGGATGTATAGGTTAGGTGCATTAGTCAGAGATAAATGTAGAGTAAAAGGGGAATGGGTCTGGGTAGGATACTCTCCAGAGGGTCAGTATGGACTTGCTGTGCTGAAGGGCCTGCTTTCACATTGTAGGGATTGTATGATCAGTTGAGATCCAAACAACATCCTTTGGTCTCAACAAGTCAGAAGATAAACTATTGATCCCAGATGCAGCGTTGATCTTATTGCCTTGCTATCAAACCTCATTCCAAGAAGGGGCAATTGGGCTGAAGGTTTTGGGGAATTAGTCCACCCATGCATCCCATGGAGATATCCTGTCCCAGCATAGTCACACTGGGCTGAACTGAAAACAAACAACTGCTTATGCTTCCAAATGTTGTAAGGACATTTCTTAGTAATTAACATTAAACCATGCAAATTTTTAAGAAAGTACTAAACACATTTTGTCCACATTGACATTATATTCCCTATTGCAATCTAGAAACTGGAGTTTGAATGAGTACCTCTGCTGCAGAATCCAGCAGTCTTTTCAGGAGTGCACCTTAAGAGGTGCAGCTGTGACCTTCACTTTAACATTCCTAGAGCTGTATTTCTCAAACAGTTCTGAAATATTCCCCAGTTCAGGCATCCAGTGGCTTCCTCGTTTTTGCATTTTTTTTTAAATTAATTGGTGGGATGTGGGTGTCGCTGGCTGGCCAGCATTAATTCCTGTTCCTAGTTGCCCTTGAGAAGATGGGGCTGAGCTGCCGCCCTGAACCACAGCAGTCCACCTGCTGTTGGTTAACCCACATTGCTATTAGGAAGGGAATTCCAGACTTTTGACCCGAAGAAGGAATGAAGCAATCATTAAGACAAGTGCACAGTGCCAGATGCAAGGTTAAACTGGTCATTCCTGTCCCAATAACAGAGGAACACCAAAATATAAATCTTTCCTTTCTCACATGGTCACGTGGACACTGAGCACTCATTTCTGTAAGAAGGATGGAGTGGTACACAAGCATTTTGTTTTGGATTTTAGCAGTCCAAGAATAATTGTGGTCACCAGTGACTGTGGACAAGGGGAGGGAACCTGAACTAAGGGTTGCTAATTGGTGGCTTTCTGATATCTTGCAGGTACATATTTCACACATGAAGCCAAAGGAGCGGATGATGCAGCAGATGCAGACACTGCCATTATTAATGCAGAGGGCGGACAGAACAACTCTGATGAAAAGAAAGAGTACTTCATCTAAATAGAGTGTGGTTACACTGAGGTGTCTGACTGTAGACATGCAGTTGGTTTTAAGCATGGTGGTCACGACTGAGATGCGTGTGTGTGTGTGTGCGTGTGTGTGGGGTTAGGGGTTAGGGTGGGGAACGATGTTCATGAGTCCAGTGAGTTCCACAGTTTGACACCTCTGTAAATGCCAAGCCAGGCTTGGACTTAGTTTAGTTTCTCTCATTTGCAGAAAACTCTGTGCCTTGTTTTCCCTGCAAACGCTCCAGCCTTTGAATTGCCATTTGGAAGCTCCATGGACTTACAAGCTCCCTTTCATTTCTACACTTTAAAAGTAATTTTGTTAACACGCTCTCTCTGTCTGTGAGGGGTGAGCTGGTGTGGCAGTTCAATTTCAGCAGAGGTACATGGATCGAGCATTTTTCTGCAAGTGAGGCTTCTTGTGGCGAGATCGACTCTAATTTCATTCTCTATATATAAACTGTGCGATGTAGGATACCTCAAACTGTCTGGCTGTGTTCTGGGCAACTGACAGAACTTTCAACAACAACCCTAACCAGACCTGACAGCTGAGGTCTGTGCCTTTTAGCAAGTGGACAGTTTTGAGTTATCACCGTGCGAACAAGCTTTGTTCCAGACAGCTCTTACTTTAAAAGATCTCATCAGTCTTTCCCAATTGGCCTTACTTCTCACTAATTTGTTTGCCAAAAAAACTTGAAAGCTATCTACATTCATGATTCCCTGTCAGCGAAGTTATTCCCCACCCACGACCCCCAAAAGAGGCAAGATGAGCACTGCCCAGAGCAAGCGTTAAATGTTACATGTTAAAGTTCTAAATTCATGCAGTACAGTTTGGCTCATAAACACTAGCATGATTTTAAAAAGGCATATCCCTTTGTTCATTGTGCATGGTTTATATTCGAGAATCTCTTCAAATCAACCCTGCTTACATGGACTGTGTGCATAGATCTGTTTTTAAAGAGCAGTGTATTTTTTTTAATCAAGCCAATGATGCAAGTGGTTAGTCCGTGTGCCATTGTATAATGCTATTTGTATTCTATTTAAAGATTTAATTAAAATTAATCAAACACTGTACAGGAGGCTGTAGTATTTAATGGAAGTTCTGTGTGTATCCTGCATTTTACATTGATTCTGTGTTTGCCATCAAAAAGGGATAGTGCCTCTTTAAAGAAAAGTGGAAGCTGCCTTAAAACAAATTACCTTTTTGTTTTAGCATAAGCATTTTCTTCTCTGCAATGAGTGTTTCTTTGTTTTGCAGAGGAGATCAGATTCTGTTCGAGTCTCCCGTTACGGCTTTAGTTGAAAATTGTAAAGAAATTATTTGCAAATTCTGATAATGGCATTTCACAGTTCTGACGTGAAGGTAAAACTTTTAGGCAGTTGTTAAAATTATTACCAGCTAAACTGTTGAGCTCAATTGTAGGTAGAGGTTAATGAATATTAACTTATTGATGGGAAGCAAAATTTCTTCTCCTGATTGCCAATAAGATACACGACCCAATTCTGACGTGACATAGCTTTACCTGAAGAGTGTTCATTTAAGGTTATTTTAAAATTTTTGGTTTGTTTTAAGATTTTTTTTAATGGATAAACGTTATAAAGTGCGAAACACTATCATACCTTTAAGAGGAAAATGGAACAGGAATGGTAATGGTGAGTTGGCCTCAATCTTCCTAATGGAACTTGTGCTAACTGAGGGGTCTCCGAGGGGAGAAGAAAATTGAGTACAGAAGGACGGAGGGACGTTTTCAATGGGGGAGCGTTGTGCTTTACATTCAAGGATTCTTGTTGAACATCCTCGTAGAGTTTGAAGAAAATAACAAAACAAATTGAGCAGCTTAAGTATTGTGATACATATACGTTATAACCAATGCTCCGATCTCTCTACAGTTGCATAAGTAAAAGGGTCACGATAACAGTGAAGGGAATGTGATTACATACTCCAGAAGTGATTTACTGTGTCTCGTTGCTGTTTGACATAGTTTCTCAGTCATTTGAGTCATTTTCTCCCACTCCGTTAGTTTAAATTGTATTATAGTGTTAGCAGTGTTACTGAAGTAGGCCTTTCTATAAAAAAAAAATTGAACAAATTTGTCATGTCTCAGGAATATGTGTTCTGATAGGCTTTTGCATCTCGGGCAGAATGCAAATAATATGCCCCCCACACATTGAAAAAAAACGTGGCAAATTCAGTTTTAGTTGTACATGTTTTTGTGTGAACCCTCTATTTTTTTCAAATGCAGTGCACTGTTTTACTTGTAAAATGTATTACTTTGTATAGAGTTAGTTCAAATGAATTGGGTTTTTGTCACGTGCGAAACAAGTATTGTGCAAAATTGGTTATATAAAAAAAAAGCATTGAAGTTGAAGATTCTTGCTGTGTTTATATGCCCAATAGGTTTGATCTTTAGGCACTGAAGCTGTTTGCTTAGACCATCTCTTATTTCTGGTGTACATGGGCAATTTTGTGTATTGATAGAATCTCTCATATGTTCCCACACCATTTTTTTTTGTATCAGTTCATGTATGCCATTTTTACAGGAAAAAAAAGTTACAAAAAACTACTGAAGCGTTCTTGTCTTCTTAATAAAAAAAAAAGTTAAATGTTCCAAGCTTTGGTTTTCTGTTGTGATTATTGTCTGTGATTTTCTTCTTGAATCAGTCAAAACGAGGGATGTCAGCATTGGGCAATTGGATATTTTTCACCCTGAGTTCAGCGTGAAGCTGTAACTTGTGTAAACCCCAGCTTTTGAAAAGCATCAGGCGGCATGGTGCCAGGGATCTGGGTTAGATTCAGTGTGGAGTTTGCACGTTCTCCCTGTGTCTGTGTGGGTTTCCTCTGGGGTGCTTTGGTTTCCTCCCACAATCCAAAGATGTGCAGGGGAGGTGAATTGCCCAGTGTGTTCAGGGATGTGCATGTTAGGTGCATTAGTCAAGGTTAAATGTTGAGTAATGGGGAATGGGTTTGGGTGGGATATTCTTCTGAGGGTTGGTGTGGACTTGTTGCACCGAAGGGCCTGTTTCTACACTGTAGGGATTCTATAAATGTTGCACACTCTCATTCTTTTCATCCTTGTGGCTGTTTGAAGATAGGTCGAGGTTATGAAGTCTTTGTTCATTTATTTTAGCCCTTTGTGAACAGTGTTGCTGCAGTGCAGGCAGAAATGTCAGTTGTGCTTTTGCAGAACCTGTGGCTGTTCCAAAGCACGCAATAGCCAATGCAATATTTCTGAAGTATAATCACTGATGTTATCTAGGCAAGTGCAGCAGTTCAGGCAGTAATGAGGTGATTGACAGTTAGCTATTACTTTTGTGCTTTCAATATACCATTACTAACAAGTATGAAGTTCTCATCACCATCACCTTTAACATGATCCATATAACAATCTGAAAAATCAGGAAATGGTATTTAATCCATGGTGACCAAATTTTAACAAAATATAGTAAGAGCCACTTTAACTGAGACCAGGAGGGGAGGGGGGAGGGGGTCACAACTGAGCAAGAGGCACAGATAGGTTAAAGCAATCAAAACTTAGCTTGCATGTTAGAGTCCCAATACAGTAGCCTGCCAGCTCACTCAGGGTTCTGCTTGAAGCATTCAGCTAAACTTCCCAAGCTGAGTGTCATGGGAAGGCAACAAAGAGTACGCAACAAACAAACATAAGGCATCCTATCTCTTTAAATGAGACACAGAGACACCTTGATTTAACTCTTCACATTTTTTTAAAATCGTCAATAAAATTGGAAAAGGAGCTGTGCATTTAAAAACAGAGTTTTAACTTATAGGGATCTTGATTATTTACAGATTACCACTGAGCAAGAGCAATGTCCATATAGCACTGATATTGTACTGCAGTGAATGCAGAGCACATTCGCAAGGATATTAAAAGGACGTGGGGGTACTGGAGGTTTGAAATAAAGCAGTTGAATTTCTGATCTTCACAAGGATGTTTCTGGACTGGAACATTTTAGTTTTGATGGTAGATTGGGTAGGCTAGGGTTATTTTCCTTGGAGCTGAAAATGTATTGCTGGAAAAGCGCAGCAGCTCAGGCAGCATCCAAGGAGCAGGAGAATGAGGAAAGTGTGCCAAGCAGGCTAAGATAAAAGGTAGGGAGGAGGGACTTGGGTCTTAGCCTGCTTGGAAGGTAGGGAGGAGGGACTTGGGTCTTAGCCTGCTTGGCACACTTTCCTCATTCCTGAAGAAGGGTTCATGCCCGAAACATCGATTCTCCTGCTACTTGGATGCTGCCTGACCTGCTGCGCTTTTCCAGCAACACATTTTCAGCTCTGATCTCCAGCATCTGCAATCCTCACTTTCTCCTAGTGTATTTTCCTTGGAACAGAGGTGAGACCTTATTGATGCCTTATGAGGGATCTAGATGGAGTGGTTAGGAAGGCCTTAGTTTTTTTGGTTGTGCCATCCATGTAATCAGCAAACATAAATTTAGAGTAAGTGGCAGGGATTTAAGAGAAATTTTGTGGTGGGAATCTGAAATTAACTGTCTGAATATTTTGACCCATTAATTGTCCTCCTGTCACTAGGTGGTGCTGCTATTCTTCCTGAGGGTGCAAATTTCATTTTGGAGGTAACTTTACAACAAGTTGAAATTAATTTTAATAAAAGTATACTGAGATTGCTGAAAATGAAAACGAAGTGCCACGCCTTCACAGGAGGTCTTGGAGCATCTGAGGAGAGAAAAATGGTCAACATTGAGTTAAATTTTACTCTTCAGAACCTTGAAGAATTATCATATTCAACTTGAAGTGTCAACTCTGATTCTCTATATAGATGCTACTAGAGTTGATGAGTATTTTCATCACTTTCTTGATTTATTTTGTATGTGATTAGATAGTGATACACAGATCACTGGATGGTCTTACGTTAGACTGCTGGTCCAACACTTAGTGACGCCATTAGTGTAGATTGCTTGAGATTTCCCCTCATTGGGTAAGGGACAATCTGAAGCAGATTGGAACTCTGAGCTACTCCAAATAAAAAATAGAAAATAATTTTGTGCTTCTACAGTAATTGGCTGAAATACCATTTGCTATTCTTGATTCAAAGTTGGACAGCAAAGCATAAATTACCCCTTCTTTCAAATTCATTATGAAAGATAATATGTTAGAATTCCAGCATGTTTGTTCTTGTCAAAAGCCATTACATCCACAGTATCTGCGTACTACATAGATCTGTGCTTAAATTATATTTGTCTTCAATTTCTTAGACAAAGTCAGTGGCATAGTGGGATGTCACTTGTTTAGTAACCCAGCCTAATCCCTTTGGGCCATGAGTTCAAATCCCACTGTTTCTGGTGAGATTTAAATGAATGAATCTTGAAAACTGGTCCCAGGTGGACCTATCCCCATGAGTAGTTTGCTAACATTTGTCCTTTTGGAAAGGACAAGGGCAGCAGATCCATCTGCAAGTTTCCTTCTAAGGTGCACAGTACTCTCACTTGGAATTATGGTCTGAATTTACAACAAATTGGGAAAGCAATCACAAAAAGATTTGAAGCAGGACATCTTTACACCTGTATAGAAAAGTATAGACTGCAGCTGGAGAACTACACGCAGTTTAGGTCTCCTTGCGAAGGAAGAATATACTTCAGAGTCAAACAGCACAGAAACAGACCTTTCAGTCCATGTTGACCATAATCTCAAACTAGACTAGTCCCTTCTGACTTTGCTTGGCCCATATCTCTCCAAACATTTCTTATTCATGTACGTACCCAAATGTCTTTTAAATGGTGTAACTGTACCTGCATCCACGACTTCTGGAAGTTCATCTCACACACAAACCACTCTGTGTTTAATAGAATGTCTTTTTTACTATGTCATTTTTTTTTAATGTCTCTCTCCTCTCACCTTAAAAATAAGCCCCCATGTCTTGAAATTCCCCACCCTAGGGAAAAGACAACTGCCATTCACCTTATCTATACCCCTCATGATTTTATAAACCTCTATAGGGTCAACCCTCAACCTCCTACGCACCAGTGAACAAAGTCCCAGTCTATCCAGCCTCTCTTTGTAACTCAAATCTTCCATTCCCAGTAATATCCTGGTAAATCTCTTCTGAACGCCTCCAGCTTAATAATATCCTTCCTATAGTGGAGTGACCAGAACTGGGCACTGTACTTTAGATGAGACCTCACCAACATCTTGTACAATTTCAGCATAATGTCCCAACTCCTATACCCAAAGGTCTGAGCAATGAAGCGTGCTAAATGCTTTCTTAACCATCCAATCTACCTGTAACGCAAACTTCAAAGAATGGATACAGAATTGGCTCAAAGGTAGAAGACAGAGGGTGGTGGTGGAGGGCTGTTTTTCAGACTGGAGCAGAGGGAGTTTAATTCCGATAAATGCGAGGTGCTGCATTTTGGGAAAGCAAATCTTAGCAGGACTTATACACTTAATGGTAAGGTCCTCGGGAGTGTTGCTGAACAAAGAGACCTTGGAATGCAGGTTCATAGCTCCTTGAAAGTGGAGTCGCAGGTAGATAGGATAGTGAAGAAGGTGTTTGGTATGCTTTATTTTGTTGGTCAGTGTATGGAGTACAGGAGTTGGGAGGTCATGTTGCGGCTGTACAGGATATTGGTTAGGTCACTGTTGGAATATTGCGTGCAATTCTGGTCTCCTTCCTATCGGAAAGTTATTGTGAAACTTGAAAGGGTTCAGAAAAGATTTACAAGGATGTTGCCAGGGTTGGAGGATTTGAGCTATAGGGAGAGGCTGAACAGGATGAGGCTGCTTTCCCTGGAGCGTCGGTGGTTGAGGGGTGACCTTATAGAGGTTTGCAAAATCATGAGGGGCATGGATAGGATAATCCATGCCCCTGGGGTGGGGTAAGTCCAGAACTAGAGGGCATAGGTTTAGGGTGAGAGGGGAAGGATATAAAAGAGACCTAAGGGGCAACTTTTTCACACAGAGGTTGGTACGAGTATGGAATGAACTGCCAGAGGAAGTGGTGGAGGCTGGTACAATTGCAACATTTAAGAGGCATTTGGATGGGTATATGGGCAAATGACACTCCTTTGCCCTTTTTTGAGGAAGTAATTAAGAAGATTGAGGAGTGCAGGGCAGGAGACATTGTTTACTTCGAGGGATATGGGCCAGGTGCTGGCAGGTGGGACTAGATTGGGTTGGGATATCTGTTCGACATGGATCGGTTGGACCGAAGGGTCTCTATGACTTGAATCCCTAGATCTCTCTGTTCTAAAACACTACCCAAGGCCTTGTATAAGACCTTCCCTTCTTTCTTTTACCAAAATGCAATACCTCACATTTATCCAAATTAAACTTCATCTGCAACTCTTCAGCCCATTGATCCAAATGATCAAGATCTCTTTGTAATCTTAGGTAAACTTCTTCACTGTCCACCATACCACAAATTCTGAAGTCATCTGCAAATGCACTAATCATGCCTTCTATATTCTCAAATAAATTATTTATATAAATAACAAACAAAAGTTGGCCCAGCACTGATCCATGTGGGACACCACTGGTTACAGGCTTCCAGTCTGAACAACAACCCTCTCCCATCAGACTCTGCATCCTGTCGTTAAGCCAATTTTGTAACCAATTGGCAAGCTCACCCTGAATCTCATGTGATCTAACCTTACTAATTAGTCTACTAAGTGGAGCCTTGTCAAAGGCTTTACTAAAGTCCAAGTGAACAATGTCTCCTGCCCTGCTCCTCAATCTTCTTAGTTACTTCCTCAAAAAAAGGGCAAAGGAGTTTGACAGAGGTTTACAAGAATAATTCCTGGGATGGCAGGCCAGTCCTGTATGGAGCTATTGGAAGATTGAGGCTGTATTCTCTGGAGTCCAGAAGAATGGGAGGTGATCACATTGAAACTTAGAAAATTCTTAGAGGAATGGGCAAGTTCAATGAAGAAAGGCTGTTTTTCCCCTGGAGAGGAGTTCCAAGATGAAGGCGCTCAGCCTCAGAATATGGTACAAACCACTTAGGATTGAGATGAGAAGAAATTTCTTAACTCGGGGGGATGGTGAATTTTTGGAATTATCTACTCCTTGGTTGGTTGTGGAAAGTGTCATTGAGAATATTTAAGATACAAATCAGTAGATCTCTAGTTACTAATTACAACAGTGGATATAGGGATAATGTGGGAAAATTGATTTTGAGGTCAAAGATCATCCATGATTTAGAATGGAGTAGGCCTAAACCTGCTCCCAGCTTTTTGACCCTGGATGCTTCTATTGCCTCAAGCACCATGTTCCAAGTCCATTCTTCTTTTGATCAGGTGACCTTTGTACTCCCTCCACATGGTCGTTTTTACTTTAGCAGTGGAAGAATTCTTGGTGGTCTGTATGGGCAAGGGGTCAAAGAGAAGAAGCAAAGATTAATAATTGGTGGCAAAGAAACAGATGAAGGAACCATAGCAAGGACAAGGCGTAAGGGAAGCAACAAAAGGGCAGAGAACTGGAGGGCATCAGTTTAGGGTGAGGGGGAAAGATAGAAAAGAGACCTAAGGGGCAATTTTTTCATGCAGAGGGTGGTACTTGTATGGAATGAGCTGCCAGAGGAAGTGGTGGAGGTTGGTACAATTGCAACATTTAAAAGGCATCTGGATGGGTGTATGAATAGGGAGGGTTTGGAGGGATATGGGCCGGGTGCTGGCAGGTGGGACTAATTGAGTTAAGATATCTGGTCAGCATGGACAGGTTGGACTAAAGGGTCCGTTTCCATGCTGTACATCTCTATGACTCTAACTACCTGAGGAAGGAGCAGCGCTTTGAAAGCTAGTGAATCCAAATAAACTTGTTGGACTATAACCTGGTGTTGTGTAACTCTTAACTTAAGGGTCTTGACAGAGTAGATGCAGAATGGTTGTTTCCCCTTGTGGGAGAGTCTCCGGCAAAAGGAAATAATCTCTGAGCAAAGGGCCTCCCATTTCAGATAGGCATGAGGAGGAATTATTGCTCTGAGGGTAGTGAATCTGTGGAATTCAGAGAAAGTGAGGACTGCAGGTACTGGAGATCAGATTTGAAGAGCTTGGCACTGGAAAAGCACAGCCAGTCAGGCAGCATCTGAAGAGCAGGAGTGTCAACATTTCATGCATAAGGCTTCTGGCATTCCTGATGAAGGCTTTATGTCTGAAACGTGACTTTCCTGCTCCTCGGATGTTGCCTGACTGGCTGTGCTTTTCCAGCGCCAAGCTCTTCGAATCTGCAGAATTGTTTGCCACAGAGGGCTGTGGAGACTGTTATTAAGTATATTTAAGGCTGGCTATGGGCAAAGGTTATGGGGATAGGCTGGAAAATGGAGTTGAGGATTATCCGATCAGTAATGATTTCATTCAGTGGTGGAGCAGAATCGATGGGATGTAAGGTTTATTTCTGCTTTGACATCTTATGGTCTTAAGGAATTCCAAGATGTGCACCTTTAACATTTACTCTGGCCATCAAAGCCAAAGAATTTTTTAAATCATTTGGGTTTGTGTTACAAGGAGAGGCTGGACAGGCTGGGACATCTTTCACTGGAGCGTAGGACGTTGGGGGATGACCCTGTAGAGGTTTTTAAAATCATGGAGGGCATGGATAAGGTGAATGGCAGATATATTTTCTCTCAGGTGAGGGATTTCATGATTAGGGGTCATTTTTTAAGGTGGGAGGAAAAAAGATTTTAAAAATACATATTTTTACACAGGGAGTGGTTCGTGTGTGGAATGAATTTGCAGAGGAAGTGGTGGATGTGGGTACAGTTACAATGTTTAAAGGACATTTGGATAAGGACAAGAATAAGAAATGTTTGGAGGGATATGGGCCAAGTGTAGTCAGGTGGGACTAGTTTATTTTGGGATTATGGTCAGCACAGACTGGTTGGACCAAAGGGTCTGTTTTCATGCTGTATGACTCTATTGAGGAGCTGCCCTTGATAGTTCACCGATTTTAGTTTTCCATCAGTGTCCATGAATTGGTTTCTAGCAAAGGTTTTTCATCCTTGAAAGACATTGGCACTGGCATGTGACTGGCCTGAGGAGGATGAAAGCAGGGTTCTACAGCATTGATAGCTTGTAATGATAGAGAGAAAGAACAAAGTTAGGTTGATGAAGTATTTTTTGATCATCAGAATAACCCAAAGCAATTCATAGACAACTCTGAATAATTCATTGGCTCACTTTACAGCTCAGGGCTGACTCCTTTGAAATTTCTTGCCTAAAGAAATGAGATATCAGAACTTGAAAGGTTGCTTTGAAGAGAGTCATTCTGTTGGCAATTCGATGGATATTTAATGACTTAATCTAATGCTGATTTGAAAAAAAACTGCTGGAAAAAGTGTGGCCCAGTAGATTTGTAAAGGTGAATCAAACCTACATACTCTTCACAGAACTCAAAGAGGTTTGTGATAATTTGGAATTGCTGTAAACCACACTCCCAATATGTGATATTTGGGTGCACAGTTATTTTTCAAATTTCAAAAGTTAGCCTTGCTGTTAGATTTTGTGTGCACACAGGGATATGGTTTGTCAGCATGACTGCTATGCTTAAAGTGATGAAAAACACAGAGTTGACATGATCAACATGTTTAAGTTTCTAAATACCAATGACATCAAGGGGAATGAGGTTAGTGTGGAGAAAAAGGTATTGAAGTAAATGACTGGACATGATCACATTGGTGGAGTAGTTTCTGCTTGTCCAATGGCCTACAGCTTCTCCTTTGTTCTAAGGAATGGTGATGTGAATTATTAAGGAGTTGAAGTGACATTGTTATTAGACTAATAATCCAAGAACCCAGGTCACATTCTGGCGACATGAGTTCAAATTGCTGTAGAGGATGGAACTGGAATTCAATAAAAATCTTCTATTAAAAGTTTAATGATGTCTAAGAAGCCATTGTCATAAAAGTCCATTACTGCCAATTAAGGAAGAAAGCTGCTATCCGTACCTAGTCTAGCATGTCTGTGACCCCTGACCCGCAGCAATGAATCTTATCCTCACCTTGAAGTAGTTTAGCAAGTCATTCAGTTGTATCAGCTGCTAAAACATCTCAAAATATGAATGATACCAGATGAACCACCTGTCATCGACCAAGACCCCAGAAACAGCATTAGCAAACACAATGCTGTCAACTCTGCAAAATCCTCCTTGCCAACATCTAGGGACCCATGCCAAAATTAGGAGAGCTTCCTCACAGATAAGTCAAGCAACATCCTGCCAGCGTCGTACTCACAGAATCATACTTTACAATGTTCCAGACATCACCACCGCCATCACTGAGAATGTCTCACCTGCAGGACAGACGCAGCAGAGGTGCTGGTACAATGGTTTATAGTCAGGAGGGTGATGTTCTGGGAGACCTCAACATTGACTTCGATACCCAAAAATCTCGTGCTGTCAAGTCAAACATGGGTAACGAGATCACATAGACCTTCCCCACCACACCAAGCATGGCCTGGCAGAACCATTACTGAATGTGAGTCAAGAGTGAGGTGCTGGAAAAACACAGCAGGCCAGGTAGCATCAGAGAATCAGAAAAATCAATGTTTCAGGCAAAAGCCCTTCAGGAATGAAGCTGGAAGCCTCGGAGAGGAAGAGATAAATGGGAGGGGGTGAGATTGGGAGGAAGGTAGCTAAAGTGCAAGAGGTGGATGGGGGGGGTAAACATGAAGGTCAGAGAGGAGGATGGAGTGGATAAGTGGGAAGGAAGATGAACAGATGGGACAGGTCATGAGGGCGTGCTGAGCTTGGAAGGTTGGAACTTGGGGGAGGGGAAATGAGGAAACTGGTGAAATCCACATTAATGCCATGGGGTTGGAGGGTCCCAAGGTGGAAGATGAGGCGGCCTTCCTCCAGGCATCAGTTGGTAAGGGAGTAGTGATGGAGGAGGCGTAGGACCTGCATGTCCTCAGCAGAGTGGGAGAGGGAGTTGAAATATTCAGCCACGGGGCGGTGGGGTTGATTGGTGCGGGTTTCCCAGAGATGTTCTCTAAAGCACACTGCAAGTAGGTGTCCAGTCTCCCCGATGTAGAGGAGACCACATCGGGAGCACCAGATGCAGTAAATAACATGCATGGAAGTGCAGGTGAAACTTTGATGGATGTGGAAGGCTCCTTTGCAACCTTAGACAGAGGTGAGGGGGAGCTGTGGGCGCAGGTTTTGCAATTCCTGTGATGGCAAGGGAAGGTGCCGGGAAGAGAGGGTGGGATGAATGGGGGGTGGACCTGATGGGGTAGTCGTGGAGGGAATGGTCTTTATGGAATGCTGATGAGGTGGGGAGGGACATATGTCTCTGGTAATGGGGTCTGTTTGTAGGTGGCAGAAACGGCAGAGGATGATGCGATGTATATGGAGGTTGGTGGGGTGGAACTGAGGACTGGGGGTGTTCTGTCCTTGTTGCGGTTGGAGGGATGGAGTTCAAGGGCAGAGGTGCAGGACGTGCACTGGAGGGCATCAGCAACCACGTGGGAGGTAAAATTGCAGTCTTTAAAGAAGGAGGTCATCTGGTGTGTTCCATGGTAGAACAGGTCCTACTGGGAGCAGATGCGGCGGAGGCAGAGGAATTCGGAATAAGTGATAGCATATTTGCAGGAGGCAGGGTGGAAGGAGGTGTAATCCAGGTAGCTGTGGGAGTCGGTGTATTTGTAGAAAATGTCAGTGATGTGACAGTCATCGTTGATGAAGATGGATAGGTCCAGGAAGGGGAGAGAGGTGGCAGAGATAGTGCAAGTGAATTTAAGGTCGGGGTGGAATGTATTGGTGAAGTTGATGAACTGATGAAGGAGCACAAGGTGGAACTGATGCAATCATCAATGTAGCAGAGGAAAAGGTGGAGAGTAGTGCCGGTGTAACTGCGGAAGATAGTCTGTTCCACGTAGCTGACAAAGAGGCAGGCATAGCTGGGGCCCATGTGGGTGCCCATAGCTACCCCTTTCGTCTGGAGGAAGTGGGAGAGTTCGAAGGAGAAATTGTGAGGACCAGTTCAGCCAAACGAATAAGAGTGTCAGTGGAAGGGCTGTCAGGAGAGGAAGAAACGGAGGGCTTGGAGGCCCTGATCATGGTGGAAGAGGTGTAATGGGACTGGATGTCCATGGTGAAGATGAGGATTTGTGGGCCAGGGAAATGGAAGTCTTGGAGGAGGTGGAGGGCATGGGTGGTGTCCCGAAAGTATGTGGGGAGTTCCTGGACCAGGGGAATAGGACAGTATCGAGGTCTGTGGAGCTGAATTCGGTAAGACAGGAGCAGGCTGAAACGATGGGTCGGCTGGGGTAGTCAGGTTTGGGGATCTTGGGTAAGAGGTAGAACCAGGCGGTGCAGGTTTCCTGAGCTGGGGTTGGAAGCCGTGGGTGTGAGATCCCCTGAGGTGATGAGGTTGTGTACGGGTCTAGAAGATGATGGTTTGGTGATGAGGGGTGGGGTTGAGGTCGAGGGGCTGTAGGAGAAGGTGTCTTCAAGTTGGCGCCTGGCTTCAGCGGTGTAGAGGTCAGTGCGCCAAACTGCCACTGCACCCCCATTGCTGGTGAGGTTAGGATTGCAGCAGAGGGAGTGGAGGGCTGCGTGTTGTGAGGTTAAGAGGTTGGAGTGGGGGAGGGGGGTGGACAGGTTGAGGGGGGTCAATGTCTCAGCGGCAGTTGGAAATAAAGAGGTCAAGGGTGAGGAACAGACCGATATGGGGTATTCAGGTGGATAGGGTGTGTTGGAAGTGGGCAAAGGGATCCTCGGAAGGTGGGCAGGAGTCTTGATTGAAAATGTAAACTCGGAGGTGGCGGAAGAAATGCTCATGTCACAACGCGTACTGAATTCGTTGATGCGTGGACGGAGGGGGATGAAGATAAAGACTGATCATTCATCCTCAGTGAGGGGGAGATCTGGGGGGGATGGTGAAAACTCAGCAGGGCTGGGAGCTAGGACCTAATGTAGAGCTGAAGCTGGGAGTGGGGACGGAGACTATAACTGGAGTGGGCATGGTAGTGGGGGGACCGGGGATGACATCATTTACGGAAGTGATGCTCACCCTGGGGCTCTGGGGGGGCAGGGATGGTGACCTGTGGGGGAGGTGTTGGCGGTGTACAGGTGAGTGGCGTCAGTGGGGGCAGAAGTGGTTGCGATGACAGCAGCTGCGGGGGCGGAAGTGGCGAAACGCGTGGCAACGGTGATGTCGTGAGGGGCGGAAGTGGCTGCAGCAGTGGCAAGAGAGAGAGGGCGGAATTGTTGTTCCTGTTGGGCCTTGCGTTGGTCTCAGCGGCGGCGGATCTGGTAGCAATCGTGGTGGCTGTAGTCTGGCCGGCAGTCGCGGAGATGAGGTGACTGCGGGCTGTCGGGCGGAGATGATGTCATCGTTCGCCGCGGTGACGATGGTTGGCACGGCCTCATGGCTGATGGCGTCCAGGCAGTTCCAGAGGCCAGGGGAAGCTTCTGGAATGTTCGAGGAATGCTGACTATTGAGGTGGGTATATGAAAGTTTGTTGTACTTAACAGTTTTTGATGTTTGCTGCCTGTCCTGCTGTGATTTTCCAGCACTACACTCTTGACTCTGATCTCCAGCTTGTTCAGTCCTCACTTTTGCTGTTACTGAATTTACTGATTGATTCAAAAATTCATGGCTGCTAGACTGGGTCTAGGGCAGGTGGTGAAGGAACCAACAAGAGGCAAAAAAAAACATACTTTGCCTCGTCCTCATCAATTTGTATTCCACAGATGCATCTGTCCATGACGGTGTCAGTAAAAGTGACCACCACAGAGTTCTTGTGGGAATTAAATCCTGTCTTCACATTGAGAATAGCCTCCAATGTGTTGTATGGCACTATCACCATGCAAAATGGGATACTTTGAACAGATGTAACGACTCAAGACTGGGCATCCATTCGGTGCAGTGGGTCTTCAGCAGCAACACAGTCGAATACAAGCTGCACCCTCATGGCCTGGCATATCCCTTGGTTTGATGAGGAGTGCAGGAGGGGATGCCATGAGCAGCACCAGGCATAACTTACAAATGAGGTGTCAACCTGGTGAAGGTACAACTTGCATACCAAACAGCACAAGCAGCAAGAGAGAGTGAAGTGATCCCACAACCTACAGATCAGAGCTTGCAGTCCAGCCATATCCAGTCTTGAATGAAGTGAACAATTAAACTACTAGCAGGAGGATACAAAGTGCAAAGCAGGTAAGGGTTAGAATGCCATTTGTATGCATTAGGGGTGGTCGGGTGCCAGGTGGGTAATGCCAAGAGGGCAAAGGTGCCAGGTGTACAGGGAGCAAGGAGTAAGGTAGGTGCAGTGTTTAGGATTGGTTGGATTAAAAACAGAAAGTGCTAGAGAAACTCAGCAAGTCTGGCAGTAACTGTGCAGAGAGAGCAGAGTTGACATTTCGAGTCCTGAACACTTCTTCAGAACTCTGGAGGGCTCGTTCTAGATTGTCCTATAAGAGAAAATATTCTGTCTGCCCTGACAAAACCCCTCAGGATCCTGGATATTTCATTCACATTTAACATTTACAAAGTAGGCACAATTCTAAAGTATTATGTAATATGGTGACAAGTGGTATCAACTGTTATGACATGGGGTAAACCCTCCTGCTTAATTTAAACCAGCAACACAAAAATGATTTACCCTGTGCAGTAATCTGTGAAAATTCAAGAGGCCAAGAACTATCTAAAGTAAAAACTATAATAACTTTATTTCTTAAAGTATAATAGAGAATAATTAACTAACAACCACTTCCTCTAACCTATCTTTTACTTTCCCTTCTATAACACTAGTCCAATAAAACTTCCGATTAAGATTTACTGAAAAATTCAAATTTCAAAACCCGCTCGCAGTCGAACATTTTTTTTTGTAGATTTGCTCTCCAGGTCGGTGTCAATGTTTTTCTCAGTGCAAGTTCCTTCTCTAGACAGGAACCTCTCAGAGAGTTCTGACTAGCAGTCTACATCTGGTAATCTTGTGGCAGTTCTCTCCCAACTGTTCAATTTTCCACGGTCTTATATACCAAAGCATCGGATTGTTTCATTGGTTTTTAATATTGTCAATAAACTCTATTCAAACTTAATTGGAATTTGGTATTTTTTGGGGTACAATTTAAACTGATTTTCCAAATTTGACTTTGTTTTTTGTCTCTAGGCAACCAGCTACACTAACTGCTGGACCACATGCTACATTGTATCTTGTTGAGAATATTTGGTGCTGTCAGGTAGTTCTGCTAGCTTTTAACTTTCTTAAAGATACACTACACCCACATTTCCATAACACAACTACACAGAAAATCAAGAGCTTCTGTTAAACATAGACTTTTTGACATGTCCTGACTTTTGAGGGCAGATGTTACTTCTGCAGTTAGGCACTTCACTGCTTTCTTTATTATCTATACACTGCAGGTCAAAATTCATTCAAAGAATCATAGAGTCATGGAGATGTACAGCATGGAAACAGACCCTTCAGTCCAACCCGTCCATGCCGACCAGATATCCCAACCCATTCTAGTCCCACCTGCCAGCACCCTGCCTATATGCCTACAAACCCTTCCTATTCATATACCCATCCAGATGCCATTTAAATGTTACAATTGTGCTAGCCTTCACTATTTCTCTGGCAGCTCATTCCCCTTTATCTACATTATTTGTTTATTTCTCAAAGAACTCTGATAAATTCATCAAAATTGATCTCTCTTTCACAAAGCCATATTGAGTCTGTCTGATTATGTGTCTAAGTGCCCTCTCATGTCTGCTGTCAATTATTGATTCCAGCTCTTTTCCCAGCATTTTCATGAGTCTAAGATCAAATATCTTGTCTGGCTGGATTGCAGAGATGTAAACATTTCATACGGCAGTTCATACGCAGCGTTTATTCAATTGTTTTAATTTCTGTCTGTGAGCAATAGAATACATACAATGGTGTTTTGTTTGTATTTCACAAGACCGTACCAGGCCTGTGAAAAGCGTACATCCTAATTAACTGTGCAGCTTTAAAGATAGCTATGACTCCTAATCCAGTTCAGTTCCAAAGCTAGAAAACAGCAAGATAAAATAGTTCAAAAAGTAAGCTCATATTTGTTAACATTATGCAATAACAATTCTTTTTACCAATTGAACTTATTTGTCTGTGTTTGAAATCGAAAATACTGGAAATGCACAGCAGTTGAAAAACAAAATAGCTTTGAACTTTTTAATCAATGCAAAGCAATTTTGGTCTGAACGTATCAGAACTGATTTTCAATTTCTGAGTAGCTAGGTGGGCCATGCTGCTGCTTTAAACGGGAATCCTGTTATGAAAAATTGTTTCCAAAGTTTTTTGTCCAGGCGAGCACAGATCAGAGATAGGGTCAAGGAACATAATCAGTGAACTTCCTTCTACAACAATGTTTCATGTGAGAGACAAGGTGATGTGCTGAGTTGCAATTTTCATAATCACTTGCTTCATTTGGCAGTTAAAATTCACAAGATGTTTGGCCCCATTTTCCATTGCAATGCCACTTTCTGCCCTGAAGAGGACTCCCAGCATTTTCCTATCTCACATGGAGGTTTCATTGTCGAACACTTTCCTGTCTCTATCCTTTCCAGTTGGTTGGGAGTGGCGAGGGAAGGGTTGTCTCTAGAACAGGGGTGGGGTAAGATCAGCTCATAACCATTAGCCAGTGTGGCAGCCAAACTCTCTTTAAAGTGTTGTACTTGATGTACAATTCATTTGAATCTTCCAACATACTGTGAACAGCAGTCAGTGAATGTTGACCCTAAGTCAGCAGTGTTGCAGTCTCAATGCCTGGACCTATTTAATTGGTATTAGCATTTACTGGAGGGGAAAATTGATCAGTAATTAGTGTTTGGTCATTAATCCAGATTTCATAGCAACTGAAAATGCCACATTGATGTCAGGAGAAAAAGTTTAAAGCCCTTCTAATGAAAGGAGGAGACAATTCAGCTTTGAATTTACTTTGTTTAATTGTGTTATTGACTTGTTGACTCATAATTATTTCTGCAGACCTGTTTTGCAGAAATTTACTGCATCGTGATTTACCAAGCCTCTGACAGTGCTGTATGTCAGCACAAAAAGAAATAACAGCAGTATCCAAGTTTGCACCAACACATTCTCCATAGCACTTCCTGATCCATCCATCTATCGGAGAAGTTGATGTGACATGTTGAAAACTCCAGAAGTCAATCACTCGGGACCACTCTCTGGATGCCATCACATTTTATATTCACACCCAAACAAAAGTGAGTGTGGCTGTTCTCTAAATCCATGAAGGGGTCAATTTGGCGTGGAGGGTTCAAAATAGCAGCATTGCTTTATCCCCAAAAGTGAGACAACTGCTCATTCCAAGTACCAGTCTAGTTAGCCTCCTCGGAACCACCTCCAACACATTACCATCCTTCTTCAAATAAATCCCTTGTTCAAAACCCAGTGGGAATTTTCACAAATCCAAAGAATGCACAGATTATTCCATGAAATGCAACCAACATTGGGGTGAGCAATACTTCTGAACAGCAGTAAATTTCTGCAAAACAAGGCTGCACTTTCAGTGAATAGGAATCGGACAAGGTTTTCTGTATCACTTGCTTTAGTGCTGATGATCCAGGAATAGATAAGCCACATGAATGTGCAATAAAAGACCATCTCGCCTCAAATCTAGGCACGATGCAACTGACGCACACTCTCAAATTCTTCAACCTGTGGTTCTTCAACTTGTGTGGAAACTTCCAAAGGACAGAAAAGTCTGCGTGAGGAGAAATGAAATTGGAAGTGAGTGTTCTCTGGAAACCAAAGTAAAATACCCAGAATAGCTGGGAAAAGAAGTCTCTAAACCTTTTGAAGAATTGTTAAAATAGATCAAAGTAACTCCAGAGTAGGTCATCCCACAGAGAATTCGCTCCTGCAGAGAACTCTGACATTTAGTATCAGCTTCACATCTTCACTTAAGGAAGGAAATCTTTTAAGAAGCTGAATTTTAAATAACTTCACTAACATAAATATTTCATGAAATGAATCATGAAATATTATTCTCCAATCTGACAAATTCTGATCTGGGATCATTATATAGTATTGGGTGAAGATATTTGCGGCTCTGGGTCTGGATTGAGATATAGGCCAGCCCAGGAATGAATGGCAGATTCCTTCCCTGAAGCAGAGAGTGTGTTTAAGGCAATCACAGTTGTTTCAGAATCATTTCTGATTTGAGTTTGTTTCCCCAAGTGCCACAGTGGGATTTTAACTTACATCTCTAAGCCATTGTTTCTGGCTTGTTCAGCCAGTAGTATAAGTACTGTCCCTGAGGAGGCTACAGTCTGTTTACCCAGAACATTTGGACTACAGCAGTTTAAGAATGCAGATGATCACCAGCTTCTCAATCACCATTGGGGAGAACAGAAAAAAATGCTGACCTTGCAGGAAATGTTCATATCTTGTGAACACGTAAGACACATAATTGACAGCCATTATCTCATCAAAGCTGGGGTGTCAGTATTTGGAGATATATGACTTTCATAAAAGATAGGGAAGACAGAAGGGTGGTGAGGCAGCTTTGTCAGTATGAGATGGATTGAGCAAGGAATGACCTGGATTAGAAGATGTAGAATCTGTTTGGGTCAAAGTAAGAGAAAGCAAGTGATGTGAATAGTCTATAGACACCACAACAGTCGTTATACTGTAGAATATAGAATAACTCAGGAAATAATGAGAGAATGAAATAAAGGCCGAACACTAATCATCAATAAATTTAAACTTCATGTCAATTGAAAAGTCAAATTGGCAGAGGTAGCCACAAGGATGATTTAATAAAGAGTATTTGGGAGTGTTTATTAGAACAATGTGTTATGGATGCAAATGAGGAATCAGACTATGTTGGATCGAGTAATGTATAGTGAGTAAGATATAATAAATGATTTCAGCGTAAAAGATCCCCAAGGAAATAGTGACCATAACATGGTGGAATTTAGCAATCGGTTTCCGAAGGAGAAACTTGGGTCATCTGTGCTAATCCTACATAAGGGTAACTACAAAAGAAATGAGAAGAGTTGACAAGGATGGACCGGCAAAGGAGCTTAGCAGAAGAGATGCTTGAGGAACAATAGCAATATTTCCGATGTTCATGGTTTGCAACAAAGATACATCTCAGTGTAGAAGAAGGTTCTAGAAAGGGGATAAACTAACCATGGTTAACCAAAGAAATTAAGGATAGCATCACATTGAAGGAAAAACATACAATGTGGCAAAAGGTAGTACTAAGCCAGAAAAATGGGAAAGATTAAAATAACTAACAAAATATGACCAAAATAAAATTAAACTATGGCAGCAAGCTAGCAAGTGACATGAAACACAGACAGTAGGACTTTCTTTAAATAAGTAGAACAAAGGGAGAGACCAAAGTGAACATAGACCCTTGGAGAATGAGTCTGAGGAAATAAGTGAAAAACCTGGAAATAGCAGATGAGGTAAAGGAAATTTATATATCAGTCTTTATACTAGAAGACACTGATAGTATTCCAAAACAACTGAATCAAGGGGCAAAGGGGAGAGAGGATATAAATTCAAGAACTAGATTAGAGAAAAAAATACTTGGGAAACTAACAAGGCTCAAGCCCAATAAGACCCCTGAGCCTGATGGGTTGTATCTTAGAACAGAAAAGGAAGTAGTTACAGAGATAATGGAGGCACTGGTAGTAACCTTCCAATAATTATTAGGTTCTGGATAAGTCTCAGAGGATTGAAAAATGCCAATGTAACCCACTTATTCAGAAAGGGAGGGAGATTAAAAAGCAGGTAACTGTATACATCAGTAATGCCTGTTTGGGGAAAAATGTTAGCGTCTATTATAAAGGATGTATTAGCAGACCATTTTGAGGATGACAACCTGTAACTTGTGGCATGCCACAGGAATCAATGCTGAGGCCACAATTATTCACAAGGATGAAGGAAGTGAATGTGGTATCACCAAGTTTGTGGATGACACAAAAAATGTATCTAAATGGATATGATATAACTGGGATTACTGCAGGGTAACAAGGAATGGGAACTGAACATCCAGGGGATTTTCAGTACTTTTTAGATTAGATTCCCTACAGTGTGGAAAAAGGCCCTTCAGCCCAACAAGTCCACACCTACCCTCCAAAGACCAACCCACCCAGAATCATTTCCTACATTTATCCCTGACTAACACACCTAACACTATAGGCAATTAAGCATGGCCAGTTCATCTGACCTGCACATTGTTTGTAATAAATCCAGAACACCCAGACAATAAACTACTTACTACTCTACAAGATACGATCATCTCATATTTACGTAACTTAGCTCAAGTTAAAAATAAACTCAAATAAAATAAAATTAAATTAAATTACAATCAAATTAACTTAAATTACATTACATTACTTTGCTTCACTCGCCGCATTTCCACTGAAGCTCCCATCCACAGGAGCAACAATTATTATATTTGTATTTACTAGACCTCCCCACCAGGGTCCCCGGGCCACCATATACGCCCTTCATGGCTATATAAAGGCCCGAATCAGTATCAACAATAGGGCCATGTCTATGTAATTTAGAAAGGGCTGCCATGACTTATCAAATTGCTCTGTTCCATGGTGCACCATACTTTTCAGATAATTTTGGGGGACATACTCCATCACAAGTCTGAGCGATCCCGCAAGACCTGGAGGTTTTTCTGATATCCTGTTCTTCCTTGCACAGTGTGTAAGAATGTTAAATAACCTCTTCCTATGCTCATCCAAAGAGGGCAGATGCGGCAGTCCCAAAAGAAGGGATACCAGATCAGCCTTAACTTCAATTCCCAGGATCTTTACCAGCTCATTCACTATGGCACCCCAGTATCCACAAATCTTGTCACAGGACCAAAAGCAATGTGTAAGGGTGCCAGTGCTAATTTTACATTTGGGACATCCTAGAGAAGATCCTTTCTTAAACTTTGCTAACCTCTCCAAACCAAAGGAGTAGCCATGGGCACCCGCATGGGCCCCAGCTATGCCTGCCTCTTTGTCGGATATGTGGAACAGTGCATCTTCCGCAGCTACACTGGCACCACCCCCCACCTTTTCCTCCGCTACATCGATGACTGTATCAGCGCTATCTCGTGCTCCCACGAGAATGTTGAACAGTTCATCCACTTTATTAACACCTTCCACCCTGACCTCAAATTTACCTGGACCGTCTCAGACTCCTCCCTCCCCTTCCTAGACCTCTCCATTTCTATCTCGGGCGACCGACTCAACACGGACATTTACTATAAACCGACCGACTCCCACAGCTACCTAGATTACA
>NC_057744.1:11245271-11315401 GCF_004010195.1 Chiloscyllium plagiosum | reverse complement strand
TTAACTCCCCCTCCCACTCCGCCAAGGACATGCAGGTCCTTGGCCTCCTCCATCACCAGACCATGGCAATACGACGCCTGGAGGAAGAGCGCCTCATCTTCTGCCTAGGAACCCTCCAACCACAAGGGATGAATGCAGATTTCTCCAGCCTCCTCATTTCCCCTCCCCCCACCTTATCTCAGTCCCACTAATGGTGTGAATGACGAGATCTAAAGCAAATTGCCCTCACCCTGCTGCAACATCCTCCATGCTTTCACTGTATTTAAGGTAATTGGGCTCTCATAATGCTCAGCCATGGATCTCATCTTGTCCATAAACAGTACAATGATGAGGGGACACCTTGCCTGCGAGGCCTCAACATCAAGCCATATCAACCTCGAGCCATTACACACCCAGTCACCCACATATGACAGCAGGGCACCTATTTGGTATCTCTTCAGATCTGGGAGATCCACCCAACCCATATCGTGCGGAAGTTGCGGATGCTCCTTACTAATTTGGTGCCTAGACACCAAATAAAGGATCCAGACCAGCCGGTAAACCTCCACAGCACCATCCGGATAACAACACAGGAGCATCCTCATAAGATATCAGCGCTGAGGAAGAACCTTCATTTTAATCAGAGCGATACGGCCTAGCCACGATATTGGTACAAGTCCTCTCACTGCTACAAGTCCTGCTTCATCTTGTCAAACAATTGCACAAATTTATCACTGTACTGCTGACGAAAGGTGGGGATAATAAAAATTCCCAGGTAGAGAAAACCTTCCTACGACCACCGAAAAGGAAACTGTATTCCATCCTCTAGCTCCAGCATTCCCACCAATCTTCCCATGGCATGTCTTGTGACTTTATAAAATTTATCCTGTATCTTTAAAAACTGCCGAATAACTTAATTTTTTTGTATCAGCCAGGATACGGACCTTTCCAGGTTAGCTAGAAGAAGGACATCATCTGCATAAAGAGTAATTTTGTGTGTTCCCCAATTCCCACCTTTGATGCCACTATTTCAGGGTCCTCTCGGATGGCCTTTGCCAACGGCTTGATGTTGAGGCCTCGCAGGCAAGGTGTCTCCTCATCAATTACCAAGGTAAACAGCGGCAGCAAGAGAGAGGACATCCCGGACAGCTGCCTCTTCCCCCACTAAAATAATTCGATTTGACACTATTTGTGATAACCGCTTCCTTGGGGTCTCTGTGTAACACTGTCACCCACTAAGCAAAGGGCTACCCCCACCAAGACCAAAGCAATCTAGAACACCAAAAAGATACGCCCTTTCCACCTGATCGAGTGTCTTTTCCGCATCCAGGGAGAGCACTAAGCCCGCAATCAATCTCTGCTGACATACTTGCATTATGTTCAAAACCCTCCCAATATCATCGGAAGAGCTGTGATCCTTGATAAAACTCGTCTGGTCTTTTACAATGAAGGACAATACCTATCAGAACCAACACCTTTGATAAAATTTTGAAATCAAGGCAGCAACAGGGAGTAGAAAATGCAGTCAGTAAGTGCCTGCTGTACTCCTTTGGCTCCTTTTCCTATATTTTTCTTCATCTCAACTCCATGGCCTCCAAATTTAAAATACTCTTAAGTGTTCTGCCTGCTTCATCCTAACAATTTTTCTCAGGGGTGGCTAATGAGGTGGGGGGGGAGTTGAAGCCCACCTTGCCTGGGGTATGGCACAGAGCCTAACACAGCAGATGTTTCAGATCATCTTGAATCTTCCATTGTAAAGATCTCTAATAGTTCACTTTTGCAACTTCTCTTTTTCAAGAGACGTGTACTTCTATAGAATTCTTCACAGCATCACAATGCCCTAGAACACCTTATAACAGTAAATATGCTTTATTGCCTGTTATGTTGGAAATGCAGCAGCCAATTTGTGCACAGCAAGCTCCCACTAAACAATACTGTGATGATGACCAGGGAATCTACATCTACAGATAGATAAATATTGGCTAAAAAACAATCGGGGACATGATCTTTGATATCCAGTTGAGACAGCAGACAGGGTTTTGATTTAATGTCTCATCCAAAAAGACAAGCACCTCCCACAGAGCAGCACTCCCTGAGCACAGCCCTGAACTTTCAGCCTAGATTTCTCTGCTCAAATTTCAGGAGTGAGACTTGAATGCACGATGTTAGGCCCATTATAATATTTGCCTAACCCTCGGGGTTATCTCCTTTGCTCCTGAGCAAAGCATGACAGTTAAGACCCCCAGAGGAAATAACTCCAAAAAAATTGATTAGCTCCTTTTTAGACCAAATAATAGCACTCTTTCTCAGCCGGCTGCTGGAGGTTAGAATGTGCTTGCATTATGACAGCAGTCATATAAACGCAGAGTAAATCTACAATCATTCATTTTGTAGAATGAACAAATTGTGTTCAGGAATCATCCATGTAAAGGTAAAGGAGGGGCAGAGAGCAAAACCAGGAAATAAGGAGATAAACACAACTTGTAAGCAGCTTGATATCCAATCACCATGGCAACACAGGTCCAAGTAGCTCATCACTGGAGTCTATTTTCCAAGTTAACATTCTGGCTGCAGAATTCCATTAAACAGGAAGGAAGATTGGGTAATCTGACACTGACATTTGAGTCATTGTCAATCTGTTGTATTTTACAGTTTGGAATGAGACCATTCAGCGATCATGCCTGTGCTGATTCTTTGATAGCACTGTCTACTTAGAGCTTTTTTCAAGCCTTTCCTGACAACCATGTACTTTTTTTTTATACTTCTCTTCCTGTTTATGAAATGTGCATCTGCCAGTATTTTGGAAAAGGTCCTATCAAACCACCGTATCAACATAATCTCCATTTTATCTCCTAATATTTTTGATGATGATCTTACGGTTATTCTTACAGCCTATAGTTGGCAACTCCCCGAGCATTGGAAGTACTTATCCTGATTCACCCTGACTTCAGCTGTAACAGTGGTAACAATTTCATCTCTCAGTCCCGCAGTCATATTTTGGAACTGAGAAAGACAATTGGAATATTTTCTTCTTGGTGAGAGACTTGGAGTTGTACAGGAGATTTATTTTTGTTATTCAATCACTCATGGAATGTGGGTTTTGCTGGTTAAGCCAGCATTTATTCCCTATCCGTAATTGCTTTGTGAAAGGTGGTGGTGAGCAGCCATCTTGAACCATTGCAGTCATTTGGATGTAATACATCCACAGCTGTGTTAGAAAATAGTTACAGGATTTTGACACAGCCACAGTGAAGCTGTATTGTGTGATTTAGATGGCACACTTGTAGCTGGAGATGTTAGCATGTATCTGTTGTCCTCATCCTTCTAAGTGGCAGAGGTCACAGCCTTGGAGGGTGCTGTCAGAAGTTCCTTGTCGAATTTCTACCCTGCATTCTTAGGAAATGGATTTACGCGCATTTGGAACAGCATGGCTGAATTAGAGTCAGTCAGCATGGCTTTATGCTGGGCAAGTCATGTCTTATTAACTTGATTGAATTTTTCAAGAAGGTGACAAGGGTGATTGATGAGGTTAAAACAATGGATGTTGTCTATGTGGATTTTAGTAAAATTTTTCAATGAAGTCCCTCATAATAGGCTCATCCAGAAGAATAAGATGTATGGGATCCATGGTGACTTGGCCATGTGGATTCAGAATTGGCTTGCCTGGAATTGGCAGCACGGTGACTCAGTGGTTAACACTGCTGCCTCACAGCACCAGGGTCCCAGGTTTGATTCCAACCTCGGGTGACTGTCTGTGTGGAGTTTGCACATTTGCTCCAGTTTCCTCCCACAGTCCAAAGATGTGCAGTTTAGGTGAATTGGCCAAGCTAAATTGCCCAGTGTGAGGTGCATTAGTCAGGGGGAAAAGGGGTGTGGGTGGGACATTCTTCAGAGGGTCGGTGTGGACTTGTTGGGCTGAAGGGCCTGTTTCCACACTGTGGGGAATCTAATCTAAACGCTTCCTATTCATGTACCCATCCAGATGTCTTCAGTGGGCGGCACGGTGGCACAGTGGTTAGCACTGCTGCCTCACAGCGCCAGAGACCCGGGTTCAATTCCCGCCTCAGGCGACTGACTGTGTGGAGTTTGCACGTTCTCCCCGTGTCTGCGTGGGTTTCCTCCGGGTGCTCCGGTTTCCTCCCACAGTCCAAAGATGTGCAGGGTCAGGTGAATTGGCCATACTAAATTGCCCGTAGTGTCAGGTAAGGGGTAAATGTAGGGGTATGGGTGGGTTTCGCTTCGGCGGGTCGGTGTGGACTTGTTGGGCCGAAGGGCCTGTTTCCACACTGTAATCTAATCTAATCTAATCTAATCATAGAATGCAGAGGGTAGTGGTGGAAGGGTATTTTGCAGGTTGAAGGTCTGTCACTAGTGGTGTTCCGCAAGGATCCATGCTGGGACCTCTGTAGTTTGTGATATACATAAGTGACTTGGATGAAAATGTAGATGGATAGGTTTGTAAGTTTGCAGACTATACAAATATTGATGGAGTTGTGGATAGTGTAGAAGGTTGTCAAAGGATACAGCAGGATATTGATCAGTTGCAGATATGGGCGAGAAATGGCAGATGGAGTTTAATCTGTGTAAGTGTGAGGTGGTGAACTTTGGGAGATCAAATGTTAGGGAAAAGTATGCAGTTAATGGCAGGACCCTGAACAGCATTGATGTACAGAGAGATATTGGGGCTCAAGTCCATAGCTCCCTGAAAGTGACCACGCAAGTAAATAGGGTTGTAAAGAAGGTGTATGACGTGCTTGCCTTTATTGGTCGGGTGATTGAGTACAAGAGTCACAATGTCATATTGCAGTTTTCTAAGATTTTGGTTAGGCCACACTCCTGTGCCTCTGTTCAATTCTGGTTGCCACATTACAGGAAGGATGTGGTGGCTTTGGAGAGGGTGCAAAAGAGGTTTACCAGAATGCTGCCTGGATTGGAGAGTATGAATAATAAGGAGAGGCTAGAAAAACTCAGATTATTTTCTCTGGAGAGGCGAAGTGAAGGTTTGATAGTGGTCTATAAAGTTATGAGATGCATAGATAGGGTTGGCGGTTAGAATCTTTTCCCCAGAGTTGAAATACTAGGGGACTTACATTTAAGGTAAGGGGGGGGAAATTCAAAGGGGATGTGAGGGGCAAGTTTTTTATATGCAGAGTGGTAGGAGTCTGCGACCTGCTGCCTGAGGTAGTGGTGGAGACCGATACAATAAGGACATTTAAGGGACTTTTAGACAAGAACATTAATATGCAAGGAATGGAGGGATATGGCATGCAGAATGGATTAGTGTAATTTGGCATCATTAGATTACTTACAATGTGGAAACAGGCCCTTCGGCCCAATAAGTCCACACCGACCTGCAACCCACCCATACCCATTCCCCTACATTTACCCCTTCACCTAACACTATGGGCAATTTAGCCAATTCATCTAACCTGCACATTTTTGGACTGTGGGAGGAAACCGGAGCATCCGGAGGAAACCCACGCATACACGGGGAGAATGTGCAAACTCCACACAGACAGTCACCTGAGGCGGGAATTGAACCTGGGTCTTTGGCGCTGTGAGGCAGCAGTGCTAACCACCGTGCCGTGCACGTCATGTTTGGCATAACATGATGGGCTGCAGAGCCTGTTTCTGTGCTTTACAATTCTATGTTCTATGGATCGTATAGACTTTCTTGAGTGTTGCTGGAGTTGCATTCATCTAGACAATTGGGGAGTATTCTATCACACACTCCTGACTTGTGTCTTGTGGAAAGGCACTGGGGAGGCAGGAAGTGAGTTATTCACCACAGAACTCCTATTCTTGATAGAACAAAATATTTTCTATGTTGTGAAGAAAACTTAACAAAGAGCCATAACATGTCAGCTGGGATTCCGTTTCTTCATACAAATGGATGTGAATTCACAGTTGAAATCATCATTACTGAGATCATTAAATTTTCAAGAGTCAGGGGTATCGAGGAACAAGGAACAAAACTTGGTAAATATTGTTTTGGGAGCACATCAGCCATGATCTAATAGAATAGTGCATCACTCTCATTATTATGTTCCATCCTGTTGCCAAACCAACAAATCTATGTCGTATGTCCTTAGCAGAACTGTGGAATGAGATTGCATTATCTAAGAGATTGTCTGAAATAATTGAACTATACTAATATTGGTGCTAAATCCTAACAGGTACAAATTTATGGGGATTGCAAGTATCAGTGTACTGTAGTGTAAAGGATACAACTTAGCCTTTACCCAAAATTGACAATATCTTGACAACAATTTCCAGAGCCACTCCATTCAGTAAATTGGATTTGTGGAACATTTACCAACAATTAGAGCTAACAGCTCATTCCACGTAATATTTGATCTTCGGTGTTCACCAGGATATTTATTTTTATAATTGGCTTCTAATGAAGTTTCAAGTGCACCACAGTGTTCCAGTCAGTCAATGATCATACATTACAAACCCAGTTCTCTCTGGAAGCTGTTCAAAACAAAATCAATGTCAATTTTTTAGTATTTTTGTCTCATTTGTGGGAGGCAAAATTATAAAGAAGGAAAGTAAGGTGCAGTAAAGAAAATGGAATCTTCACTTATTTAGTTAATATTGGATAGAAAGCTAAATTCAGAATTTGATTTTGTAGTGTTCTGAGTCCGTGACACGTGCTTGGAAAGGATTTTGCTCTGATCAAAGAAATGACAGATGGCTACTTTTGAGAAGGAATTCATTATATTACAGTTGAACGATGACTATCATTTTCACAAGACTACCATCAAAAAGATTGGTTGTTCTGGACCGATATTAGGTGGTTTAGTAAAATGCAATATTCTACAGATAGGAGTTTACCCCAAGGGATTTGTTAAGAGTGTCTAAACGTGCTGAAGAGTGAAGTTAAGCAGATAAGGTGGTGGTTCCACAGGGCTAGTGGCACTGAACACTAATCCACAGGCCCAGGTGAATGTTCCCGAGATATCAGTTCAAATCCCACTAAGGCAGTTGGTGGAATTTAAATTCAATTAAGAATTCTGGAAATGAAAGCTAAGCTTAGTAAAGACGACCATTAAATTATCATCCATTATGGCCTAAGTGTGACTCCAAGCCCACAGCAATGTGATTGATTCTTAGCTAACCTTTGAAATGCCCAATTCAAGGACAAATATGCTACCTTAAGAAAGGATTACAAACCTCTAATTCCAGAAAAAAACTTCAGTATTGCAGTGTAAATAGTAGCATGTTTTCAATTTTCAAATAATGAGATATGAATTTGGAGCTATTGCTGCCTAGTGACCAGAGATCTTCTGGTTATCCAACTGAGGTCTGGATGACACTATTTGTAATGTCTTACTCTAAGATAATGATATAGCTGGACTCTTGGATCTTCCTTTGGCAATTATTAATTTCCATCAAACTAATTATATATGTTAGACTCTGTATGAGATCTAAGCTACTTTGCCTTCCTAGAATCTTCTCTTCTTTATCTTCATGTTAATACCATGTTGTTATGGCATCATCAGTGATATAGCTTCCTATGTTCATTCTCAGGAGTGAATCCTTTATTTTAGAACAGTGTTTCTTAAACTTTTTCCCACTGTGACCTTGTTTTGAGTTTTGAAAATTGTCACAACTTCAACATAAGAACTGAGAGCACAGTGTTATGGGGGAGTGGAGGATTGAGAATTGGGGGAGGTGTTGTGCCTGTAAAATTGGGAGTGGGGGCTATGGGAGTGAGAGTGGGAATGTAGCTCCTACCCCTTAGTCAGAGCTCCATAGTAGGCATTGCTGTTTTGTCACTCGCAGCCCCAAAAAACCAGCTCAGACCTCGAGCTGGGGAACAAAGACCCATTTTTGGAAGCTCGGTTCTACATGGATAAATAAAATGTATTTATTTAGGGAAAGACCCAATGAACTGCAGGGTGCTGAATTTGGTGTGTTTTTTTTTTGCTAAGTACCTGCAACTCAACCACCAACCACCCCCAACCCCCCACCCCCCACCAATCTCACAGCGAAGAGAGTCCGCTTGTATCAGCAAGAAGACCCTTGACATTGTCGGCTTGAACAGAAAGCACCCACAGGGTTGCCCAACCAAACATCTAGGGGCCAAGGCCTTCACTTCTGAGCATCCTCCCCTCACAACAGATGTGGAACTAGGGAGTGCACTAATGGGAGGGAGAGGATAAAGAAAACTTATTGAGGATACATGGGTGACAATGTGCAGTACATTATTTTTATTAAAAAACTATTCTATTCTTACATCTGGTTGCCTGTATGTCTCTGTGTAGCCCTGATTGCAACGTGTTCCGGCATCAGACATGTCTTATTGGCCACAGAGAATGGACCATGGATCAATGTCTGTGGTAAGATCACCATCCACGAAACAAGTTATATAGAGGGCAATGGCTCCTGCTGATCCCTCTCCTGTCCCTGGCCTCTGTGTTCCAATGAGTTGGTCAGTGATGTCTGGCATAGGGATGTGTGAGGCAAAGAGGGAGTGGGGAGGGAATGCTTTAGCAAGGCCAAGGATAAGAGACCACTATATTATATGTGCCTCACATTAAAAATCTTTACTTTTCTTTAATTCATTCACTGGATGAGGGTATTGTTGGCCAGGCCAGCATTTATTGTCCATCCCTAATTGCCCAGAGGGCAGTTACCAGTCAACCACATTGCTGTGGGCCTGGAGTCACATGTCGGCCAGACCGGGTAAGGATGGTAGTTTTCTTCTCTAAAGGATATTAGTGAACCAGATGGGTTCTTCCTGACAATCAGCAATCATTTCGTGGTCACCATTAGTCCCTTAATTCTAGATTTGTTTTTACTGAATTCAAATTCCATCATCTGCCATGGCAGGATTCAAACACAAGTCCCCAGAACATGACCTGAGTCTCTTGATTAATTGGTCTAACAATAATACCACTAGGCCCTCACCTTCTCTTGTGTGACTGCGTGTAAACATCTTAAATATCTTTTAAATGATGAAGTGAGTCTAGAATTTGTGAAATAGCTGATGGGTGAGGAGGATACTTGAAGAGACAGATTACTCTCACTAAACTGGAGGGAGTATAATGTAGCTTTAATACCTGTACTTCAGGGGTTAAGTTAAAGGAGAGACTATACAAATTAGGCCAGGTTTTTCTAGAAATTAGAATGTTATGGGGTGCTTTGATCAAAGTCTTCAGGATATTAACAGGAAAAGACAGAGTAGATAAAATAAACTATTTCCACTGGTTAGAGGTTTTAGAACTAGGGGGCATGATCTTAAAATTAGAGTCAGGAGAGATGTTAGGAAGCAATTCTACACAAAGAGTCATAGAGTCATAGAGATGTACAACATAGAAACAGACCCTTCAGTCCAACCTGTCCATGCCGACCAGATATCCCAACTCAATCTATCCGGCCCATATCCCTCCAAACCCTTCCTATTCTCTTCCACAAATGGTAGTTGATGCGAGATCAGTTGTTAATCAGTTGTTAAGTTTAGATACGTTTTTGTTAAGTAAAGGTATTAAGGGATACAGGCCAGAGGCAGGTATATGAAGTTAGGCCACAAATCAACAGAAAAAGCTCAACAGGTTACTCTATACTCCTGTTACTCTGTTACTAACAAAAATCTATTAGTAATAGTTACAGAAACGAAACAGTTAATACCGCAGTTAAGATACAGATCAGATATGATCTAACTGAATGACAGAACAGGCTCAAGGGGTTGAATGCTGTTGAATTCTGTTCCCCAACAATGCACACAATCTCAAAATATCAGGCATCCTGTTTTTAGATGGCTCAGTGCTCCACATGGGGTGATGATGTTCCTCTTTGCACTGTGTGTAGCATGATCAAAAAACACGTCAAAGATACAAAGGATTATACCACTCAAAACGCAGGAGGCATTTTCCTCTGGGATGTTTATAATACACTCTCTGATTCTCCATCTCAATGTGCCAAAATATTGCAACATATTCGGTAAAATTAAACCATTGTTCATGTGGGATTACCTCAGAAGTCTTACAGTGGGCTATGATTGGGATGCTGTCATCTAAACAGAAGCCAAGGTTTATAGAGATTCAATCACATGCTCAGCTTGAGTGAAAAAAGGTAGCTGCAACACCCAAGATTTCCAGCAGTAACATTTTCAACTTTGAAGTCCAATAGCTTTGAACCTTAGAAACCTTATTATAGCCCTTGCTGAGAAGACTACTTGATCATTCGAAGACCAGTTTGCAGGAAATCCATCTCCGTTTTGAATGCAGAAGGACTTTTTCAGATCAAAACTGAAAAAATACAGGCATGCATTAAAAGCTTGTCACTGAATAATAACATGTTACAGCATTGTATAAAATGTTAAGAGTACAAATGATTTTTTTCTTAAATTATGTGAAGGTCCTCCGGAAGAAGTGGTTACATCTTAAGTTAAAAAAAAAAACATTATTTACTGCACCCAGTGAACAAAGTTGGCCCACAGTTTGTTAGACATGTTTAGGTCCAGAAATTGCCATGAGAATCGTACTGAGTACTCTATAACTCAGAAGTCCAAATGGCCCAGCACCCCCTGCAAGGACTCGGGGACCTGAACAAATAGGGCATACAACGCTTTAACCATTGTAAAGAAGCACACGTTGTGAGGGTTTTTGTGGTGCAGTGTTAAGGTTCCTGCCTCTAAACCAGGGGACCTAGGTTCAAATCCCACCTCCAACAGAGGTACACAATGAAATATCTGAACAGATTGATTAAGGTTTTTTTTGTACTGCACAGAGCCAGCACTGATATGATCAGCCAAATTTACAGGAATTGTAAACTGCAGAATTGAGAGCTCATGTGGTGCAGATGTTGTGTCACTATCTGTGGGACAGAAGGTCTGGGCTCTAGACCCACCTCCTCCAGAGTTATATCAGAACACACCTGGTTGATGAAAAATGCCTGCAACATCCTTGGCTTTATCAAAGAAAGTAAAGCTGCACAACGTTGCTCAATGCCTAATTGGTACATTATGCAAATATTAATGACTTTCTGAGAGTTCACAAGGGAGCAAGGCCAGGGACTCTCTACTGTCTCAACCTGTTCAAAATTTAATGTGGGGCATCTGTGTTTCACCTAATCAGAGACTCAGCGTGGCAATATATCCTCTAACCTTTTTGAAGATGCACTTGTCAGATTAGAAGAATACTTAGCAAAAGGAGAAGGTAATCCATCTCAAAGTGATTTGTATCTTTTCACAGAATGACCCCACCAACCTTCTCACTTTGAAAAGGCAACTTATATTTATTGTAAAGAATCATGTTGACAGGAAATGAGTGCAAATGAGCAGAAAGCATAGAAATCAGAGCTGCAGTGTAGCAAATGTTGTGATATGGCATTATAGAATAGATGGTTGAGTGTTAAAAGAGTTTTTGTTTGTCCAACCATGCTATTGGTTCGGTAACTACTCTGCAAAGAAGTATAAACCAGTTAATGTGAAATGACACTAACTAATAATCATTTTTGAAGGCTTTAACTTTTAGAATGCTACAGCTGACATCATGTATAGAAATCATTTATAAAAACAATCTGTATTGCAAGGAAAATGGAGCTGAACATTAGATTAATTTACTTTGCAACAATGTCCAATTACTTCCTGCTCTCATTTTAGAAGTTTGCTGAGTTTAACTTTATTCAGGATGTTGTGTTTGTCTGTGCTTATTTCCCAGCCCTGAATGGATTGAATTGTTGTATTTGTTATTTTTTCAGTGAAAGCACTGTTATTAACTAATGCTCAGTTTCTTCCACACAACTTTGTATTATTTTTGTTCAACTTCCATGATTGAGTTTTATGCTCATTTGATGAGGTAATTTGGAGTTATATATTCCAGGAATTTAGTAAAGTTCTGAGTAGATCAGACCTCAGAAATACACAATGAACTAAAATGAAATGAGGAGAAATACATAGAACCAACAAAATTTTTAATACTAATTCCTAGGTTTTCTTTTTCTGGCATTGAGAATGAACTATTTTGCATATACAGATTGAAGCCAAACACTGGTGGAGCTTGGTTGCTAATTCACTACTAGTAAAATGAGAAAGCTATATTGTTCACATTATAGGCAGAGCTAGCTAAGCCTAGCTGTGCCTCGGGTAACCTTTAGAACGTGATTCAGCACACCCCAAGTGTTGTCTAATTACCTCTCACTTGTAAACAGATATGGAATCCGAAGTGGACCGGATTGGCATATCTTAAATGAAAAGTTAATAGGTGAAGAGTGCTGTGCTATACATGTTTGACTATAAAACGTCTGCAAAACACCCGAAAAAACAATCATGTTGCACTGGGTGCTGTGTCCCGATGGAGGATACTGCCTCCTTGTCAAGTCCTGTTGTCTCGACTCTACAAATGGTCCACACTCCAGGAGAGGGCAAAGATCATTAAACACACTCAGAGGTTCTAATTGGAGCATGGCAATCTCAACATTGATGCTCCCTTTCTACTATGATCATCTGGCAGCTGTGAGCACAAAGGTTTAAACAAATTCAACATCCTCCAAAGGTTCCCACTTCTCATGCCTCCTCCTGGTTTCCACAGCATTGCCTGCCTCGATGCTACCAACTGGATAGTGCCATAGATTCCTGCAGTGGACCAGTGGCAGTACTTAAATGCCATTCTTCATTGGACAGTGCTCATAGAAACCATCTCTTAATTGGCAGTCAGAAGATTCTGCTGACCAGTCTGTCAGACTCCACCAGCGAGATCAGGACATTTTTGGATCTGACGACAGAAATTTATCAAAGATGGTAGGATTCCTGTCCAGAGCGTTCACATTTTTGGGATGGAGGTATGGCACCTGCTGTAGACTATACATGTGACATTTTGTGACTCACCAACCCGCATCCCAGCTTGGGCAGCCGGGGTTGGACACTGATTTTCTGCCTTACCAAGAACGCATTAAGTACATTCATTTATGGTTCGAAATCCAATGGATGGCATCCAGTTAGCTATCAATTTTGCAGCATTAGACAATAATCAGCTCAATGCATTTAATTGACTATAACCGACACTCACAGTAAAATAACTAATGCATTATGTGCTTGTTTTAACTTTGCACCTTCAGTGCAAAGATTTGTTGTACAGCTGGAAATACTTTTTTTATGTTAATGCATTGCAAGTCGTTCAAAGATTAGCAAAGAATCTGCCTATTTTCTAAAAGCTTTATTTTTCTCCTTTTGGAGGACCGATTGGGATGATCCATTCTCTGATCAAGGTCCAGTAATAGATGAGGAGAGGATTTCCAGGAGATTCAACTTCCTTTCCTGTAAGATAGAACGTGGCACTCTGTCCAATAGCCAGTCTGAAAACCATTGACAACGTTGAGTCATGAAACGTCATGGTAAAACTGCACTGTGGGATTGAGGGAGTGTTGCATGGTCTGAGGTGCCTGTCTTTTGAGGAAATATTGAACTAAGACCTTCTTGACTTTGTGTTTTGGGTTAGTTGTGCAATACAGACCTCTTAACAATTTTGAAAGCAAGAGAAGGGGGTTCATCCATTCTGCTGGCCAACATTTCTTTTTTAAGCAACTGATTGCTCATCTCATTATTGTTGTTTGTGAAATCCTTATGAACACAAATTGCAAGAGGCATTCATCAATTACTGAGATGTGGATGTAGTGCCTAACCCTAATCCTATTGCATATACCATCTCTGTCCATAAGATGAACACAGGAAACTGGCACAATGCAGTGGTGCTGTCCACTCAAGGTAAACTAGCTCCATACAAAAAGAAGATCCAACATTTCATCCATTGGTATTAACCATCTTAAGTGCCAATTTGACTCTTTGGGATGAACACTTGCCCCTGTGAAGAAGAATGCCTGTAGGCTGGAGGCGTCCACATCTCAGATCGCCAGAGGACATTGGCCAAAGCCATCTAGGGGAAATGAGCAAAGCAGTGAGCAGGATTCTTCAATTTCCACTGTAACAGTTGAGGTGGCACCAATTGTCTGCTGTACTCCAGCAGGGAACATAACCTCGGAATGAACTCATGTAAGCTCAATGTTAAAGTTTTGGGAGTCAACCAGCATACATCTATATCTCAGTAATTAATAAATGCCTCTTGCAATCTGAGATTCAAGTCATGTAAGTAGAATGTCCATATATTCCTGCATAACTCCATACTGATGATTTGGCCAGAAACTGAACAGAAGGTTATCTTTTCAAAGAGAACAAATTAACTTACAATTAAGCACAAATTAAGTGACATAATATTTTAAAGCAAATGGTCTCTTGGTGGCAGATATGGCTCTCAACCTAAATTGGTTCATAGTTCTGGCTGTCCACATATATCCATGCAAAATTACACAACCTCAAATCCAACCACTATCAGTTTCTCTTAGGCTTGTCTCCCCCCTATTCAATACTGTCTTGACTACCTCAGCATCCTCAGCATCAATGTTGGCTCTGTCAGCATCTCCATCAGATGCCTTTCCTTCCTCATCTGAGGCCACAGGGGTAGTTCATTTCTCCTTCATCTTAGTTCTTACCCCATTGCACAGCTAGTTTGTGCAAGACACTGCAAGTAATTGCTATTCTGAAAGTCTTGTTTTCGTAAAGGCCACTTGGGTGAGGTACTGAACTGCATCAAAAAAAATTCTCAAAGCATGTCATCAAAGACGAGAAAAGAAATTATTTATTTGAATCTTTACAATATTTGTTTACCTGTTCTACCTTGAGCACAGACTATATCACCTTAAACATATATTTATTAAGTTTCATGCACAACAAATATCATAATTCTTTTTGTATTAGTAAATAATTATTTCTAATCAAATATGAAAATTGTTACAATAAATTCTATATAACATCAGTCTTGGCTCAATGGTGGCCTTCACGTTTTGACTCTAAGTCAAAAATTTGTGAATTTAGTTCCATTCCAGAGATGTTCACAATGTCTAGAATGATGTTGCACTACAATACTGCAAAGCTAAAAATCACACAGCACCAGGTTATAGTCCAACAGGTTTAATTGGAACCACACTAGCTTTCAGAGCGCCGCTCCTTCATCAGGTGATAGGAACGACGCTCCGAAAGCTAGTGTGCTTCCAATTAAACCTGTTGGACTATAACCTGGCGTTGTGTGATTTTTAACTTTGTACACCCCAGTCCAACACCGGCATCTCCAAATCATGACTACAATACTGCAGGCATGCTGCACTGTTTTAGGTGATGTCTCTCAGATAAGACATTACGTAAAAGCTTTATCTTTCTCATAAACAGAGCATCTGAATGCATTGGAGGACTAAAAGGCCTTGAGAAGTATATTTAAGTCTCTAATTTATTCCAGCTATTGCGGTACAGCGGAAGTGTCCCTACCTCTGAGCCAGGAAGTAGGGGTTCAAGTTTCATCTGTCCCAGAGGTGTGTAACAGCTAAACAGGGTAACTAAAAATATCTATTATTCTCCATTCTATGTGTTGTTGTCCTTGTGCTGCAGAAGTGGAGAAATAATAGTACAGAAGGATATAATTTAGTCCATCAGGTCTATATGAAGTGAACAGTAGAGATAATTCCCATTTACTGCACTATTCCAACATTTCAGTGTGTCATGTGGAATAAAGCAACCTTTGAAAGAAGAGAGGAATTATTGGAGAAAATAGCTACTCTGACGTATTTTTTGACAGTTATAGAACAGTGTATTCAATCCCACGAGCTGGTCTGCTTTATGGCTTTCTACTCTAGTATCATGTCACGTCACAGGAGATGAAGAAACAAAACAGAACATATACATTTGAATTTTGATACAAATTAATCCAGGCAATGGGGCCAGCAAGTTCAAGTGTAGATCACAGAACAGTCGATAGGCTCCATTCTCCTCATCAATTCTCATCACCCTTTGCTCCATTTCACTGACCTTTTCTTTTCCGAATAATTGCATCGAAATGACAGGGTGAAAATAAACTCCTTCACTCATCAATCCTAGACACAATCCATCCAGTGATAGTTGTAAATAATAAATGAAAGAAAAGTAAATAGTGCAAAATACTGACGGCAAAGTTTATAAATTCCAAATGCCTGTGACTGTAAGTCTATTTTAATGGGGTGTGTTTCCACTAGATGACAAAGTAGGAGTGTTGAGCTCCCTGATTTTGACCTCCCGGGAGAGATTGTGGCCTTGACTGAAAAAGGCCATTTGGGTTTTCTTCAGAGGGTGTATTTTTTTGCTTCAGTCACATTGAACATAGAAAGAAAAATAGCCCAAAGCACATTGCTGTACTGCTCAAGGCTGCCTTCGGGCACTGCAGTGTGGCGCAAGAGCAACTTTGATGTTTGCAGATCGGTCTATTCTGACTTAAGGGCATTGTATGGATTTGGGTACTTCGTTTGGGGGAACCTTTTGTTTCCTTTTGTTTTAGAAGCAGAATACTGTGCATAATAACCAAAACAAAATATTTGCTGTTACTTAGTCACACAATATTCCGTATTATACCAGAACTCAAAAGGAATATTTGGATTTATCTGTCTTTTTTGCCCCCGCATTTTCCTGCCATAATTCCCTGACCAAACCCCCGATTCAAAGCATATTCAGGGAGTGCTAATGTGAAGTTACCTGCTGGTGAGTTCCTTGCTATAGACACTGGTGATTGTCTCTCCCTACCCTGTGGCCAGTATCTCCCTTCCACTTTGAGAGATGATTGCCCCAATTTCTTCCACAGGTGCAATATCTGCTGTATAGTTCTTGTGGTTAGAAGCAGCTCCCAGTCCAAATGCATGAGAAATTGAGCCTCCAAGCACAACGCAGCCTGATCAAAGCCCGATACCAAATCTACTTCCACATTTCGGTAACTGTCAGAGAGTTTGGTGGTTCGATTGAGTGTGAAACTCAATGAGCCAAAATTTACTACAGCAGAGCATCTATCAGTGCCCTGCAAATTGAATTATCTTGCTTAGCCTTCAGCTCAAATAATCTTTACACCACAAATTGCTGCAGGTGCGAAGTCAAACAGGCTATTGGGACACAGGGATAAAACCATACTTGCTCCAGACAGTTTGATGTTTCCACCCTCTTGAACCCTGAATGCTGATGTCAGTTATAACCAGTGACCCAGCTGCCTCTGAAGTCTTGATTTCTATGCCAGTGGTAACAGATACTCTGCATTTTTCATTATCTTCCTGATGGTCCCATAATCACAGTTCACTGTCTTTACAGTGTCTCACAATCTCATGTAGCAAGCTCCTTGAATTTATACATGGGACCTCTGTGTCCGAAGAAATCTTTAATTAATATTCAGACTCTTCCCATTTAGAGTATTGCATTCACTTCTGGGTGTCACATCTCAAGAAGGATGACATTTGAGAAAGTACAGAGCAGATGCACAAGAAATACATTGATGTTTAAAACTTTCAGGTATATAGGCAGACAATATAAATTTATTTGGTATATCCTTGGTTTAAATGTGTAATGACCAAATGGAGGTGCCTAAAATGATGAAAGGATTTAATGATAATTTGTACAGAGACGCTGTTTAATCCGGTGAAGGAAAGCAGGTATGCCATTCAGGGGAGACATCCTTTTACAGGGAGGAGTGTAAGTTTGCAAATTGGAATTATCTCCAACCCAACAATTGGCATTTTCAAGGCTGAGATTGATAGATGTTTGTTGGTTATGGGTCAAAGGTCAGTGAGTGAATTTGCAACGATGATCTAATTGAATAGTTAAGCACGCTCAAGGACAGAGTGGTCCCCTTCAGTTCCTGTGTTCATATGTACGACATTTTTATGCCCTCAGGATACCCTAAAGCAACATGGAGCAAGCAAATTAATTTTGACGTGCAACATCCATTTTGTAGCCATACTGATTGGTGGATTGGAGCCTTTTTTATCTTCTGAACCGAAATCCTATAGTGCTAACAATGCAACACTCCCTTGGCACTGCGATAAGATCGCACTAATGAGCGTGAACTATACCAATCTCAGCCATCATCAGAGTAATGATAATAGTTAACACTACAGGTACAGCACTGGATTATTATGCTTAGATCTTCAAATAGACATTCAACTCTTGAATATCTGATTCAGGTGATAGTAAACTAACTGAGCCAAACTGAATCAGGAACTGATGTGCAGTCACTTCCTCATCACCTTTCCCAAACTCGCTTCTCTGGGACAGTGTTTTAAAACTAAACACTGATCATACTGTAAATCAAAGTCACTCCAACCACACTAAACTATTTATTCCATAATCAATAGCTAAAACACTGCACTTGTCTCTAGCTGATGTAATATTGATATTTGCAGTACAATAAATTTGACAGAAAAATTAAGAAGGCATTACTACTTTGTTAAATATGTAATGGGTGTCTGCAGATTCCAGTGTGTACATTTGCAATGAGTGACATGACAGTTGAATGAATAATATATACATTTATCCATAATTAACAAGCCATTGCCTGGTAAACACAAGTTCATGAAGTATTTGACAATGAATTTATTAAATGTATAATATTTGCCTCAAGGATTTGATGTTATCTACACATTTTTCTTTTTTTTTGAATAATGATGTTCAGCAAAATGTATTCATTGAATCCTGAAGTGAATTTGCATAGATGTTCATTCAATTTGGTTCAGTTTTTCATCTTGCATTAAGATTCTTTTTAAAAATTGGATTGAAAATGATAACAGTTGCCCAGAAGGTGCACACAACTACTAGACAATGCGAAGTAGGTATTCTATGGTTTTGAAGAATGATTTAACACACTGGGATTATTTCTATTTGATCAGAAATGTTTTACAAGAAGATTTTAAAACTCTGGAAGAGTTTTGATAAAGGGCAGAGTTTTAATAAAGAGAATATGGGAAATTTTTTGTTGTCCAAACAATCAAGGCAAAGATTAATATTACAAGCAAGAAATCTACACACCTTAGTTACAAAAAAGAATTGTTGGAAGCTAATACATAGAGACCGTAATTTTTAACAAACCATTCCCACAGCATTTTCGATGTGTTTTTTTAATATTGCAAAAGGATCATAATTGCATATGAACATCCTGGGCTCAAGAAAGATGCTATTTAAATGCACGTTCTGCGTTTCTTAATAGCTTTCTACAGAGTGACACTTTCATTGTTCATCGCAATGAGAGCACCAACAATATTCATTCTCATTACTGATAAAGCCTTAGGATTTCTCATCAACTCACTGTCAATCATATCTCGATCTGGGAAAATGATGGGTATTGTGTTTTGTGCTAAAACTGATTACAATTATCTCTATCCTGTATTTCTTTCCAGTACATCCCCCTCAGGTAATAGGAAAATTAAACAACCACATTCACAGTTCATTAATTATTGTAATTAGTTGAGAGAGTGGTTAACAGTCATGAAGTCTGTAACGATTGTAACGAGGTCAGTCATGTTGACCTCATAGAATATGAGTTCCCTGATTGGGGCTATTAATTTGGTCCAATCAGGGAGTTCTGGCTGACAGATAAGAACAGGAGAGTCAGACATCTTGTTCACTCTGAGAGCTAGCTCTGAGGAAGCTGGATCATTGTCAAGGACTTTCAATGTGTAAAGGGTAACTTGCTGATAGGATATCGGTGTGGAGTTATTTCAGTGGCAATGAGAGAAAAGTATGTTCCTGAAGAAATTTGCATGCAACAGTCATCTTTGAGCTGGGTAAGTACTTTGGCATCATGCCATTATTTGGGAAGTTTGACACATTCAATCCAGCCATCGATGATGGGGCCCAGTATGTGGAAGGAATGTGCTATATTCTCCAGGCAAATAATATTGGGTCAGATGAAATCAATGAGTAATTCTCCTGACAGCTTGTGGACCCACAGCGTTCTCAGTTATTAGGAGCCTAGCATTCCCTGAGGCACCAGATAATGAAACATTTCAAGAGTTGACGGGTTTAGTTAAGGAATATTATGACAATGCAGGTCCTTTCATTGGCTCAATATTCTGAGTCATTGTAGATGCCCTCTCAAAGTGGCTGGATGGGCATAGAGCTCATTATTCACACACAAGGATGACAATAGAAAAACTGTGCTCATCTTTTGCAATAAATGGACTCTTTGAAGTGCTGGTTACAGATAAGAGGCCATTGTCTACCAGCAGGGACCTTGACTATTTCCTAAAGTTGAATGGTATCAGGACATATCAGGACAGCTCCATACTATCCATCATCCAATGGTTTGGCAGAAAGAGCAATCCAAACTTTGAAGGTAGGCTCAAAGCAACCTCTAGTTTCAGTAGATACCAAACTGTCCTGGTTCCTATTTGATTATAGGACCACCCGTCAAGCAACTACAGGGATAGCTCCAGCAGAGTTGCTAATGGGGAGAAGACTCTGCACCAGGTTAAATCTGATTTTCCCGGATCTGGGAGTAAGGGCAAAACAGCATCAGGAATGTCAATGTCAGACACAGGGCTCTGCTAAGGAAAGAGAGAGTTTACTTCAGGGGAGGGAGTTTGGTGTAGGAATAGCCCTGCACAGGAAAGAGACATGGTTGACGCGAAGTCAGATCCAGTGACGTATAAAGTTCAGGTTGGTGCGACAGTCCTGAATAAGCACATTGACCATACGAAAGCTGCAAGCTCACAAATGGTGTGGGAGCAAATTGTGCCTGGCTCCTTGACAAGCTTTCCGACTGTTCTGGAACACATGGATTCTCCCTATCCATCAAGCATCGAAGATATCTTGGAATCTGAGATGGACGCAGCAGATGTTGCGGCCTTAACGCCTTTGCTACCTGAAACAAACTTGTCCCAAGATGCTCCAGGTGTAAGAAGTGAGCTACTGTGCATCACACAGTGCCCATATAAGAAGCAGAGTTGTAGGAACATGACCCAGTGCTAAAACACCCCAGGAGGAGCTATAGAAAAAAGAAACAGCCTATGTCCTCGAACTCAGAGGGGGGAGGGATGCAATGATTGTAACCGGGTCAGCCAGGTGGACATCATAGAATGCGTTCCCTGTTTGGGACAGTTAATCTGGTCCAGTCAGGGAGACCTGGCTCAGAAATAAGAACAGGAGAGTCAGACATCCTGCTCACTCTGGGAGCTGGCTCTGCGGGAGCTGGATCAATGTCAAGGACTCTCCATGGATTAAAGAAAAGGGTGACAGGATACAAGCCTCTGCTGTGTTATTTCAAAGCTTATGCAATGTAGTCAATAATCTCATATTTCTGTTTATTTTAATATCGAATGAATATTTGTTTCCTTTACTCAGGCTCTTGATGATTCACATTTGGACTGAGAAACAGAAAATGCTGGAGAAACTCTGCAGGTCTGGCAGCATAAATGGAGAGAGAAAAATAGAGTTAGCATTTCAAATCCAAAATGATATATTTGGAATGGAGAATGTGGTCTGAAAAGAATCATATTTAACTCAGTTTCTCTTGCTTTCTCGCTACAGATACTGCCAGATCTGTTAGATTTATTCAGCAATTTTGATTGTTGTTTCAGATCTATAGCATCTGTAGTGCAGGTCATTCTGCTATAACGTGGCAGTTGTGTTCCTTTGCAACCTGTGCTATAGAAAATCATGCTGTAGATCACTAATAGAAAATTGCTAAACCTATTCAGTATAAAGTTCGCATTATCCAAACCATGTCCACAATTCGTCAATGGAGTATTAGCCAATTCGCGCTAAGGAATCACACATTATCACAGAATGACCTCTACTTTGCTTTCATTTTTGGATTTGTTTTTTTCACAACTCAAAACTGCAGGGAGCACCTACCGATGTTATTGTGATTCACAAGTAAATTGTCAGCGTCTGAGACACGCACGCCCAGGAGTTTGTTTTCAATCTGACCTCCTTTCTGGACTGCAGAAAGTCACTGCATTTGTATCACCTCTAGTTAGAGAGTGGGGAAGTCAGCCAGAATTCCAAACCCCACTGTAAGATCAGGTGTTCAGAAACAATATGAGGATCAGATCAGGATTGTCAGGATGTACTGGCCAAAGCTGTTTCGAATAACAGAGTTGAACAAGGTACTGGGAATCAATCAGAAACTAGTTGAGCATTCCATGCTTTGAGTTAAACAGGAAAGATTGCAGAGAGGAAATATCCGAACATTTGTTTCTTGGGTTAGTAATGCAAATTGCAATCATACATTACACACAGAAACAATATTGCTTTTGGACTTTATTTCCATTTCTTTAAATCAAATTTGGCAATCAGACTGAAGGCTCAATATCTTTAAACAGCAACTTTTTAAGACAAAAAAAAGCTTCAAACGATTGCACAATGCCAAAATTAGTTCATAAAAAGCAGGCCGTTAAATCTGACAGCACAATTACATAAGGCTGCAGACAAACAGAATCCTAGCCTTAAGAGCAAATTACTGCAGATGCTGGAATCTGAACTAAAACAAAAAATACTCTGATGAAGAGTCATCTAGACTTGCTCTGTCTCCATGGATGCTGCCTGACCCATTGTGATCTCCAGCATATTTTGTTTCCAGTTCAGAATCTTAGGCTTTATATCTGAAATAGAAAGCTAGGGCCAATATTAAACTTGCACATCATTATCATCAGCTCATGGGCAGTATGTTGGCCCAGATCCTACTGCAAAGGAAATAGTTGTTTCAGCAGTGGAGTTACAGGTCAGGATTGGTGCAAACGCAGATAACTTCATGAGAATTGGCCAGGAAGCTGAGACATTTGATGGGTAATTATCCAGCATCTGAAACCATCCAAACAAATCTCAAATTTTGCATTAGAATTTGAGACTTTGGAGTTCCAACAGACTTATCTGAATAGCAAGCCTGGACAAGATCAAGGAATTAAAATGTATTTTAACCGCTTGGCAACTATTAAATTGAACTTCCTCACCTCACTTGATGTTCCATGAATAGACGATTGCCATCTCTCCTTAACTCCATCTCCACCATCACACGCAAGACCTCCAACTCCTATTGATCATCTTGAACACAGTACTCATCTGCAGATCTCCATGGACACCTGGGAACACCCACTCAACCAAAACCCATCCAACTCCCCATGGAGTCGATCTCTACCAACCCCTCACTGATCCAAACCTGATCCCCAAGACCAAGAGCCAAAACCTGTGCCACACCCCGACCCACACTAAGAGCTCATCCACACCTGTTATCCTGTCCATTAGCCACTGGCACCCAACCCTGCACTCACCTGACAACCTAACCTCCATCTACCTGTAACCCTAACCCTCTCAGCCACTGTCATCCTACCCTTCACCCACCTGGCACCATTCTACACACACCTAGTGCATGTCCCTCACCCACTTGGCACCCACTCCACAACCATCAGTCCCCCTTCCCACACCTACCTGGCACCAATTCTACAATCACCTAGCATCCTTCCCTCACCTACCTTGCACCATCCCACACCCACCTGGCACCCTTCCCTCACCCACTTGGCAACAATCCCTCACCCACCTACCATCTGTTCCTCACCAACCTGACATACTACAATCTTAAGCCACCCTCACTCTCTCCCAACATTAACCTGACAACATAACCCACACCCACTTGCCACCCCACTCACCCATTTGGTATGCCCCCTCACCCACCTGGCACTGTACATCCTACCTCTCACCCACTTGTCCTGCCCTCCTGGCATCCCATAACCTCAACCTGGTGCCTGTACCTCCCCACCCAGCTCAACCTGGTGCTTGTACCTCCCCACCCAGCTGGTACCTGTCCCTCTCTGCTCCCAGCCTGGTTACCTTTCACATTGATCTTCTCCGAGGAGCTATGGAAGAGGCTTCAGGACCTTTAAATCCCAGAATACAACTTATGAAAAAGGGACACAGTTTCAATGCCAATCCACCACACTGCTGGCTTTGTGGAGTCTTGAACAATGCTGGATTACTTCAACTGAACAGATTCCTGGCCCAAAGGTTCTGATGGAGAACTCCTCTAAAGATGAGTGTTTATTTTAATAGGGACTGATCAGGAAATAAGACGTTCGATCTTAACCAGAAAACCTTGTTGTAAAGGAAGAAACTAAAACATTGGAAAGATGCAGCATTGAATCATTGAGTAGTGACATGGGTTGAGGGCTCATGGTTATGAAGAGCGATGCAAAAACTTCAGGCTTTTTCACTAGGGAAAGGGGTCAGAAAATTGAGGTACTGTGAGAGAAAACTTCAAGACTATGAAGGCTCCTGTTAGGCAATAATGATTTGGAGGGGCCAGTGTTGGACTCGGGTGTACAAAGTTAAAAATCACACAACACCAGATTATAGTCCAATAGGTTTATTTGGAAGCACTAGCTTTTGGAGCGCTGCTCCTTCATCAGATGGTTGCATCATCAGGCAATAAGATATTGCTTCCAATGATTGATGAGACACTACACCAAGACACAAATATAAAGTCATAAAGAAGAAAGGAGAGAATTATTATCACATAATATGGCTAGAATTATGCAACAACATTTTGAAACAGAGTCCATAAATATCTTTAAAAGGAGATTTTGTTAATTATAACGTCATAGACTTGAACAGCATGGAAACAGACCCTTCGGTCTAACTCATCCACACTGACCATGTTCCCAAACGAAACTTAATCCTACCTGCCTGCGTTTGGCCAATTTCACTCCAAACCTTTCCTATTCATGAACTTATCCAAATGACTTTTAAATATTGTAACTGTATTTGCATACACCACTTCCTCTGGCAGTTCACTCCACACATGAACCATGCTCTGTGTAAAAATGTTGCCCCTCATGTCCTTTTTAAAACTTTCTCCTCTCACCATAAAAATATGCCCCCTAGTTTTGGATTCCCCACCCCAGGGAAAAGATCTTGGCTATTCACCTTATCTATGCCCCTCATGATTTTATAAACCTCTATTAGATCACCCCTCAGTCCCCGAAGCTCCTCTGAAAAAAGTCCCAGCCTATCCAGCCTCTCCTTTTAACTCAAACCCTCCAGTCCCGGCAACATCCCAATAAATCCTTTCTGAACCCTCTCCAACCCTAACCCTCTCCTATAGCAGGGTGACCAGAACTGGACACAGTACTCCAGAAGAGGCCTCACCAAGAGATAAATAAATGAACAAGCAGAGAGTGGGGAATAGACGAGCAGCTCCTGTTGAGAAAAACTGGTTTCGATTGATGAAGTGAATGACCTTTCCCTGTGCTTTGATATTCTATAACTCTGGGATAATGTATCTTCATCTGTAGTCCTGGTGATTCACGAGGAGGAAGTGCCATCATCTGAAGTAAGCAAGAAAAATGTGAGGAGAAGCAGGTGTTGGTAGCAGTCCGATAAAACGACATTCAGTTTGGCACAATCAGTTAAAAAGACAAATGAGATCTAGAAGGCTGCTCAGTTACAGGCTCGAGCAGAGGCCCACTTTATCAAATAATTCCCTGTTGAATCTGAGGGGACATAACAGCCAGTGAGATGAGGAAGTGCTTCCTTCTTGCAAATTTGACATTCTCACAAGAGTGCAATTTACGATCCACCAGTGATTTTGAACCATGAATAAAAGCAAAATATTGTGGATGCTGGAGATGTGATATAAAAACAAAGTGCTGGAGAAACTTGGTAGGTCTGGCAGAATCTCTGGAGAGAGAAACAGAGTTAACGTTTCAAGTCATTATGACTCTCCGTTCCAAAGAGGAGTCCAATCGGACTTGAGACATTGACTTTGCTTTTTCTCTCTACAGACCCCACCATTCCTGCCAAGCTTTTCCAGCATTCTCTGAGTTCATTTTGAAAACAGTGGCCCCTTTCACTGCATTTGTTTTTGGATTTGGAACCCAAATTGGCTTCTTTGTCCCATGCTCCAAATTAAAGGTGACTAAAGCACATATTTCCATTGTGAAAATTGAGGCCAGCCTCTATGGTAAATAGAACACTTCTCTGCAAGAAAAGGGCTTGAATCTTAAAGCACGATTAACATAATTTCTGGCACTATATTAGTAGAATTGTCTTATATTCTGGGTTGACTTATACATCATGATGTACAGTAGATATTTAAACCTAAATCCTACCGTGCTCCTTGTAGTTTTAGTGGAAATGATGACAATTATGAACACATTCCAAAGCAATGCATTATTAAGAATGTGTAACTTCAAACCATCAACTTCTGTGTACAAACAACAGCCAGCTCAAACTCGTTAAAAAAACTGTTGAAACATTTTCAAAGGTGCAATCTTTAAAGGGCGACTTTACAATGAATGTAAAATTTTTTTTTGCCAATTATAGTAGAGCTGCACAGGAATCCACAACCATGTATTAAATGCTGAGTTTATTAAGTGCCTATTAAACATTGAGGAATATCTGGTTGTCTTTAAAGGAGGTGTTGTAAGGATCAGTAAATCGTATATGGGTAAAACACTTGTGCCACATGTATGGTTGCATGTTTTGCCCTTATAATCAGGCTTTGTTGCAAGAAATTCCAATTAGAGAATTTATATTTGTTGTACAGTTGGTGACATCTCAGTAACATTTCAGGCAGGTATGATTAAGGCCTCTGACAGTGCAGGAGAGCATCTTATGCTCCTTTGGCTATTTGGCATTTTCATTCCCTGTGTGTTACTAGACCTGTCAGAGCACAGTCTGGCCAATTAGGCTCAGTCTACGAATTAGAACTGATGCTCACAAGGGAGAGAGCTTGAGTGCAGACGGGGCTGCCAGAATTCATTTCCCATGTGATGCATTAGGCTTCCAGCAGTGATCTCTGTACTGTTTGGACTGAAACCCAGGTGTAAAGAGGCAAGATATGGCAGTTGTTAAACTGAGGGTCAAAACAATGCTTTATTGCTTTGATAGTCTGATTGGTGACATTGGCAGGTAATTATTTTAAACCTTTTCAGCTTTCCTGATGGCAACTCCAAAAGCTTATAAGTATCTTTGCTGTCTTTTAACTTTGACATAAACTAAGTTTCTTGCCCTATATGCATGAAGGTGGACTACAGTGATTTCTATTGCACAATTACTCCACTTCAACAATATCTCTGTTTTAGATCTGTGTGTTCTTTCCTCTGGGTTCCTATATTGTAGTCATTAGTTGATATCTCCAGTGTACATAGGCTAGGAGAAGAACTTTGGTGGAAGTAACCATCTTTTGAAGGTGCTTGACAGTAGGTAAGGATTCAGCTTTCACAATGGGCTGGTCTGTTGCATGAGACTTCGAACATGCCTTAATCTCACAATAGATGTTTATAATAAAGACTTTTTTTTTGCAAGTGTGGCATGTTATTTTAAACTGAATCAACAGAATGATGCCAAAGTTGAAATGATCGATATATAGAGAATAGGAGCAAGAGGAGGCCATTGGGTTCATGATGTGGACTTGTTGGGCCAAAGGGCCTGTTTCCACACTGTAGGGAAGCTAATCTAATCTAATCATACTCCTCTCTGCCATTCAACCTGAAGATGGTTGCTCCTCTATCTCAACTTCATATTCTCCCTCTCTACCCCTTGACACCTTTATACTCCAGAAATCTATTTACTTCTTTTTTAAAATATATTCAGTGACTTGGCCACAATCTTCTGTGATGCAGAATTTCACAGGTTCACTGCCTTTCAAAGAAGAAATTCCTCCTCATCTCAACATGAAATGGCCTACCACATATCCTGCAACTGTGGCTCTTTGTTCTGGACCCCCTGGCCACGGGAAACCTTATTCTTGCATCCAGTCTGTCTGGCTCTCCTGTCAGACTTTCTGTGCTTCAATGAGATCCTCTGTCATTCTTTTAAACTCCAGTGAACACAGGCCCAGTCGACAAAATCTCTCCTCACATAGCAATCCTGCTGTCCAAGAAATCAGCCTGGTGAATATTCACAGCACTCCGTCTGTAGCAATTATGTTTTTTCTTAAGTAAGGGGAGCAAAATTACATAGTATTCCAGGTCTGGTCTCACCAAAGTCCTGTACAGCTGCAGGAAAACCTCCATGCTCTTGTATTCAAACCCCCTACAATGAAGGCCAACATACCATTTACCTTCTTAACTATTTACCTTGATTAGATTAGATTACTTACAGTGTGGAAACAGGCCCTTCGGCCCAACAAGTCCACACCGACCTGCCGAAGCGCAACTCACCCACACCCATTCCCTACATTTACCCCTGCCCCTAACACTACGGGCAATTTAGCATGGCCAATTCACCTAACCTACACATCTTTGGACTGTGGGAGGAAACCGGAGCATCCGGAGGAAACCCACGCAGACACGGGGAGAATGTGCAAACTTCACACAGACAGTCGCCTGAGGTGGGAATTGAACCCGGGTCTCTGGCGCTGTGAGGCAGCAGTACTAACCACTGTGCCACTGTGCTGCCCACAAAATTGATGGTGAAGAGGAAGCAGAAAGCAAGATAGTAAAATAGTTCAACGATCGGAGTGACCTTCCAATTTTATATCCTCTGGTAGCACATGTGAGCTACCAACCCAAAACTTAACTAGACATGTTTTCAAATGAGATGTTAAACCTGAGACCCTGTTTAACTTCACAGGCAGGAATAAAGATCCTAAGGAAGATCAGGGAGGCTACCCCAGCTGCCTTGGTCTAAATGTAAAACTCAATGAACATAATCAAAACAGGTATGCTGTTTATTTTCATGTTACCGTTCACGGGATATTCCTGTGTGCAAATTAACTACCCTGTATTCTGCATAACAACAGTGATAATTTCAAAGGTTCCTTGCAAGATATAAAGGCATTTTAGACATCCTGGATTCATGAAAAATACAATAGAAATGCATGTTCTCCTTAGGAAGAATTAGATCACCATTTGTAACATGCATTCCCAATGGAAGCTTTCAGTCTTTTAAGATCATTTCTGACACAGTAGAATATATGGAACCCACTTGTATGTTACTTTTGCGATACATTTCATACTTGCAAAAATGAAAATTATTCTTGTATGATTCATAATTATGGTGACATTGTGCTTTGGTGTCAGTGGTAGTAGATGACAGTTCACAAATGTTATCAAAGCCAAATATGGACCCTTGCATTTTATACATGTATAGAAATATGTAATGTGTCTGCCTGTGAGGGTTACTGTGTGTGGGAGCAATGTATTGGAGGTTGAATTCACTGGGCCATTGCTAAGTGCATTGCTCTTGCTCCAGCCGAGCGGTATTAATTAAGAGCCATGTGTTTGTAGTTAATCTGATGTGATCACTGAGTGTCTCAGACACGTGTCAAATTTGCCTGATGAAGTGATAAATGAAGAGACGCTCATAAAGGGAATTGCCTGATTCTGCTTCTCATACACTAGCAGAACTTATCCCCCTATGACTCGCTGTACAGAAAGGTTCTGTTTTGTAGACTACCATTAACTCATTAAAATAAAGTTTTCGGAAAATTCTTTCATTTAGAAAAGTGAGGAAGTTGCAATATTTCCTTGAAACTTACAGCAAAGAAAAAAGACCATTTAGTCCATCATTCCTGTGCTGGCCCTTTGAAAGAGCTGTTGCACTCAGTCTCACATACTGTGTTTTGTCTGTAACCTTACAAGTTCTGCATCTTCATACATACATCTAATTCCCATTTAAAATTATGAATTTAGCTTCCAATTTAGCTTGAAATAGATAATCCCAGAAATTCTCAGCGAGAAAAAACGCATCAAGATCTTTTGTCAACGATTTTAATGCTATGACCTCAGGTTGACCCAGTTGCCTGAGGCAATAGCTTTTTTAAATCTCTCCACAACGCCAAGACTTTTCACAATTTTGAAAATCTCTTTGAGGTCACCTCATTTTCTGTATTCATAGGAGAACACCATAAACTTTCCAGTCATAACTGAATACAACTGAACATTCAAAATTAAATGATCATGAGAATTTGAAGCAGAAAGAGGCCAGTTGGCCCTTCATCCTGCTTCGGCATTCACTAACAACATGACTGATCTGTTAGGATCCTGAATTCTACATTGCCATAACTCTTAACTCCCTTGCCCAATAGGAATCCATCTACCTCTGCCTTAAAAATATTCCATGGCCCCACATCCACTGAGCTACAGAGTTCCTAAATTAAAAAGACCCTCAAAAAGGACAACTCTTAATTTTAAAACAGTGCTTCCTAATTTTGGACTCACCCACAGAAGGGAACAGTCTTGTCAAGACCATTCAGGATCTTTTAACTTCAATTAAATCATCTTCTCTCTTCTACCTTTTACCATGCTTTTGACCCTCACTGTTGAAAACAAGCTGGGTTTGTCCAATCTTTCCTGATAAGACAACCTGCGCATTCCAGGTATCAATCTAGTGAACCTACTCTGCACCTCTTCTAATGCATTTACATCCTTCCACAAATAATTGCATACAGTATTTACGATGTGGTCTCACAAATGCCCTGTGTTACTGAAGTTTAATTTTTTAAAAAATTTATTATTTTGTAGGATGTGGGCATCGCCCACATTGTCTGTCTCTAGATGTCCGTGAGAAAGTGGTGGTGAGCTGCCTTCTTGAACCTTTGCAATCGAACCTGCTGTGGGTTTACTCATAATGCCTTTAGGAAGAGAATTCCACAATTTTGATCATATAGGTGGGATCATATAGGTGGAGCATATAAGTGGGAAGGAAGATGGACAGGTAGGACAATTCAAGAGGGCGGTGCTGAGTTGGAAGGTTGGACCGGGAATAAGGTGGGGGGAGGGGAAATGAGGAAACTGGTGAAATCCACATTAATCCTATGTGGTTGGCGGTTCCCAAGACAGAAGATGAGAACATCTCCGGGAGACATGCATGAAGCAACCCCACTACCCCATGTCCAAACACTTTAACTCCCCCTCCCCCACTGACAAGGACATGCAGGTGCTGGGCCTCCTCCATCGCCAAACCCTAACCGCCCGATGCCTGGAGGAAGAATGCCTCATCTTCCACCTTGGGAACCTCCAAACACATAGGATTAATGTGGATTTCACCAGTTTCCTCATTTCCCCTCCCCCCCATCTTTTCCAGATACAAACAGAGGTAGATAGATTCCTATTGGGCAAGGGAGTTAAGAGTTATGGCAATGTAGAATTCAGGATCCTAACAGATCAGTCATGTTGTTAGTGAATGCCGAAGCAGGATGAAGGGCCAACTGGCCTATTTCTGCTTCAAATTCTCATGTTCATTTAATTTTGCATGTTCAGTTGTATTCAGTTATGACTGGAAAGTTTATGGTGTTCTCCTATGAATACAGAAAATGAGGTGACCTCAAAGAGATTTTCAAAATTGTGAAAAGTCTTGGCGTTGTGGAGAGATTTAAAAAAGCTATTGCCTCAGGCAACTGGGTCAACCTGAGGTCATAGCATTAAAATCGTTGACAAAAGATCTTGATGCGTTTTTTCTCGCTGAGAATTTCTGGGATTATCTATTTCAAGCTAAATTGGAAGCTAAATTCATAATTTTAAATGGGAATTAGATGTATGTATGAAGATGCAGAACTTGTAAGGTTACAGACAAAACACAGTATGTGAGACTGAGTGCAACAGCTCTTTCAAAGGGCCAGCACAGGAATGATGGACTAAATGGTCTTTTTTCTTTGCTGTAAGTTTCAAGGAAATATTGCAACTTCCTCACTTTTCTAAATGAAAGAATTTTCCGAAAACTTTATTTTAATGAGTTAATGGTAGTCTACAAAACAGAACCTTTCTGTACAGCGAGTCATAGGGGGATAAGTTCTGCTAGTGTATGAGAAGCAGAATCAGGCAATTCCCTTTATGAGCGTCTCTTCATTTATCACTTCATCAGGCAAATTTGACACGTATCTGAGACACTCAGTGATCACATCAGATTAACTACAAACACATGGCTCTTAATTAATACCGCTCGGCTGGAGCAAGAGCAATGCACTTAGCAATGGCCCAGTGAATTCAACCTCCAGTACATTGCTCCCACACACAGTAACCCTCACAGGCCACTCCATCCTCCTCTCCAACCTTTATCTACCTATCGCACTCTCAGCTACCTTCCCCCCAGCCCCACCCCCTTCTCATTTATCTCTCTACCCCCTTGGCTCACACGCCTCATTCTTGAAGAAGGGCTTCTGCCCGAAACGTCAATTCTTCTGCTCTTTGGATGTTGCCTGACCTGTTGTGCTTTTCCAGCACTACACTCTCGACTCTGATCTCCAGCATCTGTAGTCCTCAGTTTCACCATCTACAAGACACAATTGAGGAGTGTGATGGAATACTCCCCACGTGCCTGGATGGGTGCAGCCCCAACAACACTCAAGTTTGGGGTAAGGGTGCATTGCGCTTCGGCAGGTCGGTGTGGACTTGTTGGGCCGAACGGCCTATTTCCACACTGTATGTAATCTAATCTAATCTAATCTTAACATCATCCAAGACAAAGTAGCCGCTTGATTGGTATCACATCCATAAGCATCCACTCCCTCCACAACCAATGGCCAGTAGTAGCAGTATTCTATACTTAAATATCCATACTTTTAAGTTCAATTCCTCTGATAATGGAAGATAATATTTTGCTTTTTTAACCACTTGCTATTCTCAAATACAAATTATTTGTGACTCATATACTAGAAATCCTTTCCTAGTTCATGTCAGAATTCTGCCATCATTTCCTATTTAAGTAATGCCTTGTTTTTTTTATTCTACCCTCGTAACATGTTGACAAACCTCTTCTGTTTCTTTTCAAAGCCCTTTACGTATTTGCACAAGGGCAGTGTCCATGATGGTCGACAAATAATACTCCAGCTGTGCTTAACCAGTGATTTATAGAATTCTTTAATCATCTCTTTGCAATTATACTCTGTGCCTCTACTTACAAACTCAACCCAGCTTGCCTTGCTACTTTTAAACGTTGGTATATATATTTGAATGGAAATATTGGGTCAGAGAATTCCTAAAGGTAAAATGGGTTCCTTATGAAATATGCACTATATAGCTATCCACAAATGCAGTAAAGATTGTATGAAGGATTGCTTTACGACTTAAGGACCCCCCTACCCAGTTAGCTGTGGCTCATTCACAGGGATGTCACCCCAAGGTTCTGGGTTCAAATCATACTCCAAGGCTTGAGTATAGAAAATCAAGGAAAATGCTGCAGTGCAGTGCTGAGGCAATGCAGCACTGCCAAAGGTCTTTTCTTTCCCATGAGACTTTTAACAAGATCCCATCTGCCTGCTTGGGAGAATGTAAAATGGCTAATGGCATAATTTCATAGAGGAGTTGTCCTGGTTAATATATACACTTCAAACATCATCAAAAGAAAATCATCTGTCATCATCTCTTGCTATCTGTGGGATCTTGCTGTGCACAAATTTGCTGCCGTTAGCTACATTTTAACAATGACTACATCTTAAGTTATTCATTGACTACAGAGTCCTTTGTGATGTCCAATGGCTGTGAAAGATACGGTGTAAGTGAATGTCTTTCTTTATTTCCACATGGGTGGCCCAAACACTTTTATGATGTTTTCCTTTCCTGTTGAAGGTAATGATACAACTGTGGCACAGATTCCCAATAGACTGCTGCCGTACACTAGAGCATTTAGGCGGTAGTGTGGGGGTAAGGAGAAAACAAATGTAAAGAGGGGATTTGAGGACTAAAAAAAAAGACTGCTGCCGTATGTTATTAAGGTTTTGAAGAGGAATCGATAAAATGTGGAGTAGGTCAAGCAGCATCCAAAACACAGAAGAGTCCACGTTTCAGGCAGGACTTTCCTCACTATCTCAAAGTTTTGAAGAACAATTGGGTCGAGGTTCTAGTAGCTGGGGTAACACCTCAGTGACCTCCATTGCTTTCAGCAGGGAGGGGTATGCAAAGATGAGTTGACTGTCCTTTGTTGCAAGGAAGCCAAATATCAGAACTTCATATTAAATAAATGTTAATTGTTTTTTGTTCTTTTTTAAAAATGTCTTCTGTTAACACATCACTTCTCCCAAAAATCATTCCAAATTTCATTAAACCACTACAATGGATGAACGAACAGAAACCTAATCACAGATTCTGTACAACAGAATGGTGAATACCCCTCCTGATTACACCGGTTAAGTATAAGTGAGCACTTGCCTATTTGTTTGGATGAATACATTAAATTTGACCTTTGTGATACAGTCGGTTCTGCTATAACGCAGTAGTTCTGTTCTTGTACCATCCCATGTTACAAGAAAATTGCACAATAGCAGCACCATTTAAACAAATGGGGCCAAAATCGCGTTATAACCAATACATGCTTTAAAAGTTCGCACTGTAGATACAATGTCCCTAATTCATCAACCACGTGTTAACGAAATGTGCATTATAGTGGAACAACCTGTAATCCTCTTACTTGTTCTTGTAAACTGTATGCTCCCGAATCCCAATTGTTTTGCATTACATTTTAATGAATCTGTTGCAATATTGCTGACATCAAAGAAAAAACTATCACTTTGGTACCCCTTCCCTCAATCTAATTCCTGCCAATCATCTCCTATCCTCACTTCTTCCCATGTCATTGACTGCAAGGGCATAAGTTATCATAGAATCCCCTACAGTGTGGAAACAGGCCTTTCAGCCCAACAAGTTCGACAAGGTTCCCCATGGGAGACTGATTAGCAAGGTTAGATCTCATGGAATACAGGGGGAACTAGCCCTTTGGATACAGAACTGGCTCAAAGATAGAAGACAGAGGGTGGTGGTGGAGGGTTGTTTTTCAGACTGGAGGCTTGTGACCAGTGGAGTGCCACAAGGATCAGTGCTGAGTCCTTGACTTTTTGTCATTTACATAAATGATTTGGATGCGAGCAAAAGAGGTAAGGATATCTGGTTGGCATGGACTGGTTGGACTGAAGAGTCTGTTTCCATGCTGTACATCACTATGCCTATGACTCTAAGTCCACACCGACCCTCCAAAGAGTATTCCATCCAAACCCAGTCATCGACATTTACCCCTAATCTACACATCCCTGAACACTATGGGCAATTTAGCATGGTCAATTCACCTAACCTGCACATCCCTCTGGTTTCCTTTGCGGGAGGAAACCCACATAGACGTGGGGAGAATATGCAAACTCCACACAGTCACTGGAGGCTGGAATCAAACCCAGGTCCCTGACACTGTGAGGCAGCAATGCTAACCACTGAACCACCATGCTGCCCTTTAGCATATGGGTCTATTCACTATTCTTCTTCTGTTGGGCATTGTAATGCCAGGCTATTCATCCTGCTGTCAACATCTGTCAGTACCAATCATAATTCTTAACTGGTGATGTGAACTTAGGAGAGTAAGTGACTGTGCGAGAAATATTGAGATTTACCAAGAAGTAAGCTGCTTAACATAACACGGTTTTTCGACAGATGAAGAATAGCCTGCTGAGCAAGATACTAAAGGATGACTTGTGCTGATGGTTAATGGAATTCCACAACCATAAAAATATTAATTCTGCTTTAACTTATGTGATAAATACATCAATGGTTCATCCTGGTGACTAATGTTTAACACAAATTGAAAGAAGCATAACTGAATGTCATGACATACTTTTCAATTATATTGCTCATTAAATGCCTCAAATTCTTGAAGAACCCCTTGGCATTATTCATTAAGAAAGGATCCATTCTATATTTTTGCACCAAGTGTTAATGGAATTTCAATGGGAAATTAATTGTTGTCAGATACACTGACATAAATGGGACAGTGGACATCTGCACCTTTTGTTCTTGGGGAAATCACACCCAGTTTCAAAATGATTATTTTGTTTATTACAGGTGGCAGTGTTAATTAAAACACTTGAGTGTTAAATTGCAAATCTGTCATGCATTTTCCATCCCAAGGGAAGCTGAGATTGACAAATTATATAAATAATAATGAAGCAGTAGAGCCTGAAATGAAGCTACAACCAACTTAAAATCAGGTTTGGGTGAACTTTCAGGAGAAAACACAGAGACTGATTTAGCAATACAAATTGCATTACTTTTCCCAGAGACCTTTATGACTTAGTATTAAAAGGTGGAACAGTATAAGCATCCTACTCTTTGAATTTCTGTAATTATTTCACCTTGATTGATTTTCTTCTGAAACCTATTTAAATTTTATTGTGGTAAATCATTTTGCGGATGCTCTCGCTCTTAAATCAGCTTGAGAGCTCAGATCTCATCGGTCGGTTGCATTTGAATGGATGAAATTGACCTGAAATGAACAAGCGAATAGCTGGGGAAGAGATACATCAGCTAGACAGAAAGTGCCTAAACTATCCTAAACCTTTGAGTCTTCTGTGCAATTATCAGTGACAGTGATCAGCTTCTAAGCTGTTGTACAAGCTCTTTCAGTTGGCAAAGGCAATATACTACTCAACCATGTAGAACACTACTCTTTGGTGAGTTAACCACTCTCTGCCAGACTGGCCGTGAAGATATTATGACGACCTTCCGCTTTCATGAGTTAAGGAGCAGATCATCAGTCAACTTAGCTAATACAGAAAGCAGGTATATGTGTGGAGTGATTTGGCTCAAATTGTTACGTTTCACATGGGAAAAGTCTGCAAACACCCTCTATCTGCTAGCAATTTTTGAGAAGATTTGTAGCTCAGGACGATGATAAGTATGTAAGTTTGCTCACTAAACTGGAAGGTTTGTTTTCAGACATTTCATCACCATGACTAGGTAACATCATCAGTGACGGTCTCTGGTGAAGCGCTGGTGGTATGTCCTGCCTCTCTATTTATAGGTCTTGATTTCTTAAGGTAGGTGATATTATATCCGATTCTTTTTTTTCAAGTGGAAGTAGATAGGATCTAAGTCGATGTGTTTAATTGATGGAGTTCTGGTTAGAATGCCATGCCTCTAAAAATTCTGTGCATGTCTTTGTTTCGCCTGTCCGAGGATGTGTATGTTGTCCCAGTCAAAGTGGTGTCCTTCTTTGCCTGTACCACCTTAAGAAAACAAGACCTATAAATAGAGAGGTGGAACATACCAGCAAGCGCTTCACTAGAGACTCTCACTGATGATGTTACCTAGAGTGGTGATGAAACATCTGAAAACAGACCTTCAGACTCAGTGAGCTACCTTACAGATTTACCCTCTATCTACATTTGCAATTCAGGAATTGCCTATTATTTTGCCATATTGTTATAGAGAGATTGGCACTGGTGGAATTTTATACCAGCTTGACTGAGCTGAGGAGGAGTCTAAAGAAAAGATCAGGCCTTTCAGGATAGAGTTGAGGAGGAATTTCTTCACCCCACCCCTCGAGAGAGTGGTGAGCCTTTGGCATTCTCTAGCACAAGAAACTGTTGAGGCCAAAACATTGAAAATTTTCGGGAAAGATGTAAATATAGTTTTCATAGAACGCCTACAGTTTGGAGGCAAGCCCTTCGGCCCAACACGTCCACACTGACCCTCCAAAGAGTAGCCCATCCCCCTTACCTTTTATCCTACATTTACCTCAACAAATGCACCTAATCTACACATCCCTGAATGCTATGGGCAATTTGGCATGGACAATTCACCTAACCTGCACATTTTTGGATTGTGGGAGGAAACCCATGCAGACACAGGGAGAATGTGCAAACTCTACACAGACAGTGGCCTGAGGGTGGAATTGAACCCAAGTTGCTGGCACTGTGAGGCAGCAATGCTAACCACTGACTGTTCTTAGGATTAAATAGATCAGAGGATATGGGGAGAAAGCAAGAATAGGGGACTGAGTTTGATGATCAGCCATGATCATATTGAATGACTGAGAATGTTCAAAGGGCAGAATTGCCCTACCCCTGCTATATTCTGTATTTCAAGGTTTCTAAGTTTGGAACCAGCTGAACATAATTGGAATTTAGGTGCCATCTCGGCCCAATTCAGAAAGAAACATAAGCAGTGAAACCCAAAACCTGCTACTTTACAGTGGCATACCATGAAATAACAAAATTCGGATTTCCGTCCTCAGTTCTGTGCTGAGTAAGTTCATGATTTCACCCATTGCTGCCTGAGGAGATGGCAGATAAGTTGATGGTCAAACCACTTTTGGAAAGTCTCATGCATTGGATACACTAGCTAACTCAGGAGAAACATTCACAGAGGCCAAGGAGACTGTTGCCAAGTGGATGAGAGAGTTTGGTGTAAATCAAATTTCTCACTACGGTAACAGTCAGTATTCAGGGTACATAAATTTGTGGGTTAGACCAATTTACACCTAGATTTTGTAAAATCCAGTAATTGGGTGCTACACTTGCTGTCCTCCTTGCATGGAATTAAAGAATCACTTGGAAACAATTCTTGGCTTTGAGCTTCAATCAGTGGGCAGAACCTCAGATTAAATTTGCCAATGTAAACTAAGAATTTGATTGGGAGAGAGCCTGGCATGTAAAAGCAATGGCAACTAAAATGAAATAGTCATCATCTGCAGGAGTGAAACTGAAGCTCGACAAAACAATCGGATATTAATTTGGCTATCAGTACAAGAGTTCGCAAAGAAGTAAAGTGGGAAATTAGGCCTGGCACTTCGGCAACAGATAAAGGTCCAGTTGCTCAGAAGTTATAAAGCCAGAAGGAGGTAATCTCGGTAATGCATCTATGGGCTCAGCACAATCCTGAGAAAGAATTAAAGGCAAATTAAGGAAATGCATAAATGAACAAAGAGAGTGGAAGTACAGAATCATAATGTACAGAAAGAGGCCCTTCGGCCCATTGTGTCCTTGCTAGTCCTCAAGCACTCAATAGCTCTATTCCCATTTCCCAGCATTTGGCTTGTTGGCTTGTCTAGCATGCCACTTCAAGTGATCATTGAAATGCCCCTGGGGGTGGGGGGGGGAGGGAGGAGTGGAAGGGGTGGCGTAGTCTAGCTTGAATGGCTGGTTTGAAATGCTGACAGTGTGGGTCCAATACCCACACCAGCTGAGGTTAAAATGAAGGACTTGCCTTCGCAATCTTTCCCCTCACCTCAGACATGGTGACCCTCAGGTTAAACCATGACTGGCCTCTCTCTCTAATGAGAGAACAGACTTTTGTCTGGTAAAACTATAGTGTATTTACCTTTTTTAAATACTTCTTAAATCTCATAATAGGTCTTGCCTCTGCCACCCTTTCAGGTAGTGAGTTCCAAATACCCACCATCCTCTGGGGGAAAAATCTCTTCCTTAAATCCTCTCTAAACCTCTTGGCCCTCATCTTAAATGTATGCCCCTTCATGCACAAGTGCTGACAGAGAAGGATTAATTTGAAATTGAAAAAGTGACAATCCTGATGAATCATCTTTTGAGTTGTTAGTTCACCACTTGCCATGAAGTCTGCGGAGACCATGATAGAGCAATGAAGCATTCTTGGTCTCCATGGAGATTGGATGGACCACGTGGTTAAGATGATGTAAAATGTACGATGCTCCTTGCTTCTCACTTGTTGCCAGAATATGCAGGCAAAAGTTTCAAATGTTAGCAAGTGCCCAAGGCCATAGTTACAAAGAACTGGCAACAGAGCTGCAGCAATTGAGACTGTGAACTGGATGGTGCTTTTTCCATTACGATTACAAGGAGAAAGCAAAACTCTGATCAACATTGGTCCCCATCCCTAGTATAAGAGGGAGTTTGATGGAACTCATGCGGAGTGCATTTTCCCAGATCGGAAGGTGAGCACCTAGAAGTGGAAGGTTCGCATTACTTTAATGGCCCAGATGCTCCCCATTTCAAGGATATTATCACAGAAATGACAGAACAAATTCTACTGTGGCTGTAGACTTTTTAGGGTGCAGGGAAAGGCTGATGTCCCAGAAGATCTGTTAAAAATAAAAAAGCTAATCAGATGTTGTTACTTGTATCTGTTTGTTGGACTTTCTGTCCATCTTTGAGAAGACTGCGAGTTTGACCCTCTGAATGTCTATTCCAATTTTGCCCCGGATGAATCACAGCCCCGATAACCATAACAAAACTTAGCTCCAGATTATTTAGTGATGGGAATTGCAAATAATATCAAGGAAACAAGTGGTTTCAGAGCATATTGGTGGGTGTTTGATTTGGACGCAAGACTCTGATTCAGATGCAGAGTCTGTGAGTCACCTCGAGAATTAGGGAAGCAATGAGTGGGAGAGATTAAAGAAACCACATGTAGACTGATTTCCCTGAACCAGGTGATTGGCCAGAAGTGAGGTTGCTGTGGTGCAGTAAACAGAAAATCAAGGGTCATTCAAGAGAATTTAAATAAGAGCCCAAACACAGAAGGAGATGATGTTGTAGTGCTAGTATTACTGTGCCAGTAATCTAAAGGCCCCAGCGAATGCTCTGAAATTATAGGTTCCAATCCAATAGTGGTATTTTAAATTCATTAGTTGGATTCATTAGCCTGGTCCAATTTCAACTTTCCAGATATCCTTCATCACATGGAATGCGAGGGGCATGTATTTCATTTTTTTATATTCACTCGTGGATGTGGGTGTTACTGGCTGGCCAGCATTTATTGTCCATCCCTAGTTGCCCTTGAGAAGGTGGTGGTGAGCTGCTTTCTTATCCTGCAGCTGTTCACATGCTACACATTGACCCAGTGTGCCCTTAGGAAGGAAATTTCAAGATTTTGACTGAGCAACAGTGAAGGAACAGTGATATGTTTCCAAGTTGGGATGGTGAGCAGCTTGGAGGGGTACTTGCAGGTGGTGGTGTTCTTATGTCTCTGTTGCCCTTGTCCTCCTAGATGGAAGTGGTCATGAGTTTGGAAGATGCTGTGTGAGGATCTTTGGTGAATTTCTGCAGTGCACCTTGTAGATAGTACACACTGCGCTATTGAGCTTTGCAGGTGGGGGGAATAGAATCTTGTGGCTGCGGTGCCATTCAAGAAGGCTGCTTTGTACTGGATGGTGTCAAGCATCTTGAGTGTTGATGGAGCAGCACTCATCCAGGCAAGTGGGGAGTATTTCATCATACACCTGACTTGTGTCTTGTAGATGGTGGATAGTTCTGGGCAGTAGGAGGTGAGCTACTCACCTCAGTTTCCCTAGCCTCTGATCTGCTCTTGGTGCCAATGTGTTTATGTGGTGAGTCCAGCTGAGTTTCTGGTCAATGATACCAATGATGTTGATTGCCAGGCATTCAGTGCTGGTAACACCATTGACTGTCAAGGGGCAATGGTTAGATATTCTCTTATGGAGATGGTCATAGCCTGGCATTTGTGTGGCTTGACTGTTACTTACCACTTGTCAACCCACACCTGTATATTATCCAAGTTTTGTTGTATTTGAACATGGACAGCTTTAGTGTCTGAGGAATCGTGAATGGTGGTAAACATTGTGCAACCATCAGCAAACGTCCCAACTTCTGACCTTATGATGGAGGGAAGGTCATTGATGAAGCAGCTGAAGATGGTTGGGCCCAGGACACTACCCTGAGGAACTCTTGCAGACATTTCCTAGAACAGAGATGACGAACCTCCAACAACTACACCGATCCACCTATGTGCCAGGTACAACTCCAGCCAGTGAAGAGTTTGTTCCCCTCCCACCTGCTTCCCATTGATCCCAGTTTTGCTAGAGCTCCTTGAAGCTACACTCGGTCAAATGTGGCCTTGATGTCAGGGACTGTCCCTCTCACATCAAGGGTTCAAAAACTTATCAGGTTTAGGAGCAAAGGAAATAGCTCCATTGAAAATAAAGGTAGAAGGATATTCTAAGCAGTTTTCACTATTGCTGTCACACACATATAAAGTCAAAGATTCGTACAGATTTACAGCATGGAAACAGACCCTTTGGTCCAACATGTCCATGCTGACCAGATATTTTAACTTAATCTAGTCCCATTTGCCAGCATTTGGTCCATATCCCTCGAAATCCTTCCTGATGCCTTTTAAATGTTGTAATTGTACCAGCCTCCACCACTTCCTCTGGCAGCTCATTCCATACACACACCATCCTCTGCATGAAAAAGTTGCCCCTTAGGTCCCTTTTAAATTTTTCCCCTCTCACCCTAAACCTATGCCATCTAGTTCTCCCACCCCAGGGAAAAGACCTTGTCTATTTACCCTATCCATGTCCCTCATGGTTTTATAAACCTCTTTAAGGTCACCTCTCAGCTCCAAGGAAAACAGCACCAGCCAATTCAGCCCCTCCTTATAGCTCAAATCTTCCAACCCTGATAAAATCCTTGTAAATCTTTTCTGAACCCTTTCAAATTTCACAACAGCCTTCCGATAGGCAGGACAGCAGAATTGCTGGTAAGGCACAGTTACCAATTCTGAGGTTCTGCAGGCTGCTATGTTCATTGATAAGTCTGTGCTGACTCAACCATGTTTTCAAAATGGATGATAGTTTCCTGTATGGTGAGCTAACCACTGGGTAATGTCCTCCTGGCATTCATGTATCTACTGCAATGACACCTGCAAGTATAGAAATGAAATCATGGATAATGACACTGACACTGACAACTGGGTGACTGTCACTGATGGCAGTGAATTCAATGGACATGGCTGAGAAGAGGACATGGGGAAACAATGGCCTAATGGTATTATCACTGGACTCTTAATCCAGAGTTCCTAGATAATGTTCTGGGGACCCAGGTTCAAATCCCACCACAGCAGATGGTGGGATTTGAATTCAATTTTAAAAATATTTGAAATTAAGTGTTCAATGATGACCATGAATCCATTGGTGAACTCACCTGGTTCACTAATGCCCTTTAGAGAAGGAAATTACTGTCCTTACCTGGTCAAGGCTACATGTGACTTCAGACACACAGCAAGGTGTTGACTCTTAACTATGAGGAGTGGGCAAAAATACTGACCTAGTCAGCAACACCCTTGACATGTGAATGAATAGAAAATAATAAACAGATGCCTCTCAGTCTACTCTCATCCTTTGCAACAAATATATCAGAATGATGCTCCTGAGCTGGATCAGGCAATGCTTCATGCAATATTGACCACCACAGCAAGAATCATATCTTACAAGTTGGAAGGCTGCCAGCAATAAGTTCCATTCTTACCTATCCAGTCATTGCCAGATAATCAATTGCAATGGCATATCTTCCTGCTCTCTTCTGGAGTTACTTCTGGAGTTCCCAAGAATCTTTCCATGAATTCTTAGCATTTCTTAACTATATCTTGCGCTCAGCAATGTAATGTGGAGAAGGTTCCATTTGTGCATGGTTGCTATTGATGCCAAGTTATGTTCATCTTCTCTTGACCTTCCAGTACCTCCAGTCAGCGACACTCCTTTTCCAGCACTGGATGAGAGGAACACCCCCCCCCCCCCATCTCGTACTCAATATTACGAAGATTGAAGGCAATGCTTTCAGACGCCCAGCATAAACTCTACCTTCTTACCAACTCCAACTCCATCTTGCAAACATGTCCATGACAACTCTCTGAAGCTGAACCAGGCTGTTGCTGAACTGGTGTCATATCTTCCGTTGAGGTGAACTTTCAAACACTTATAACCACAATCATCAAGGTACATTCCTCTGTAACATCATCTGACTCCACCAATCCTCAGCTCATCCGCTGTTTTAGTTCTTAGTAAAGTTGGCTATAGCAGTACCCTCTTGACCAGTCTCCTATTTTCTTCCCTCCGTAAGCTTATGTCACCTGACTCCTCTACTTCCTTCATTCTGACTCTCACTGAAGCCCCCTTATCTCAGAGCCCCCAGCTTGCTGGCCTACACTAGCTCCCAATTCATCAATCCCTCATTTTTAAAATGCTTGCTTTCATATTCCTCCATGGCCTTGCCTCTTCCTTTTTCTGCAATCTTTTCCAGCCCTACAACCTTGCGAGATTTCCATGCTCCTCAAATTCAGCCCTTGTGCACATCCCAACTTTTAGTATTCCACCAGTTATACAGTCAGCTGTATTAGGTCTAATCTTCAGAAAACCCTCTATCTACTTTTCTCTCCATTTTTTGAAAACATTCTTTATTAAAACTTACAACAGGTCTTTGGTCATCTCTCCGAATATTTCCACATGTGACTTGGTGTCAAATTTTGTTTGCTAACACTCATGTGAAGCCTTGAAATCTTTCGTTATGTTGAAGGCACTACTTAAATGCAAGTTATTTGCTGCTGTAACCCACAAACGTATCTACTTTCCTTTGAATTGTGACAAGACTTGTGCAGATGTGCCACAAGATGTACTTTTGAGCTGTGTTGAATTTTTATGTTGTAATTTTGATTTTGTTGTGGTCAAGAGAAACCTATCTTTTCCAACCGAACAGTTTAGTTAAAAGGATGCCACAACGCTACGAATTGTTAAGGCCAACACAATGGGCTGGCCGAGGTGCTAACTAGTTAATCAGTTGGAACAAATTACAACCACTCTTGAAAAACAGGTTTCTGACACATGGTTTCTTGGCCTAGCATCCAAAGCTTTCAGGGGTATATCTCTGGTGGTAGGCATCCGTTTCCGAAGGTCAGCAAGATGAATGTGGAATACATGCAGAGGGAAAAGAAACATTGATTTATTGTTAATGCAATTAATATCAAATCCAGAAAACATCTTTGTGATTGTCCCCTCCAGAGACTGATTAGAATTTGGAACTTATAACTACAAGCAGGTGACTGAGGGGAGCATCAAACTGAAGATGCATTGAAGGGGAAGCTGGACAAGCACATCAGAGATAAATGTTAATGGATTTAGATAAAGAAGAATGTGAGGTGTCTTGTAAATAATACCCTGGGCCTGTTGGGCCAAATGGCCTGTCACTGTGCTCCATGTAACTTTTCAAAGCAATATGTTCAGAGATGCTTTCTCACACCTCTGGTAGGACCTTCTGGCTCAAAAGTAGGGTCACTGCTGTTGTGGCACCTGTCTAGCACAAGTGCCACTTGAACTCAGACTTTCTAGCCCAGAGGGTTGGTGGCAGAGGGGTAGGAGATGGAGGACATCCTCAAATGTGATGACAAAACCTCTTTTCCAAAGGTTGGCTGCTATTCAATTTGACAAATAGCTGACAATCTAAAGTAATTATGAGAGATAGTGGTTATTGACTGCCTTTTTACAATAACTTTAAAATGATTAGATTGTACTTCCATGCCCGCTAACACAGTCGTCGCTGGACATTTGAAACAAAGCAGAAAATGTGAGGAATACTCCCTGAGTCATTCACCATCTGTGGAGAGAGAAACAGAGTTAAAGTTTCAGGTTAATGATCATGCATCTCTAACTTCCAGTTTGGATAAAACAGGTACTTAGCAAGTGCAGAGGTTGAAAATGTGGGGGACAGGGAAGGAAAGAGCAAAAAGGGAAAAGCTCTGATATGGTGGAAGGCAGATGAGATTAAGTGACACAAGGCATGATGCAATGCAAAAGGAGATGGCAGTGGAACAAGGAAAGAATAAGTCTGCAGGAGGTGTAAATGTGAAGAAAAGCAGAATCATCACCAAGAGCTGCCAACCATAAACAAAAAATACAAGAACTGAAAATAAAAAGCCTTGAGAAGTCAGCTGACAGCCAGTGTTTCAATTCTGCAGCCAGCTAAGATACTGTATATTTTTATATCTTATGCCAGCACTACAAAGGAGGTAGACCAGATTGACACTGCAGCAAATAACCATCTGTTTAAAAATCTATGTTTCGAGACAAAACAAAGTGGAATTATTTTATGTATCAAGGAGAATAGAGAAATGTGCCTCACACTCTATTAGTCTATTTGCTGTCTGTTTCAGCTGTCTAATGTAAACATGAACACTTGTTGGTTTACAGCCTGGGTCTCGAACTGAATAAAGTGCTTATACAATCCATTCCTAAATAAAGGATGTGATATATTTCTACAGCCAGTTTCTAAAGCAATAGTTCTCTGTCATGTGTTGCTGTCTGCTTGGATATTGGGAATTATAGGGAATGCAGGGTCCACTTATAGGAATCTTCGTGAATATTTAACACTTAATCTGTGAGGTATTTAGCATAAATATGTCAATGATTGTTCACCATCTGGCCTAATCATTATGGGCATAAAGTAGCGTTATTTGACACTTATTTATCTCAGAGATTTCCATAGTCCTTTTGATGATTTCAGAAAAACCTGTGTACTTTTTGGCCAAAATAAAAATAACGGTAATCAGAAACACATCTTACAAAAAAAGCTGAACTTTACAATACAAAAGGAAGGTCTGATGTTCATTACTGAGCTGAAAATGTGTTGCTGGAAAAGCGCAGCAGGTCAGGCAGCATCCAAGGAGCAGGAGAATCAGGCATGAGCCCTTCTTCAGGAATGAGGAGGGTGTGCCGAGCAGGCTAAGATAAAAGGTAGGGAGGAGGGACTTGGGGGAGGGGCGTTAGGAATGTGATAGGTGGAAGGAGGTTAAGGTGAGGGTGATAGGTTGGAGTGGGGATGGGGGCGGAGAGGTCAGGAAGAAGATTGCAGGTGAGGAAGGTGGTGCTGAGTTCGAAGGTTGGGACCAACTCTCCGGTGTTGCAAGCATTACTGTGATTACAGATGTTGTTATTACTGTACAAGTCAGATCTCACAATGAAATCTGGACTGAAAGATCACATCTCTTTTTAATATTTAAGTTAATATGATTTTTCAATGAAACACAAACACACTACACTGTGGATTTGGTTTTAACAATAAAACAGGAGCTTATTACACTAACAAATGAAATAAACAACCAGCTATCTAAATATAAGATAGTTTGAAAGATTTTGAAATAGATGTCAAAGCAAAATCTCAACTACTTTCATTCAAGAATCCAGACAAAATCCTTCCTTATCAAACCTAAAGGTTTCACTTAACTGCTTCTTCTTAGTTCCAGTTCCAGAAATTGAAGCCTTTTCTCGTGACCACTTACCCAACTGAGAGCTCAGACTTTCTCAGTTTTTAAGACTCTGTAGAATTGTAACCAAACATTCTTGGTCTGAAAGTTTTCAGACTGCACTTTTTCACTGAGCAACCATTTCTTTAACTACTCTGAACAATCTCCTTTACTTAGGAAGAGACTATATTTGCTTTTGAGTCCAGTCAGGTCTCTGTCAAACTGCTCAACAGCATTTGAATTAAATGTTTTTTAAAAACTTGCTCATTCTGGACTCTGCTAAGTAAATTGTTTGATGTGTTCTCTCTCCAGTTGTAAACTCTCACAGTATAAACAGACTTCCATTAACACAGCGTATTTTAAGCAATCCCAATGCCTGCTCCACCATGACCCCAGTCGAAGCGTAGGCAGCATGGTACCTACAGTGTGTATCAGTCGGGGGTTGTGCAATGGTGCCATCAGCCAAGGTCACAGTGGGTACACTTTATTCTGTAGTGACCAGCCTTGTACAGCAGCAGGACCCTCAAATGTACCAGATACTTGAGAGTCTCCTGAAGGTAGCTGTCAGGGTAGTTAGCACGCACCTCTAAAAAGTGGTAACAGTGATTGTAGATCACTTAGCCATTAAAGAAACCCCTTCCCGTTGATGAATTCTACAGTATTATTATACTGCCATCTCAGTGCCACAAATGGACAGCCAACGGTACCCTGCACCTGGGTTTCCAATTCCTACTGCCCAGGCTACAGCACTGACCTTATCGGGGGGAACAAAATGAGCCAGTGTGATCTTGCACTGATGGCATAGGTCACTGTCCTGATGCTTTTGTGTGAGCACGACTGAATGGTCCCACACAGGATGCCTTTGCTCCCTGGAAGGAGAGAGTCACGTAGAAGCGAAAAGCTTCTTTCACCTTCACAGTCACTTTGAGAGGCTGGCTTCCTACTCTTGCAGGTCTCAGGTTCTGCTCTAGCATCCAGCACAGTTACATCACAATGTTCCAGGATTGCATTGATGTTGTGTCTCGCTCCTCCCCAGGATATGGAGTCAGGGCCAAAATCTCTGCTTAATGATGTGTTGCTGGAAAAGCGCAGCAGGTCAGGCAGCATCAAGGAGAGGGGGTGGGGGCGGAGAGGTCGGGAAGAAGATGGCAGGTCAACAAGGCGATGCTAAGTCCGAGGGTTGGGACTGAGAAAAAGTGGGGGGAGGGGAAATGAGGAAGCTGGAGAAATCTGCATTCATCCCTTGTGGTTGGAGGGTTCCTAGGCGGAAGATGAGGCGCTCTTCCTCCAGGCGTCGTGTTGCCATGGTCTGGCGATGGAGGTGGCCAAAGACCAGCATGTCCTTGGCGGAGTGGGAGGGGGAGTTAAAATGGTCAGCCACGGGGCAGTTAGGTTGGTTGGTGTGGGTGTCCCAGAGATGTTCTCTGAAACGTTCCGCAAGTAGGCAGCCTGTCTCCTCAATGTATAGGAGACCACATCGGATGCAGCGGATGCAGTAAATGATGTGTGTGGAGGTGCAGGTGAATTTCTGATGGATATTGAAGGATCCCTTGGGGCCTTGGAGGGAAGTGAGGGGGGAGGTGTGGGCGCAAGTTTTGCATTTTTTGCGGTTGCAGGGGAAGGTGCCGGGAGTGGAGGTTGGGTTGGTGAGGGGTATGGATCTGACAAGGGAGTCACGGAGGGAGTGGTCTTGCCGGAACGCTGATAGGGGTGGGGAGGGAAATATATCCTTGGTGGTGGGGTCCGTTTGGAGGTGGCGGAAATGACGAAGCATGATCCAATGTATCTCTGGTCCTCCTGTATGCCCCACACATCCTGAAAGGACCTGTGACTGAGAACTCTACTTAAGCTGGGTGTTCCTCAGCCTACTGTTCCTCTTGGGCCTGCTGTTGGCCTGTCACTGCTAGCTGCTGGTGCACCCTGCAATGCAGGCCTGTGTTTCTTAAAGCATCCCGCACAGAGGTGACAATAAAGGATATTCATTTATTCAGAGGTGCTAAGTGAATTGTGAGAGTTGTCAGATGCCAATATTTATGGATGAGGAGTGCGTGTGACTAGTGACCATGGAACATATCCTATGACACCATTGGTGCTAAGCATCATGGAGGCTGGTCATAGCCACCAGCAAACTGAAGTCAGTAGGTACCAATTCTAACGTGGTCAGGAGCACTCAATGTCTACCTCGTTTGCAGCATTTGGTCAGATCAGAAGATGCATAGTAATGAAGCGAGTTGCGGTGTTAACAAGACATTTAACAAACTGTTACGACACAGGGTAAACACTCCCTCTGCTAATTTAAACCAGCAACCCATAAAAGATTTACCCCATGTGGTATTCTGTAAAAATTCGAGAGGCCAAGAACTATTTCAAAGGTCACTATTTAAAGAAAAATTAACAACTTTATTTTTTTAAAGGTCTACTAGAGAATAATTAACTAACAACTATTTACAACTCCTTTCTCTAATCTATCTTTTACTTTCCCTTCAATAATACTGGTCCAATAAAATCCCCGATTAAGCTTTACCAAGAATTCAAATTTCAAAACCAGCTAGCGGTCGAATCTTTTCTTTGCATCTTCTTCTGTCCTCTTTTCTTCTTCTTAAGTTTCTGTTTCGCAGGTTGTTGATAGATAAAGGTACCTGTAAGAGAGCTATTCTGCGGTTAGCAGTTCTCCCACACCTGTTCGATTTATTTAATTTTTATACCCCAACGCATCGGATCAATTCATTGGTTTAAATATTGTCAAAATACTAAATTCAAACTTGATTGGAGTTTAGTATCTTGGGACATAATTTAAACTGATCGGCCGAATTTGAATTTGTTTTTGTCTAATAGCAACCCAGGTACTTCTAGCTGCTGGACCAAATGTTACTTTGTACATTTTCCAGTACTCTGTGTGCCTCTCCAAATTTTTGCGAGCTTTCAACTTTTTTAAAGGTACAGTATCCCTTACACCTTCAAAACAAAACTGTAATCCCTACGATGCATAGTAATGAATCTTACCCCAGAATCTTGTCTCTATCTTGTAGTCCGAGTGGTACACCATTTGTTTGCTCCTCAGCTGCTCCGAGCATCAAATTGGGGACAGTGGTTAAAACAGGACATAAGGGAGCTAACCTGGTTCCAGGTGATCTCCTCTTATGGGACACAAAAACAATGAAGCAGCAGGTAAAGTACCAAGCACTACCCACTTTGGAGAAATGGTAATGCACTGGGTCATGCTGCTGGCCTGAAGTATTTACAGAAATGTAAAGGTAAATTCTGATCGATTTATATCGTCATGGATATACATATATATTTGATAGCAAAAGAGATTAATATATATCGCAATTCTGTGCAGTGTGTGCGTGAGTGAGAGAGACAGAGAGAGAGAGAGAGAGACCTGTTTATCCTGACAGCATGTGAGAAAGAGAGATTGGTGCACCCTGACAGGATGGCACAGTGGCTCAATGGTTAGCACTGCAGCCTCACAGCACCAGGGACCCAGGTTTAATTTCCTACCTTGGGCGACTGTCTGTGTGGAGTTTGCATATTCTCCCCGTGTCTGCGTGGGTTTGCTCTGGGTGCTCCAGTTTCCTCCCACAATCCAAAAGATGTGCAAGTCAGGTGAATTGGCCATGCTAAATTGCCCATATTTGTAGGTGCATTAGTCAGGGGTAAATATGGGGTAGGGGAATGGATCTGGGTAGGCTACTCTTCAGAGGGTCGGTGTGAACTTGTTGGGCCAAAGGGCCTGTTTCCATTGTAGGGAATCTAATCTAATCTAATCTAATGAGGTGAGTTGCGGTGTCAACAAGGCATTTAACAAACTGTAATCCTCTCGCATTGGGAATTTGCTGCTGCCCAGCAAGAAATTGGCCACCCCGCAGCAAGTAGCTCCCAACATTGAAACAGGCTTCGTCCAATTTGCTGTGCACTTCTGCACCTACCTTGCCATAGCCCATGGTCATTCAGGCTGCTGTGCGATTCAGCTGAAGGGCTTTACTATTTCCCTCTTATCCATTATGAATACCATGGGTCACAAAATATTAGCACGCAGATACAACAAGCGATTGGGAATGAAAATGTACAATTGGAATCTAAAAGAATAGTACTCATCACAACATCTATAATCCTGAGGGGACTTTGCGAAGATGGATTCCAGGAAAATACTTCCTCTTGCAGGGAAGACTAGAACTGGATGACACAAATATCTGAGGTCTTCCTTTTAAGGTGGAGATGAGGGAAAATTCTTTCTCTCAAAGGATCTTCAGAATCCTCTTCCTCAGAAAGCATTCAAAGCTGGGTCATTGAACTTATTCGAGGCTGAGTTAAGAGAGGCTTTTTGACAGACAAGGATTACAAAAGTCAAACAGGACGTTTAAATTGAGACCACAAGCGGATTAGTCACCTTCTTATTTAATGACAGAACATGCTCAAACAGCTGAATGCCCTATTCCTGCTCCAATGTTCACAAAATCTGTGGTACAGAGTTTTAAATCGAGCTGAACAAGTTCAAAGGGCGAGACAGGAATTCTTAACACAAAAGCAAACTACTATTGGAAATCTGAAAAGGTGCAGAGGAAGCTAATGATCTCCAGCTAGTCAGGCAGAAACTGAAGACAGAAACAGAGTTAACCTAGACTGAAGAAGTTGGTGTTGCTCTCCTTAGACAGAAGAAGGCTGAGAGGCAATTTGATAAAAGTTTTCAAAATCGTAAGCAGGCTGGATTGAGTAAACAGGGAGATGCTGTTCCTGCTGGTAAAAGGAACAGGAACAAGATGATATGGAGTTAAAGAGAGGTGCAAATGAAGCAAGGGTGATGTCAATAGTTATGATATGGAATGCATTCGATTGATGCATTCAAGCGGACATCGGATTTCGATTGAAATAGTGTGCAAGGATATGGAAACTAAGCAATACATTGGCCGATGGGCTTCTTATAGCAGTTTATAAAATCACGAGTGTGTGGAGAGGGTGAATAGTCAAGGTCTTTTTCCCAGGGTAGAGAAGTCCAAATCTAGAGGGCATAGGCTTAAGGTGAAAGGGGGCAGGATATAAAAGGGACCTAAGGGGCAACATTTTCACCCAGAGGGTGGTGCATGTATAGAATGAGATGCCAGAGGAAGTAGAGGAGCTGGTACAATTACAACATTTAAAATGGATCTAGGTGAGTATATGGAGGGCTTAGAGGGAAATGGGCCAACTGCCGGAAAATGGGAGTAGGTTAATATAGGATATCTGATCAGCATAAATGGGTTGGACTGAAGGGTCTGTTTCTGTGCTGTATAGCTCTGTGCTTCTGTGAATGGCTTCATTCTGCGGTGTAATAACTCTGTGATTCTGTGATTTCAGCTCAATGACCTTTTTCATCCAAGCTGTGACATTGAGACAGTGATTGGTAATTTGTCATTTAACACCTTGTCTCTCAACTAATGTTGGTGCTGTAAAGCAGAAGGCCACACTTCCTACAGTGAGTTGAATTTGAATTTAATGCACAAGTTCAGACATTTCTCCAGAGCAACTGGAAAACTGAAGGTGAGCCTCTGTAAATCCGAGGAAAATAATGGGGTGTGGTAAGTCAACCACTAGGCTATGGAGATTTGCAAATCACAGCATATCTTTCCTTGTTTGAGCTTGCTGGACAATTTGCTCAGATAATAATATGCTTTGTGATCTCAGCATTATTTTCCGACAAGATTTGGGCTTTAATTTCTGAGAATCATTCCAAGGATTACAAGTTCTCACGATCAATGTGTCAGTGCTGGGAGTGATTTAAAAGCAACCAAATTAAATGTGTTAGCAGGTTCTCAAAAGTGTTAGAAATGTCTGTTCAAATATAGCAACGAATACCACTGGAGACTAAACTCAGCAAAGACAATAGTTCTTTTTTTTAAATGAAGCTCCCGTATTGGGCATTGAAGAAAGATAGGCATGATATATACTTAGAAAGAAAATCTACCTCTCTCGTTCTCATGTTAAACCATTATCAATTCACAGCTGCTCAGTAGAGCATTGCAAATATCATGAATATAATGTTAAAACCATGCTAGAAATCTAACTGTTTATTATGTGAATATGACATACAATATGATGCAGAAGACCTGTGAGTTGTGGCTTTGGAATTACATTGATTCAGTCAGAAATTCTCTCATGTCCAATTTTAAGTAATTCACCACTACAAAAATATTTCACACAAATAATAATAAATTAAATAATCAATAGATTTGCATTTACTCAATCCCATCCTTTGGATATTCCAAAGGCATAGAGTCACACAGCCATAGAGATGTATAGCATGGAAACAGAACCTCTGGTCCACTCGTCCATGCTGACCAAATATCCTAACCTAATCTAGTCCCATTTGCCAGCACTTAGCTCATGTCCCTCTAAACCCTTTCTCATATACCCTTCCAGATGTCTTTTAAATCCTGTAATTGTACCAGCCTCCACCACTTCCTCTGGCAGCTCATTCCATACACGCACCACCCTCTCTGTGAAGAGGTTGCCCCTTAGGTCCCTTTTGAATTTTCCCTCTCTCACCCTAAACTTATGCCCTCTCATTCTGGACTTCCCCAACCCAGGGAAAAGACCAAGTCTATTTATCTTATCCATGCCCCTCACGATTTTATAAATCTCCATAAAGTCACCCCCTCAGCCTCCGCCGCTCTAGGGAAAACAGCCCTAGCCTATTCAACCTCTCCCTATAGCTCAAATCCTCCAAGGCTGGCAACATCCTTGTCAATCCCCTATAAGACCATTGTCTTGCTCCCTCATTAGAGAGCAATAACTGGTGACAGTTCAACCTGAGAGTCACCACACCTCAGGCAAAGGAAGAGGTTTTTTTATATTCATTTAGGGGAGATGGGTGTCGCTGGCTGGGCCACCATTTATTGTGTGTCCCCAGTTGCCCTTGAGAAGGTGTTGGTGAGCTGCCTTCTTGAACTGCTGCAGTCCACCTGATGCACATTGACCCACAATGCCCTTAGGGAGCGAATTCCAAGATGTTGACCCAGCAACAGTGAAGCAGTGGTGATATATTTCCAAGTCAGGATTGTGAGCAAATTGGAAGGGAACTTACAGATGGTGACATTCCTATGTATCTGCTGCCCTCGCCCTTCTAGAAGAAAGTGATTGTGTGTTTGGAAGATGTTGTCTAAGGATCTTTGATGAATTTCTGCACCACATGTTGTAGATCATACTGTGGCTTCTGAACATTGCGGGCGAAGGGACTGGATGCTTGTGGACGTGGTGCCAATCAAGCGGGTTACTTTGTCCTAGATGGTGTCAAGCTTCTCGAGTGTTGTTGGAGCTGCATCTTTCCAGGCAAGTGGGGAGCATTCCATCACACTCCTGACTTGTGCTTTGTAGATGGTGAACAGGCTTTGGGGAGTCAGGAAGTGAATTACTCATTGTAGTATTCCTAGCCTCTAGCATACTCTTGTAGCCACAGTATTTATGTGGTGAGTCCAGTTGAGTTTCTGGTCAATGGTAGCCCCAAAAGACATTGATAGTGGGGGATTTAGTGATGATAACATAATTGACTATTAAGGGGTAGTGGTTAGATTGTATCTTAGTGGAGATGGTCATTGTCTAGCATTTGTGTGGCTCAATTGTTACTTGCTACTTGTCAGTCCAAGTCTGAATACTGAGCAGATCTTGTTCCATTTGGACGTAGACTGCCTTTATCTGAGGAGCTGTGAATGCTGTTGAACATTGTGTAATCATTGGCAAACTTCCCATTTCTGACCTTTATGATGGAAAAACATTGATGAAGCAGCTGAAGATGGTTGGGCCCAAGGACACTACCCTGAGCAACTCCTGCAGAGATGTCCTGGAGATTTAGAAGGAACGTCCTTCATGGTAGCCACAGCCAGTGAGGGAATTGAACCTACTCTGTCAGCGTTACTCTGCATCATAAACCAGCTAGCCAGCCTAAGCCAACGCTCAGTTCAAATTGTTACTCAACCAATAAACTATTTTAGGGCAGAAAGAGCAGATAATGAATGCACAGAGGGAAAGGTGTTCTGCGCTCATTCAACAATGTACCACATGTGATTTTGCTGACCAAACCTCAGTCAGATCTCAAATTCAACAATTGGCAGTGTTAAATTCACTGATCTCATCTAAGATTAGAATCCAAAGCTTGCAACTGGTCTTGGTGGCCCAGACCAGTAAAAAGAAATGATAAGGTTATTGATAGTCCTGATCATTACAAAATGTTCATAATCAAAGAGATGACAATAAGGATCATAATTTCTGCTCTTTCTCAGCGATACAGTCTGCAATAAGGTCAGTATAAAATTAGGTGAAAGTGAGGGCTGCAGATGCTGGAGATCAGAGTCAAGATTAGAGTGGTGCTGGAAAGACACAGCAGGTCAGGCAGCATCCGAGGAGCAGGAAAATCGATGTTTCGGGCAAAAGCCCTTCATCGGGGATATTGAATTCGGGCTTTTGCCTGAAACATTGATTATTCTGCACCTTGGATGCTGCCTGAGCTGCTGTGCTTTTCCAGCACCACTCTAATCTCAGTATAAAATTAGTCAGTCATCTGTGATAGTGATGACAATCAAGGTTCATTGAGGTGCTTAATGTGTTTCTCAATTCATGGTATCTGTGAATTTAGAAGGGAAAAATAATTGGCATTTGAATAGTATTTTAAGAACTCGGAAAGTTCAAGGAAATGTTAGTGAGCAGTCGGAATTTTTTTTAAGAAAAACTTTATTTTGAATGATTAAGTTTCAGATGGAGCAGTGGCAGCCCCAATACAACAAGAAGTATTATATTTGGATGTGAACATAGGAGGTAGAGTAGGTGAATAGTTACAGGGGGAGCATAATCCTTCACCTACTCTTGAGGTGAGACCAATTTGGCCGGGCAGAGGAGGAGGCATGACATATTGAAGAATTATCAGCTTAAAGGGGTTTCACTCAGCAGAATACGGAGTGCACTGGGATGAGTTTGTACGGGTGTAAGAGGGTCTTCGGCAGAAGGTGGCAATGGCGGGAGCAGGAAACAAGTAGAGGAGCACAGGCAGGAAGTGGACCTCTCTGAAGGTAAGGGTATGTTTGTGAGCAAGATCCTTTGTGGAACGGGAGAGACAAAGGAATTCCTCAATCAAATGTAAACAGGCTTAATTCCATGCCAACACTTAATTCTCCTAGTTTAATGTTAATTCCCTTTCAGATTTGTAAAGACCTAATACCAGCCGAAAAAAGAATCTCTCCTTCATGATCCTCCGGCCATCATATGCTTAAATCTCCCATTACTCCGGGAGCAGGAAACTCTGCATTTGCAGGAAAATTCTAGCCATGCAGGCACAAGTTCTAATGTTCTAATTTTGCAAGGGAGCATGGAAAATCCTTTGTCCTTTAGTCTAATGAATTAGAGCTACAGTCAGATGTGACAGTGGTCAAGGTGGTCAATGCTGAAATTCTTATGTCTTAACTGTGAAACTTTCAGTGGAAGAAATTTTAATTGATCATTTCCAGGCCTTGAACAAGCCCTTTGAAGAACTAGATCTACAGAGTCACAGTCATACAGCATAGAAACAGGCCCTTCAGCCCATCATATCCATGCCGACCAATAAACACTAAACTACATTAATCCCATTTGCCTGCACTTGGTCCAAAGCCCTGGCATTTTAGTCAGATGCTGCGTCCACTACTTTCTCAGGCAGCATGTTCCATATTTCTACCAACCTCTTAGTGAAAATGTTTTCCTCAGATCTCCCCTAACCCACTTATTCCTCACCTTAAACTTGTGCCCTCTGGTTTTAGATACATCTGTTATGGAGAAAAGACTCTTATGATCTGCCCATATCTGTGCCACTTATCATTTTGGATACCTAATCTGATAAGATGCTGTACCACCAGCTGGAAGCAAAATGGGGAAAACCACTGGCACATGCTAGACCACCTTGAAATGAAAGGAGTGAAAATCATTTTTAAATGAATGCAGATTAGGAGCATGTAGCCACATACATCAATGTCTGCACCTACAGAAGCTCTCAAAATGTCTTTAATTCATTCAACTGTGCCCCTTTTATTTGAAGGAATTAGAGAAAGGTGGAAGGATGAAGAAATGATAGGTAGATTTGGTCTTCAGCATTTTGTTGAGACAGCTGACAGACGAGTTGCATCTCTCTAGTGTTGGTTAATGCACTGAGTGAATGGAACCAAATGGTCATTCTTTCTACTGTGATATCCCTCAGCTGGAGGAGCACACATCATTTTCAGCGCTTTTCTCATGTCTCATGTTCAAATTCACATCAGATTAATGAATGGGAAACTTAGTCTTTGGAAAGATTGTGAGAGCCGAAAAAGAAAAGATTTGAATAAACTCACTGAACAAACATATTGGCTTTTGGTGTGTTTCAACACTGCACCAAAATAGCACTCTGACAGCAAATTCATTGTTGATCCTGTCCCACTGCATTTTTGAATATTATGGAGTCAAAATGTTAAAAATAACATCAAAGCCACATTATTTAATTGATACTTATACTATTAATATTAATTTTAGGATATGTTGACAATTTAAAGTCAACCCTCAATAATGCAGCAAACACTAAAGCCCAGACTTCTATGTTGTGTTCCACACAATCCTCATAATTCTACAGAATAATTCTGGAAATTTCTGGATATTGTCACAAATTTGCATATCAAGTTTTATGGTAATGACTCAGTTTGCAATGGACTTCTGTTCTGCAGTGGGACAGGATCAACAAGCTGAAGGAAAGAATTTTTACATAAATATTGTGCCTAGTCACTGCATCTGGAAAGACTGCAGTTTCCATAAAGTTTTATTGCTGTTCATGTTTGTATACTAGCAACTTATAGCTAACATGGACATAATAATGACCAGGATCTGTTAATGTTTGATTGCATACTCTCTATTAAAGACACAGATGATCACTTTGAAAATTGTAATGGCATTCCTCAAGTCACAATAAAAGTATTATATTCTGTGTTTATCACGCAATAAATGACCCGTTGAAGTGTAATGGCCTTAATTTAGAGCTCTCCAGTGGTAAATGTATCAAGTCAAGTACTAATAAAGTCTGAGAGTCAGTCACTTGACAGTGCTACAACAAAAGCAAAATATTTTGCACGCTGGAGATCTAAAAAAATTACAGGAAGTGTTGGAGAAACTCAGCAGGTTTGGCAGCATCTATGTAGAGAGAAATGGAGTAAATGTTTTGAGCTCAATATGAAGAGCCTTAAATTAAGAATCTTAGTCCAAGATTTTAGAAGGTATATTGGATTGAAATGTTAACTCTCTCTCTGTCCCTCTGTATCTATGCTGCCAAACCTTCTGAGTTTCTCCATCATTTTCTGTTTTATTCCTCCTCTATGCTGTTTGCTAATTTCACCTGAATTATCAATAGGAATATTCATTGGCTTTCCAGCACAAAGCATGTAGAGGAATACAAAGGAACCTCGATTATCCGGCATTTGATTATCCGAATTTCAGATTATCCGGACAAGATCGTAAGGTCCCGATACCTGGCTAAACTGTGTTATCCGGCATTCGATTATCCAAACAAAATACTCCCCACCCGTGTTGATCAGATAATCGCGGTTCCCATGTATCAGCAAAACCTTGGATGTCGTCAAATGAAGAAAGCAAGGGCTGCAGACGCTGGAGATCAGAGTCGAGAGTGTGGTGCTGGAAAAGCACAGCAGGCCAGGCAGCATCCAAGGTGCAGGAGAATCGACGTTCAGGCATGATGAAGGGCTCATGCCCAAAACGTCCATTCTCCTGCTCCTCAGATGCTGCCTGATGTGTTGTGTTTTTCTAGCACCACACACTCTCGACTGTCATCAAATGATTCTGTTTCTAAGTACAAATGTTTGATGAGGTCAGCATTGAGGTTTGATACGATGAACTTTATACTTAATGGTCTAACAGGAATAATTTATTAAGGAATAATGCTCATTTATGCCGAGAAATTTGAAAGTAGCTGATGCCTGTGGATTCCGGCCATATCAGTCCACTGCAGAAATCAACATCTGTTCTTTCCTTCTTATCTTACAGAACAAGAATAAGGAGTGAAATTGATTTCTCCACAGGACATTTTATTGCAATAAATTATTAATCAGTATTTTTAAATTAATTTCCTGTCCTCCCCCCTTCCCCCAAGTATTCTGTTCCAAGTCGTTATTTTCTATCCACATTATTAGACTCAACTGGAAGTATGAGCTGGGGAAGAGAAACCTCTTTGTAGAGATGGACAACTGCAGCGTTATGACATTTCCATTCTCCGCACTATTCATCATTTTGGATTCTGAGACTGAGACTGTCAACCTACTGCCAAATTCTGACAGCTTTGTGCTGTGCACTTGCTCCACATCATGTGAGATTGTCACTAAAGGTGTCAGAAAGAGACTTTCATTTTCTGTGCTGGATGCTAAGCCAGGTCTCAAAAGTGAATGACTGGTATGTCCAAGCTTATCAAATGCATTTTACATCCATCTGTATTATCTGTAAATCCAATGACTGGTTTTTGTGTAGTGTTTTCACTGAAGGCAGCTGAAATGAGTATTGTGAATTCTATTCCCCCTGTCTCTTTTGTTGTCTCTTTCTTCTTAAATCTCTGTTGCTTTCAACAAGTCCGTTCTCTTGCCTAATAATGTTACCTTTCTCTGCAACATTTTGAAAGATTGGCTAACACATGCACACATCCATATCACTTCTGTGTCACCCCAATTTGATACAATCATTCAGGGCTGCTGAAATAACTCCACAGAGGCTGTTATCCTGTCAGAAAGTCACCCTTACTTACACATGGAGATTCCTTGACACTGATCCAGCTCCCTGAGAGCCAGCTCTCAGAGTGAACAGGATGTCGGACACTGCTGCTCTTATCAGTCTGTCAGGGTTCCTTGATGGGGCTATTAATTTGGTCCAAATCAGGGAGCTCCTATTCTATGAAGTCCATCTTGCTCCAATCAGTGCAAGCCTACTTCTCTGAGTCTGAGGGCATAGGCCAGTTCTTTGTTTCATAGCTCCTCATGGGTCGTTTCAGCATTGGATTAGGTTCCGCCTTGGATATGGATGGCATGTAATGCACAGGAGCTTACCTCCTGCACACGGAGTGTCTGGGAAGAAATTCATTTTGTCATTCAAGTGGCAAAGGTATTGAGGCAACGACATCTACCATATCCATCTCAGAGTCCGAGTATCTTCAATGTTTAACAGAGAGAGAGAGAGCACATGGGATCTGGAAAAGTGAAAGGCTGTTGACAGACCAGCCACATTTTGCTCCCATACTGTTTTCTGAGTTTTCAGCTTTCACATGGTCCATGTGCTTGTTAAGACCATTCAACCTAACCCAACATTATACGTAACTGGACCTGACATCATGTTGACAATATCTTATATCCTTGCAGAGCCATTCACGTGATTCCTACACCAAACTTCATAGTAAACTGTCTTTCTCACTTAGAGATAGGAATTGCATCTGGCTTTGGAGTTCTTGATACCGTTCCACCCTCCCCCCAGGTCCAGGAAGATCAGTTTTAACCTGGTGTGGAGTCTTCTCCCCATTAGCAACTCTGCTAGAACTGTCCCTGTTGTTGCATTAGTGGTGGCCCTATAATCAAATAGGAACCAGGACAGTGTGGCATTGAGTGAAGCTATAGGCTGTTTCCTTCAGCCTACCTTCAAAGTTTGGACAGCACTTTCTGCCAGACCATTGGATGATGGATGGTATGGAGCTGTCCTGATATAACAAATATCATTTGAATACTATTCAAATTCCCTGCTGGTAAACGGTGGCCCATTATCTCTGACCAACCCTTCCAGAATTCCGTGTACAGCAAAAGACGTCTGCAATTTTTCTTTCATCATCCCAGTGTTAACAAATGAACTTAATGCAAACCCAGCCACTTTGAGTGGGTGTCCATAAAGACTAAGAGCATTGAGCCCATGAAAGGACCTGCATAGTCGATGTCTAACTGAGTCAAGGGTTTACCCAATCTTCCCGTAAATGTGGAGGAGCTGCTGGCAGTAATTTTTGTCCTTGTTGGCACTCTGGGCACTGTCCCACCACTGGCCACCAGACATAATGTTTTGCAAACATCTTCATTTTGGAAACCCCTGGATGACCCTACTGGAGTTCAGCCTGTATCTGGCACAACCTTTGCTCAGAACGATCACTCTTGGTCCCCATAACAATATGCCATCCTCTCCTGTGATCTTCTGGAAAAGCACAGCAGGTCAGGCAGCAGCTGTGGACCAGAGGAATCGACGTTTCAGGCATAAGCCCTTCTGATCTCCAGCACCTGCAGTCCTCACTTTCTTCTACTGTGATCTTATCTCTCTGGATCCAAAAAGGTTTCAGTTCTGATTGTGATAGCCCTTTGGTTTCCCATCACACTCCTCCCACCCCCCCACCCCACCCCCCACCCCCACCTCCCCAATTGCATCAGCTATTTCAGTTTTGCCAGGACTGAATCTGTATCCAAAGTCTGATATTGTCAGCTGTGACTGGAAGTGGGTCCGGGAAATTTAAAACCATTGCAGACTGTTTCAGTGGTGGTACAATTAGCTGTGTATTTGCCAGTGAGAGGTGGCTCCATGCATCTACATTTGTTACTTGGCCTCCTGGACACTGTTCCAATTTGGAATTATACGCATCTAGTATCAGAACCCACTGTCGAATTTGGCCTGAAGCTATAGGGGAGACTGTGTTGTCCTCTTTAAGTAGACCTAGCAGGGGTTTGTGGTCCATTATTAATACAAATTTACATCCATTAGGTATTGGTGGAACTTCCTGACTCCAAATATGCCTGCCAAACATTCCTTCTTGATCTGGGCATATTTACACTCTGCATTAGTCAAATATCTGAATATATACACTGTTGGGCATTCCTATTCATTGGGCCACCTATAGGCTAATGCTACCCTGATGTTGTATAGGGAGGCATTGCGTGACTTGCTTGGGATCGTAGTGTGCTAACACCTTAGAGGATGGTAGCTGTTTCTTCACCTTCTTCAAACCTATGGCTTGGCTACACAACCATTTCCAACGCTGACCCTTTTTTAAGAGCTGGTGCAAATGTGTCAGGCTTGAGGCCAGGTTGTGCATGAACTTTCTGTAATACTTCACTCGCCCAAGGAAAGACCTAGGTTCTGGTACAGAAGGGGCATTTTTGATCGCCCTCACTTTATCTTCCAATGGGTATAACCAGATCTTGTTGACTCTGTAGCCCAAGTAGGTCGCTTGCGGTGGCTGGAACACACATTTTTCCCTTCAAAGTTGTACACCCTCCTGGGAAAAACATCTAAGTACTATGTCCAAGTTCTGTAAGTGCTGCTTATCGTCTTCCCGTTTATTAGCAAGACATCTAGGTAAATGATGATCTGGGTTAGACCTTGTAAACTGGTCCTCCATTGTCCACTGAAAAATTGCACAGGCTGACATATCCCAAATGAAAGTGCCATATATTGGTACAAATCATTAAGGGTATTAATTGTCGTATACCTTATCTAACTGCAATTGCAGGTGTGCATAGCCCATGTCCAGCTTCATGAAGGATAGCCTCCCTGCCAGCCTAGCATACACATCCTCTATTCGAGGGAATGGGTATTTATCCAGCTGTGAAAAACAGTTTACCATTGGTTTAAAACATGTCTGACACTCCTGTTTTTTTTTCTTTCTTCTTTTTTTCTTTTCTTTTTTCTTTCTTTTTTTTTATATATATTTTTTTATCCCACACTACCACCTAAGTGCGGTAGTGCTTATTTTATCCCCAGCACCCATGGTGTGTGTGTATACGTGTGAGACACAGTGAAAGACACAAAGTGCACCAATCTTTATTCAATTTCCACCACCAGGAAGATAGGAAAACACCCGGGTGGCCAGTGACAAACACTGCCCTTCACATCAGAGGGTAGTGCTGTGTGATCAAAACAGTGAAGGGGAGGGTAGGGACTAAATCAAAATAGAGTTGGAGGGAGAAATGATGTACTGCACTCCCTGCGGCGCCCACCTCTCCCTGAACAACTCCAGGGTGTGACACTCCGTTTTTTTTTTCTTTTTTTTTTTAAAATTTAACCCCCACACTACCACCGGTAGGGACTAAATCAAAATAGAGTTGGAGGGAGAAATGATGCACTCCACTCCCTGCGGCGCCCACCTCTCCCTGAACAACTCCAGGGTGTGACACTCCTGTTTTTATCTGTCAACCAGCACTCCCTGATTGGACCAGATTAACAGCCACAATCAGGGAACTCATATTCTACTCTTGCATAGTAAAAGTTGCTCCTTACATTCCCCTGGCATCTCATGCTGAAAAACTTATTTCTGTAAACTCTGATCCTTGTATTATCAGCCAAAGGGAACGGTTTTCCCTTATCTACCTCATTACAATCACTACAGTTGCATCAAATGGCACAGTGCAATCAATGTCTCCATGTTGTCTGCAGTGGCAAACTTTCTAAAAGTTGCTCATCTATTTCATTGCAATTCAGGGGTTCATTTCAGAGCAACAGTGACTGGGCCGAAAATGGGATATTTTGTGTGCCTTTAAATTTCTCGTCAACAAATGGAAACCGAAACTAAATCCTTCTTTAATTTGGAAATTCTTGCCAATGCCAATCTTTCCCAGACATCATCCATGATGCTTTTGTTTTACTTAAAGGAATATGAAGATTTAATTCTGTTGCATTGTTAAGATATACTATGATGGAATATTGTGGGACCTCTGAAGAGAGGGTAAATGCACTTGTCTTTCTGCAGGTTGTGATGGTCATAGAGCCATAGGGCTCCTTTCCACAGAGTGTTGTGGTGACCCTGACTAAAAAATCACTGACAAGAAAGTCGGATGTCCCACGGCCATTTTACGCTTCAATGGCTCAAGATGAGATTTCTGCCCTCATGTGGGGTATAACTTCCATTTTACGGAGCTGTTTGTCAGAGAACTCCAGCTCTAGTCTAGGTAGCTTTAGGTTTAAGCAGTGTGTGCTGTTGGGACTGCAGGTAGTCCCTGATAAGAAGGAGCCAAGGGAGGCTAGACTGTTTGTTGAGTCTGGGAACCAACAGGGCCTGATTGGCAGACAGCAATGAGGGGTATGAGACAGGTGTCATTCTTTTAGTGGCTGAACAGAGGGTTAAAAGGGGTATGAGTTTAGACAGGGTGCATACCTCCCAAAGCCAATCTCCAGTAAAAGCTGCTGGGTTACCTATTGGCATGGGTCTGCCCTTACTGCAGGCAAAATAGCAGTGGAGGACAGTTTGAGACACGTAAGTGGCCTTTAAGTGAATATTGAAGGCCTCAATAGACCTAAGGACAGATGGGACACAGCTCAGTGGATGGGAAGCTGGTGGACAGATGACATGCTGCATTTTGCAAGTTCAAACATGCTGGCAGCAAACCGTAAACCCAGTCCTTAACGTCATTTGTAACTCATAGTGCAGACATTCAATCCATGCCAGCTCTCCCTACAGCAATCCAGGCCATACCATGTCCTTACTGTAACCCCATAGCCCAGCAACTTTATTTCCTTTTAACTGTTCTGTCAATTTCCTTTGGAAATCATTGGTTAGCACTGTTTCTAAAACCCTTGGGGCAGCAAGTTCCAAGTTATTACTACTCATTGAGTAAAAAGGTTGCTCCTTACATTCCCCTGGCATCTCATGCTGAAAACCTTATTTCTGTATGGTCTGATTCTTGTATTATCAGCTAAAGAGAACAGTTTTCCCTTCTCTACCTTATCCAAATCTGTTGCATTCCACACACCTCTGTCAGATCTGCTCAAAATCTCCTTTACTTCAGAAAGAACAACTCGCAGCTTCTCTAGCCTAATCTTGGAGCTAACATCCTTTATTCCTGGAACTATTCTGGTAAACCTTCTCAGCATCCTTTCACAGACCCTCATATCGCTACGCAGAATCATACAGAATGATAAAAGGTGCTGCAGCATGGTCAGTGCTGGTGCAGTGCTAGTCAAGGCAGACACAAACAGAGCAGGAAAATAGGTTATACTCAAAAAGGCAGCTAAAAACAACAGGATCCGGAAAATAGTGTGAGAAGTGTATTGTTGCTGGATGTACGCTCATATAAGTGAGAGAGAGACAAAACCCATCAAGAGCATATTAGTACATGAAAACAGAAAATGCTAGAAGTACTCAGCAGGTCTGGCTGGACAATGTCAGTCTTAAGTCGAAAAGTTTGGCATTGCGTAGATGTAGGTGGGGGGGTGATGGTGATAGGTCAGAGTAGAGGGTGGAGCGGTTAGGTGGGAAGGAAGATGGACGGTTAGGCCAGTTCAAGAGGGCAGTGCCGAGTTAGAGGGTTAGATCTGGGCTGAGGTGGGGGAGGGGAGATTTGGAAATTGGTGAAGTCGATGTTGATGTCATATGGTTGAAGGGTGCCAAGGTGGTAGATGCGATGTTATTCCTCCAGTTGACGGGTAGCTTTGATTTGGAAGTAGAGGAAGCCCAGGACTTGCATGTCCTTGGCATCTTAAGCTTGGGGAAAGCTTCTGGTTCACTTTTGCTTTCTCTCAGTGCTTTCTCACTCACAGTCTCCCCCACTGGAGTCAAAGACTAGAAAGATCTGGGCAGTTCAGGTCGATCTGTTTTGTCATAAGTTCTCTTTGCTTATAAGCCCCTGAATTATTACAATTTTAATAATATACTGTTCATACTCTTCCAAAAAGCCCCCTCCTATATGTGTGTCAGTCAATGCACCCTGCACAAAAGCCTCAGAGCTCCAAACAAAGTCATATCGAATGGCAAATGGTAACTCTGTTTTTCTCTCTCTGCAGATGCTACCAGTCCTGCTGAGTTTCTCCAGAACTTTGTTTTTCATTCAGATTCCCAGCATTGACAATATTTTGTTTTATGTTAATTAGATTACTTACAGTGTGGAAACAGGCCATTCGGCCCAACAAGTCCACACTGACCCTCCGAAGAGCAAACCATTCCCCTGCATTTACCCCTTCACCTAACACTACGGGTAATTTAGCAGGGCCAATTCACCTAATCTGCACATTTGTGGACTGTGGGAGGAAACCAGAGCACCCGGAGGGAACCTATGCGGACACAGGGAGAATGTGTAAACTCCACACAGCCTGAGGCGGAATTGAACCCGGTCTCTGGTGCTGTGACGCAGCAGTGCTAACCACTGTGCCACCGTGCCGCCCTGGTATCCTACAGCTGGGGTTCTTTAAGAATTAACTGTGCAAACTGTTGCACTTCCATGATGCAGCGTGCATACCTGCTGTGATACAATAGGATCTGCCTGTTAAGTGTACAAAGAGCTATATAAACATACACAAGGCAGCAGGAAATGAACATACCAGGACATGTTGAAGGAGACCAGACTTTTCTGTGTCCACTTCATGGGATAAGCTGTCCAAGGAGTGTACCGTCTGCTGAAGAGTGAACTCCAAATGACATCTGGAAAAGGTGTGACTCCTCTCATAGAAGGAGCAGCTACCACATAAACATTCTTCTAACTGGATTTTTCTGAACCATCCCAGGAGGCAGCTTCTAAATCAGGCAATGAGTAATATGTGCCTATATCAAGCAAATGTTAAGTGTTATGTTTGCAAGCAGAAACCCGTTCATCACTTTCTTTGTGAGTAGAAGACATCAGTTAGACAAGTCAGAATGGTTCCCTTGCAGGCAATACATAGCAGATGGCACCCATGTGTGTGCCTCCCAATACCCCAATGACTGACATTAAAGCAAGGTCTTATACTCAGTTAATGCCCATGTTATATTTTACCACTATGATGCACCCTATGATGCACATCAATGGCCAGCAAGAAGCAACTGCGATATTTTCATGGTGTAAACTTCCAAGTTACCTGCATCTTTGGAGCTACTACGTTCCAGGGCTGATCTCTGTATCCATCACCGATTTAATGCCACTTGAACCCACAAAATAAATTATCATCCTGTTTCGCAACAACAAAGATTTTGTACAAAAGTGCAACAGCTGTTTGAGAACATTAAATTTTACCTTCCTGAGGGAAATGATTATTTCCATGTCAGATTTGTGATGTCCAAAGGGATCATGCATCAAGCTCATGATCACAACTACGCTTGACTTCTTTGATGCCAGCAGTTTTTCCCTCAACATGGAACCCCTAGTGATCAGTAAGTTTACAGATCACAAGAGAATTAGAGAATTGTGGCAGATAGTGATGCTATAGGCAGACTGATCAGATGGACTGAACAGTAGCAAATGGAATTTCAACCCGAGAATGAGAGGTGATATCTTGTAAAGACTAAGAAGGCAAGAGAGTATATGTTGAATAGTAGGACTGTCTAGGAAGAACAATGGGTCAGTGGATCCTTGGTTAGCATGTCCATAGATCATTGAAAGCAGCTGGACAGATAGGTAAGGTGGTTAAGAAAGCATATAGGCTACTTGCCTTTTTTAGTCAAGGCATTGAACATAAGAGCACGGAGGTTATGATGGAGCTGGGAATAACACTAGTTAGGACACAACTGAAGTACTCTGTGCGGTTCTAGTCTACACATAAAGGAAGGATGTGATTGAACTAGAAAGGGTGCAGTGGCGATTTAGCAGGATGTTGCCTGGGCTTGGACAATTCAGCTGTGAAGAGAGACTAGAAAGGCTGGGGTTGTTTTCTTTAGGGCAGAGAATGGGGACCTGTTTGAGATATACAAAGATATAGGAGGGGGCACAGAGATAGGGAGAAACCTTTCCCCTTATTAAGGTGTCAATAAGCAGGGAGCACAGTTTTTAAGATAAGGAGCAGGAGATTTAGATTATATTTGAAGGGAAATTATTTCACCCAGAGAATGTTTAGTACAGTAACTGGAACTCACTACCTAAAAGGGTGGTAGAGACAAAAATCCTCAAGATATTTATGAAGTATTTGAAACACCATAGTTATAAGGCTATGGGCCAAGAGGTGAATAACGGGATTAGAATAGATTGACACTTGATGACTAGCACAGACATGATGGGCCGAAGGGCCTCTTTCGGTTCTGTAAAACCCCTATGGCTAACTGGAAAACTGCTTGGAAAGTAAACATTGGCAGGAAAGAGCAATGAACCATGACTGATTGGTAACTCAAAAGACTGGACTGGCACAGCATACTGAATGGTGATGTTCAATTTTTGAAGCATTGAACCTGTAAGATGCCACAGCTGTAATTGAGTGAAAATACAAGTTTGACTAGAACATTTAAAACTAAGTCAGTTAACATATGATGTTAAGATGATTGTTTAGGATAAAATGCCAGCAATTAAGAAAATAAAATTGTTAATTGGGAAAAGCAGAACATTTGACCCAAATGAATTAAATACATCCATTTCTGATCAAACTATTTATCCTAGTGTCATGAAGTATTAGCTGCCTGGTTCCTTTATGTTGTCTTAAAAGCCAACACAAGCAACCGTGGAACAGATCGGGGGCTTTCCACGTGGAAGTGAAGCTGAAAATAGCTCAGAATTGTTCAGTCTCTAGCAGTGCTCAGTCGATTGCATATAGGTGAATTCATGGGACCTTCTAACATGCCAACTCTTGTTTATTTAATTCATCACTCTTCTGAAGTCCTTGCTGTGCTACGTGCAAGAACTGATGCAAACCGCCAGGGAAAAACTTCACCTTAAAAGTCACTACCCTGAAGCAGCAAGCTGTGTCCATGAGGAGTATTAAATAATGCATGCGTCCTTTGAAATGCCCGTCAAGAACTTGTCTTTTCTGATGTGACATCCTGTACTACTATATAGGAAAAAAAAAGTATGAAAGCAGCTGGCTATTGATTTCAACAATCTTGAAACATTACTACGCTAGAAGATGGAGGCGCCATTGAAATCACTGATTCAAGAAATTGTCATCAATGCAAGTTCACTTCTTTAAAATAGTCTAAAGTAATTTTCAATAACCACAGGAAATTTCATTAAAAGGGTAGTTGGGGCTCCGCAACATAAGTCCTTAATAACACAGTGTTTCCATTTTCTTTTCTCCTGAGGGTGCTGACCCATATTTCGACATAGTTTCACAGGCACTTTAATCCTGGTCCCAAGGTTGTTTTTAATTTGTTCTTTCAAGGGACAGGGACCTTGCTGGTTAAACCAGCATTTATTGCCAATCCTTGATTGTCCTTATAAAGGTTGTGGTAAGCCTAGTGCTAGCCTTAGTCATTGACTGTTGGATTGCAAGGCATCAAAGTGAAGCCGCATAACCTGCCTTCACACTGTGGGGATTCTATGAAAATTGGCTAATTTTTGAACTTTCCTTTTCTCTGCATCGGAAGTGCCAAGGTCAATGTACCCTCAATGCTTTCTTTATAGAGGCATACAATAAGAATTTAATAATGGAAGGAATAGGCCATTCCGTGTCTCAGATTTGCCCTGCCATGCAAGAAGATCATGGCTGATCTGCCCAAGTCTCTATTCATCTTTCTCGCCAGATTACTATTGTGCTGAACTCCCCAGTGCATCAAAATGACATCAGTCTCCTCTATAAACAGTTCCAGTGGTCTAGCCTGCACAAATCATAGGGGTAGAGAATTCATTACTCACCGAGAGAAGAAATTCCATTGCATCTCAGTTTTCAATGATTATATCCTTTTTCTATAACTATGTCCTCTGGTTTGAATTTCCCCCACTAATGGAAACATCTTCTCAACATCTAACTTGTCAATCCCCCTCAGAAACTTGAATGTTTCAATAAGATCACCCCTCATTCTTCTAAACTAAATTGAATAAAGGCCTAAACTATTTAATTGTTCTTGATAAGTCAACCCCTTCATCCCAGAAGTCAGCCCAGAGAATCTTTTATATTAGCAAGTGTATCTTTCTGAAATACAGGGACCAACCAGCATACCAAGATTCTATGTATCTCATTGTGCCTAAATTGGACTCTTTGACAGAGTTAGTCAAATTAGTCCTCTTGTCCACCCCTTGACCCTGTACATTTTTCCTTCTGTATGCCTTCCAAATGTTTCTATTAAGTCTGCTTGTGCTTCTCTGTCAGACTGTGCATTCCAGAATCTATCCACAAGAAAACTTCTCTATTTCTACCTAATTACATTAAATCTGAAGCAGTTTGTCACTAATTGTCCTGACAGTGTAAACAGTGTCTCCCTATCTACCCTTGCTTGAATTTACATTGTTATCTAGAAAATGTTAGCATTTTGAGTGCGAGCAGCAGCAGAGTTTAAAGGAACCCGGAAGGCTACAGCTAAGGTGAGACAGTTTGTTTTAAAATTACTTACCGGTAGCAGGCAGCGGTGGTTTTTTTTTCTCTTCACAGAAAGAGCGGGAGCAGCAGGGGGAAGTGACGACGACCAGAGGGGCAGCCGGGACCCAGAACCTGGGTAGGATTTTTCCCTATAAAAGCGCGCCTCCCAGGTGCAAGGGTACGTGATGTCTCTGATCGTGTTTTCCGGGTCCTTAAGGGGGAGGGGGAGAAGCCCGAAGTCGTGGTCCACATTGGCACCAATGACATAGGTAGGAGGAGCGCTGAGGATGTTAGGCAGGCTTTCAGGGAGCTAGGTTGGAAGCTCAGAGTGAGAACGAACAGAGTTGTTGTCTCTGGTCTGTTACCCGTGCCACGTGATAGAGAGTCGAGGAATAGGGAGAGAGAACAGTTAAATGCGTGGCTACAGGGATGGTGCAGGAGGGAGGGAGTCCGGT